>NC_134483.1:365966091-366314841 GCF_040206685.1 Ascaphus truei
ATTTTAAATGACCATGAATTAAAGTTTTTATTAAAAACATTCCCCACAATTCCTATTTTTTGTTTTCTTCCAAAAATCCACAAAGATCCAATTACTGCAGGAATAGATCCTGCTACCTCGAATCTATCTAAGTATATTGATACATTTCTACAAACTTATGTTATTGAGTTACCATCGTTTATTAGAGACACTACACATATTATCGATATTTTAAAAGAAGTTAATTCGCAAGATGATTGTTTCTTGTGTACAGTTGATGTTTCATTGCTGTATACAGTGATCAATCACCAACAAGGATGCAACGCTGTTGGGAAAATTTTAAAAGAAAAAAACTTTTAAATATTCCACAAATTGAATTTATTTTGGATGGGATAAAATTCATTTTAAGTCATAATTACTTTCTATTTAATGATCAATTGATCAATTTTATCTTCAGACATATGGCACCGCCATGGGTAGTAAGTTTGCGCCAAGCTATGCTAACATCTTTTTAGGAGTATGGGAAGATGAGTTCATCTACCATAATAACCCGTTTGGCGCAAACCTAGTCCTGTGGCGGCGCTACATTGATGATATTATTTTTATATGGAAAGGGAGTGAAGACCTCTTATTGCAATTTTTAAATTATAGAAATAATTATACTCTTAATCTACATTTTACCTCCAATTTCAGCAATACAGAAATTGTCTTTTAGGATTTATGTGTATATAGTTAACAATACCATCCAAACTAAAACACATTTCAAATCTGTAGATTGTAGATAAATACTAGTTGTCACCATAAACCATGGTTGAACAATATTCCTCTTGGACAACTGAGGAGGATTAAAATAAATTGTTCTGATGTAGTTGAGTACCAAAAACAAGAAGAAATCCTTGAAAAAAGATTTATTGAGAAGAAATATGATGTATCTAATAAAGGAGGCAAAACATAAGGTAGACAATATGAATAGAGAATATATTTTATTGGTCAATGGAAGAAAACAAGTAAAAGAAACATTTTATTCCATTTATTACGGGTTTTAATCGTGAGTCTCAAAAGATAACACAGATTGTTAGAAAACATTGGCATGTTTTACAACAGGATTCTATCCTTGCTGATTTTCTCCCGGATATGCCACAAGTGGTTTTCACCAGAGCACATAGCATAAAAGATAGTATTGCACATGGTGCTCTGAAAAAAGTTTCAAGTGTAAACAATAAAACAGAGACATGATTAATAAATAAACCCAAAGTTTTTTTTTAAATGTAGTTCATGTAAAGCCTGCAAATTTGGACATAACAAAACAGATACTTTTGTATCAAAAACAACTTTGAAATGATCCAAAATAGAAACGTTTATAAATTGCAGAAGAAGCACATATGTTGTATATGTTTTGATATGCCCGTCTGGGCTACAATATGTAGGGAAAACAATACACTCATTACGGGTGAGGATATTAGAACATATCAGAAATATAAGTTTAGGTGCAGAAAATCATAGTGTGCCACTACATTTTAAAAAGTATCATGACTCTAATCCTAAAGATTTAATCTATTTGGGAATTGAACAAGTGCAACATCATTGGAGAGGGGGTGATAGGTTATTGCAACTATCACAGAGGGAGTCCTTTTGTTTCCATACACTTAGAATTCTTCATCCCAAAGGATTAAATGTAGATTTTGATTGTAATGCCTTTTTGGTATGATTGGTGTCATGTGTCAATCTCTCAGTCTTTGATTAATTGTATTTCAATATTTTCATTTGTATATCTTGTTTAGATATACTACAGTATATATTTTTTTCAAATGTGTACATATCTTTATAGTTTTTGGAATATACAGTAACTAATTACAAATTGAAGATTTTAATTTGCCGTGCTGTTTACCACTATTAATATATATTTTTTAAAATATGTATATTTTATATTTTATTGGTGCTAATATGAATTTCTCTCTTTTAGAGTTTGTCATGAATCGTCTATATTTGTCTTATTGTATATTAGATTATAAATGTATTCCCACTCGGTTTATAGTGTTAGCTTTGTACGCCTTTTTAAAGGATTTTTTTTGTGTTTTGTAATTTTTAAATATTGCTTGTATTATATTTTGGTAGTTGGGCTGGATATGTATTATATCCAATGTTTTGAAATGTATGCAGCTGTTATTTGTTAGTTATTCTGTATACTGTAGGAATTGTCCCCTTCAGGCTGCTGTGTATATATATATATATATATATATATATATATACATGTAGAGGTATCAGTACTGTGTTAGCCGAGCTTCAATAATCAAAAAATAAATCGATGATACCGTTCTGTGGCTAACGAAATGCTTTTATTTGTGCGAGCTTTCGAGATACACTGATCTCTTCTTCCGGCGATGTTACAATGAATGAAGCAAGCAAAAGCTATACTATAAACTGTGTCTATTGGAATGTTATCTGTGCTGGTCCTTCCCCCGGTGTGGATTTGTTTTATGGCTGGAGGTGTCAAAAGGTTCCTGAAAGCAAGTGATGAAAGAGTGTGTATGTGTATCATGCAGTCTTGTATCTTCCTGGAGGATGGGTTGTAGTTTCCTGGCGATCTTGCGTAGGGTACACATACACACTCTTTCATCACTTGCTTTCAGGAACCTTTTGACACCTCCAGCCATAAAACAAATCCACACCGGGGGAAGGACCAGCACAGATAACATTTCAATATACACTGTTTATAGTATAGCTATTGCTTGCTTCATTCATTGTAACATCGCCGGAAGAAGAGATCAGTGTATCTCGAAAGCTCGCACAAATAAAAGCATTTCGTTAGCCACAGAACGGTATCATCTATTTATTTTTTGATTATATATATATATATATATATATATATATATATATATATATATATATATATATATAAATATATATATATATAAATAAAAATAAACAGATGGCACACACATATGTGGTAAAAAGGTGCTTGTCCCATACAGGTAATGTATAGATAGGTTCCTTACCGAGTAGATCCTGGATCTACTCGGTAAGGAACCTATCTATAAATATATATATATATATATATATATATATATATATATATTATTATTTTTTTGAGAAATTACAGCTGGAACGCATGACGGTGCATGTGAGTTGTGAGGTTGGGCGGAGCGGTGAGGTCATCGCACATCTCAGAATGGCTGCGTGTTGAGGCAGGGGAGGGACTAGTTCCCTCTGTGCTGGTGACATGCACGACGGCGCATGTGCGGTGACGTCACTGACTCGCTTGCTTATAGTAATTACATACGAAAGACACTAGATGGCGCTCAAACACTATATCTATGTGCAAATATCAGTGAAAACATAAAATAAGGATAAATATATATAAACTTCACCGTGCAATATAATAAAAGTAAAAACACTCAAACCCTTGTAGGACTGTTTCAGGGTCCACACTCAGAGTACAATGGAACGAAATCAGGGGAGCGTCAGTACCTGGAAAAAATATATACAAACTACCATAGTGTATACTGCTATTAAACAAAACATATGATACGGTAGGGCTCCAAGGAGCAAGAGGGAGCTGGATTAGGTATATAGTCCAAAACAGCATATAATTAGGGAGAGCGATATCCCAGAAGAGAGACACAGAGTCAAGGATAAAAAGCCATATAAAATTTATCCGGAAATGGTAAAAGTCAAGGCTTACAAGATACCTCAACGTGATATCCTGAGGGAGACAGTCTCCAGCTGATGTTCCGGTGGCGCCAACTGTTCCGTGAAACCCGGAAGTGACGTATCGGCATCCAGCCTGCAGCACAGGACTGATACCGGCAGAGGAGACAGACGTGCAGGAGGTCCACGAGGTCGCGACTCGGCGTTCCATCTCTAACCTGTTACCCACGCCTGTTTTACTCCGGTATCTTGTAAGCCTTGACTTTTACCATTTCCGGATAAATTTTATATGGCTTTTTATCCTTGACTCTGTGTCTCTCTTCTGGGATATCGCTCTCCCTAATTATATGCTGTTTTGGACTATATACCTAATCCAGCTCCCTCTTGCTCCTTGGAGCCCTACCGTATCATATGTTTTGTTTAATAGCAGTATACACTATGGTAGTTTGTATATATTTTTTCCAGGTACTGACGCTCCCCTGATTTCGTTCCATCGCTTGCTTATAGTGTTGCGGTGAGACGTGGTGACGTCACTGCGTTCCACGGAATGGCGTCAAAATGAAACTATGAGGGAAAGGAAGAGAGGAACAAATATTAATGCCCCTTGAAGAAGTTCGCGAGAACGAAACACGTGGGGAGGCTTTGCGGACTTAGGTGGTGTGCTGGACCTTTGTGCTTGTGAGTGATTGTCCATTCTGAATTGATCTGAGTTGGTTACTGTAACAACTACAGGGCTCTAACTGCTCATATAAAATGTGGGTAGGACTACATCAGTATAGTGGCTAGGAAAGATTTCCTCATTCATATACTCTGTTGCACTATTGTGTTTTTTGTCTTTTCAATATATACCTGGATGTGAGTGCGCACCCGATCATCTGCCCCACTTTTTGTCAATTACATGCATTAAGGAAGTATAAGTGACATTACAACCCATCAGAACCCACCTCCACATGCTATACATGTCATGCCCTTATTCATATGAATTTTTAGTAAGTTACACAGCAACCTGTCTCAAGTACAGCCGTGGCCGCTTTTATTTTAACAATTCTCGGATATTTTCCGGTGACTTTTTCCGAATGCCACCCGCTTCGCCGCGTTCATGTGACATTCATGCTGTATTCATGTCGCAATCATGCCGGCGTCACCCGCGCTTGATCTGTTTAATGAGAATGGTTCTGATTTAACTGGCTGCAATTCTTGGCGTATCCGCCAGGTGGCAGATATTCATGAATTGTAATGAATTCTAACGTACAGTACTGTTCATGCGCTTCAGTAATGTGTCGATTTGCAGGTGTTTAAAAAATAACACAGTGGTCCTTTGTGAATTGACCTTGGTACTGAAGAAGTTACAACACTAATTATTTAGACATTTCAAATTAAAAACTTAATGCAAAGTGTCTGGTGTTCTATTCCATTGTCCAGAGAGGTCCAGAGATGAGTACACCACTGCAGTCCGTGTTCAAAAAACCCGACATAACGTACGCTTATTAAATATGGTCAGCAATTAGTTCAGCAGATAAGATGGCCACAGTTGGTCAAATGTATCAATATTTTATCGAAAATTATGACTTGTACAAATTTTCACCAGATGCTCATGTGTGGAAGCGTGCAATAAGGAAAAAGTTATGTATCGATCCGCGTTTTTTTCGTTTTGCTCCTACACCCGGAGTTACAGAAGGTGGGTATTGGTGTGTTGCCCCTGATTTTTCCAGTATCTTTGATCATGGAGACTTCCAATAATGACCGTCACTGAAAACCTGCTGACCGGCAACCCTTGCTATCTGTCCCCGCATGGATACCTGAAGCCTGAGCAGGATTTCACGTACAGATACTGCACCGACACACTTTATTCGAGCAAATACCCAGTATGTACCTGGCAGATACCTGGAATGCACCGCTCCTCACCTCTGACAAGCCCCGTTGTGTTTGCCTTCCCAGCCTGGGTTCATGCCTGGCTGACGGGCGGCTGATCTGTTAAATGATAATGATTAGGATTTAATAGGCTGCAATGCTTCGCGTGTCTACCAGATGGCATAAATTCATGAATTGTAATGCAGTATATATATATATACTGTGCAGTATTGCAGCCAGCGGGAATAAAATGCTTCAATCCCTGCCTGGAAAATACCTCAATGCACTCGGGCAGAAAACAGTCACAAACCTCAATACACCCGGGTATACCCGAATTCGTGGGACTAGCCGAGCTCGAATAAAGTGTGTCGCCAGTGTACCAGCAAGCTTGCATGTACCAAAATGATTTCCAGCTTAATCAGCTGTCAACTACAGGTGTAGCAGGCCCGCTGTCACCTGTCAACTATGTGTATAATCAAGACTACCGGATTGGCAGTGGCTTGGCTCCAACCGAATGGTAACGTCTATGCTGGGTACAGCTGTCCTATTTAATTCTTTTTTGACCATATCAATATCAATGCACAGTAAAGCGAATCTCCTGTAATCAATCGCTTTGCTTATGGTTATTTAGTTCTTTTAGTCACAATTTGCCAAAATGTAGTCCAGCAATATCATTGGCTGAGCAGCTTCTACAGTAGATACTGAACAATTGGTGGACAGCTATGCGCATTGGAAGCTTGTTGAAACGCATATGCGTCTCATCACATCTAGGCGCATGCGTGTATGTGAACAAGAGACGCCCCCGAGAAAATTATTGTTGGGACTGACCGAGGGGACTGCGGGAACTTCTTTAGGGGACAGACTAATTTGAACCAACCATTACAGTAATAGTTTATTTTCTGAGGAGGAAAAATAGAAGTTTGTCAACATGCTGAGAACAGCAAATGGAGGGATTTCGATTGATATCGCTTTTTGTAACGATGCTTGCACACTGCTGAATCTGAATCTGTGCTATTTTTATTGATTTTCATAAAATATACAATACTTTTTTACATACTGTACTGTATAATAAACCGAAAATAAAAAGTATGCATTTATTCTGTACATGTATTACAGTATTTGTGTTCTAATAATAATACTAATACTAATAATTCGTTTTAATACTGTTTTGATGTAATGAGCATGCCTACAGTGTACAGTACAGTACTGTACAGTATGCTTCAGTGAAACGCAAAATTCTTGTGTTTACTACAGTAACTACTTTACAGTAATCCTGCACACAGGAGTAAATAAAAAAACATTCATGGTGTACTGCAAGTAAAAACATTGAAGAATACAATTTGAAACAAGCAGCATTTTTTTTATTGGTGGAGTAAGTAAAAAAACATTCATGGTTTACTGTAACATGGCATGTTTCTGGGCTACTGTACACCACAACTTGCAAACCTATACTTCTCCCTGACTGGCTGGGACAGGTCACGCAAGATGATGTTGGGCACCGTCTCAATGCAAGCGTATGTGGGTGTGCTTCTGGGAGCGGGTGTGCTTCTGGGAGCGGTTGTGCTTGTGGCGGAGGGCGAGGGTAGCTTGTCTGGGAGGATGCTTTTCTCCTGTCTTGGTCACCTTGTCAGTGTTGCCTCCTGGCATGGTCTTGACGGGGTTGTCATGTCATCCTCGTCCTCGGCATACATGAACACATATTCTTCTGATGGAGGGGATGCGCTTGGTGATGGAAGGTTGAAGGTCCCATTCATCCCATCCATGCCACCAACAACTCCAAGCAAATTATGTATCCCCGCTATGTCAGTCTCTATCTTCTCCATCCGTTGATCCATATTTAGCATGGTCTCTAAAAGAAGATCTATCTTTACCAGCATAGAGTTTCCAGGGATATCGACACTTAACCCAGTCAGCATGCGGTCTAACGAGCTGGATCTTGTGCATGGGGTGCTGTGGACATCTGGGTGGATGGGTGCTGAAGAGGATGAGATGGGGGTTCCCTGGAGAGAAGCGGCAGCGTCGGCAAAGAGTGATGGAGGTGGTGACCTGTGGATTCCCAGGAGAGAAGCGGCAGCGTCGTTGAGGAGTGATGGAGGAGGTGATCTGCAGGTTTGATTGGTTGGATTCCATTTGTTTTGCTTTGTGTCTATACCAGCGAATTTCTTCTTGACATAATAAGGCTTCTTAAAAGCCTTAGCCTTTGGAGTCGTCAGAAGATTTTCTTTATTATCCTTAGCCTTTCGCTTTGGCCTTGGCTTGGAAATGGCTTCTGCCTTTCGCTTTTTCGGCACGACATGCACGGCAGAAGAGAGTGGGTTCCTGCGTCCATAGAATCAGGGTTTATCCATGGAAGCAGATGGCACAATGCAGTATCTTGACAAGGGCAAGCTCAGATACAGATCATGGAGTGGGAGGTTATGCAATGTGTGTCACCTTTTATGCATGGCGCCGAGGTGCAGGTGTTAAAAGTGGGTGTACTCTAATGTGACTCATTATAGTATAAATACATCATCCATTTTGTGGATTCATTGCACATTGAATACACATCGAATATACATTCTTGTGTTTGTATTTCTTTCTACACTCAGCGATGCCTGTTAAAAAGATTTCTACAGTAAGGATCTCAGCATGAGAATAAAAGAGATGTACACGAGAGGACAACAAATTGCAGATATTCAACACTGGTTAAGTACTTCTGGCCTCGTTGTACCAGCAGCCACCGTGAGCTATCATGCACACAGAAAGACCAAAAAAGTCAAGAGGACAGCAACGGTAACTACCACGTAAGTACTGTAAAGTATTTTGAATACTGTATGTTTTCTGCACCGTGCAGTACTGCAAAAGTGCTTTTATTGGTTAGATGGCTTATTGTTTTTAACAGAATCATTTTTCTAGCAATTATTAGATAAACTGTGCTGTACAATTTGTTTTTGTGTTGCACCTCCTTCCTCAGTTATCATAATTGCATTCCTACATTCTTATAATCAATTCTATTTGAAAGGGAGTTGCACCTCTTTCCTTAATTATCACTCACTTCATTATTACTTATTATGACTCACGCACTCACAACCCCCTCATTACAGTACACAATTTACTCACATTCTGACACACACACACACACACATTAAGTACCGTTAATATTATATCTGTTATATATATATATATATATATATATATATGTATATATAGATATATATGTATGTATATATATATATATATATATAGTTATATATATATATATATATATATATATATTATACTGTGTGTGTATATATATATATATATATATATATATATATATATATATATATATATATATATATATATATATATATATATATAAATAATATACACGTCCCTGAGGAAGGTCACTTTATGATGACCGAAACGTTGGATGTGGTGCCATGTTAATCTGAATACAGTTCTTCTGGATTTCTCTGGCTGTGTGCTGTCTCGTTTTTCCCGGACTTCTATCTGGTAAAATCTATCTGTGTGTATATATATATATATATATATATATATATATATATATATATATATATATATATATATATATATATATATATATATATATATATATATTGTTATCGCTGTATATTTATATAACTCTATTATATCTATTATTAGTGTTATCGCTGTATATTTATATATCTATTATATTACAGTATTATATATATTTAGCCATACTGTAGGCCTGAACACAAATTATGTACTGTACTTGTGTGCTACTGTAACATATTGTTGTTTTCTGGTTGACCAAATAAGTGAAGAAAATGACACTCTGCATAAAAATCACAATCGAACCGTATCAGAGACCAGCATTAAGAAGATGAGACGCAGAATTGGATGGAAATATGGACGTGTGTGGTTAGTACTGGACAGTACAGGATGTTAAAGTGTTGTTTAAGAAACTGTACTGTACCTATAAAATTATTCCTTGTCATTACAGAGCGTACCCTATGATAAGGGACGTCAACAAGATCAAGAGAGTGGTCCAGGCAGAGGCATGGATTGACACTGGCAAAACTTTTCAGGATTGCATCTTCACTGACGAGTCTACTGTATCGCTGGAGAGATTTGCAACCTTTGCATTCCACAAAAAAGGACGCATATCTATGAAGCCGCGTCCAAAACACCCAGTGAAAATGCATGTGTGGGGTGCCATCTGTAGGCGTGGAAAAGGATGCATCGTCATCTTTGACGGTAAAATAAGGCCCAAACTCACACGCTGTTGCCTAATGCACTGTACTGTACTAGTGTGCATTATTTTGAGCACTTTTCTTTTCTTGTTACAGGAATCAGGAAAAAATCTTTTTTCCAAGAGCAAACAGTGCCAAAGATTGTGGAATATATCACACGTGAATTCCCAGATGGTCACCGTTTCTACCAGGACAATGATCCGAAGCACACTGCGTCAACTGTGCATATTCTTGCCTGCGCTGTCAACTGGATGAAGACGCCAGCTGAGTAAGTACAGTAACCGTGTCTCATTTTTTCCCACTGTTTACTGTGTATCTCTTTAACTCATTTTTTTCCCCCTCCAATAACAGATCGCCAGACTTCAATCCTATCGAAATGGTCTGGCATCAGATAAAGGATTATATCAGCAAAGTGGTGAAACCCTCCAAAAAGGATGAGTTGACGAAAGGTATACTGAGTTTTTGGAACGATGTACTCACCGTGGAACGATGTAATAAATATATCGACCATATTGCGACTGTGTTGCCCATTGTGATACAGCGTAATGGGCATGCATCAGGATGGTAGTATGGTACAGTACTGTACTGTAGTATGGTAAGTACAGGCACACCAAGTACAGTATGATACAGGTAAATATGGCACAGATTGTTTTACAGTATACACTATGCACTTCACTGCACTATTTTTTTCTTTTCAGAGAGAGCTGCACTCCCAATCATGTTACAAAGTATTTTACAGTAGTTCCAGTATCCAGTAGTAACTGCATAGTTCAATATGGAGTAGCAATACTGTACACAATGCCATTATATGCACTTACTGTAACTGCACTAATTTTTTCTTTCCTTTTCACAGACAGCTGCACTAAAAAAGGACGGGCGGCGGGAGGGGTGTATCATGTGTAAATTG
This sequence comes from Ascaphus truei, assembly GCF_040206685.1. Lineage (NCBI taxonomy): Eukaryota > Metazoa > Chordata > Amphibia > Anura > Ascaphidae > Ascaphus > Ascaphus truei. The sequence goes on from NC_134483.1 coordinate 365,976,676, forward strand.
TGTGAACTGTTTGTATAGTGTATCTACAGTACACACATTTACACAACCCCCCCTCTCTCAATGAACTACAGAATGCAATGTGGCCATGACGAAGAAGAGAGACTAAAAATTTGCATTACTGTTTTTATTATTTTAAATGTGCATTATTCATGATTATTTGTATTTTTCATTCTTCCATGATTATCCACCGGCCCTCAATTTTCAACTGACAGAAGAACTACAGTACATGTACAGTACAAAGAAGATAAAGACTGAATTTTGTATTATTCATGATTATTTGTATTTTTTATTCCTGATAAAATAAAATAAATATTTAATTACATTCACGATAATTATAATCATTGAAGCCCCCCACCAAAGAAAAAGAAAGAATTACAAAAATTGGTAATTTATCAAAAACATGATTCAGATGATGTTTTTTTTAAATCTCTTTTTTTTTCCTTTGAACTTTAAATTCACTTTGAATGTGTGTGTGTGTGTGTGGGGGGGGGGATTCATGAAGAAGGCTTTGGGTTTGTGTGTGTGAAGTGCTTAGGGGTGGGCTACACTACTTACTGTAGTTGCCAAGAAGGGTTTATCAGATTAACATATTCAAATTGAGAAGGGATTATCACACGTGCGCATGCGTTACCCTAAATAAAGCCTCAAAGGGTTGGTTGCGGGGTGGGTGGATGAGTCATACAGTATGAATGGTCTCTGCATTAATAATCAACAAGGTCCAAAAGACCTTTTTTCAGACTTGAACTTCTAAATGAATGTGAAGTTATACCGCATTAATAATCAAGAAGGTCCCAAAGAGAATTACACTCAGGCGCAGAGATGTGACACCAGGCTCGGGACAATTAAAAACATAAAGCCAACCATTTGAAAATGAATGGTCTGTGTCAATAAGAAGTTGAAATCAAATCCTTGAGCCTTGTGTGTGTGTGCGGGGCGGAGGGGGGAGGGGAATAAAGCTGCATGAAGGATTACCTGTACTGTCGTTCAAAGAAATATTTTCAACAGGTCATCGTAATGTTTTGATCCCCACACCCACACCCCCAAATAAATAAAAATCACATAAATAAAGTGCATGACTAGTGTCGCATTAAAAAGCTACAGTGCCGATAGAATATCAGAATATCAAGAATTTTTATGCAGGCACATGTCTGGAAACGAAACAAAAAAAAAACACAAAAAAAAATAAAAAAATTCAGACTTGAACTTCTAAATGAATGTGAAGTTATACACGCATGCGCAGAAATGTGACACCAGGCTCTGTACGTTATACATGCAGGAATGTGATGACAGGTTTGGGAAGATTGAAGCCAGAAAGCCATAAATTCCAAGGAATGGTGTGGGAGATGTGTACTGTAGATAATTAGATAAGAAGTTGAAATAGTACTTTAGCCTTGTGTGTGCGCGGGGGCAAGAGGGAGAGCGCTGTATGCGCCGAAAATGTGATACTGTAACATACCTATGCGTTTAATTTTACTATTACAGTACTGCGCGTGCACACAGACTTGCAGAGAATGTACGGCTGTACTGTACTGTAGGTTGAATTGCTATTAGACTTTTAAGATAACAGCTCACGAACGCCCACCTGTGTTTTTAGACAGTATTGCAGTATAGCAGACAGCGCTAAAAATCCGAGCGCTAACATACCGAAAACCGCTACGGAAAGAAAGGAAACAGGTCGCGTCAGAGCGACGCGGCTATGGCCGCATTAGGATAAAGGCGACCGCAGCTGTAAGTTATTTAATGGTGTATGAATTTGTGGTGCAGAGGGGGTTATATTCTAAAGTCTCCTAGGTGCGAAACAGGAACAAAACCAGTGAATACAAATGCATATTTTTTAAAGGAAAGGACCTATCCCCTAGAAAGGATGGGATAAAATCAATGACATTTTTAATTTGATCAATTAATTTCCAGATGTTTTATACACAAATTTTCAGCTGGGAGAGTACATACCTCAAATTCATACACCATTAAATAACTTGAAAAGGCTATCATACAAAAATTCATAACAATAAGGACATTAAACATTTATAGTTGTGTCAGTTTGACCAGCAGAGAGCAGTAAAAGACTTATTTAGGTTCCTGTGCATTGTAATCTGCAGTAGCTTCATTTTTCAATCAGACTGCTTTAGTGGACGGAACGTATTTTAAAACATTTCTGCAAAGGCATTATATAATATATATTGTCAGGTCAATGAAACCCTTTGTTAAAATGTATCTAGCTTCTTTGGATGACAGTGCAGAACTAAAAACATGTCTATTACTCATTTCCAAAAAAGATCCTTGGAGGCGATGAATCCTATAGCTGCAGCATTTAATTTGATTTAGCTGATTTAAACTGATTGTACGTTACACTGAGTTTCAAAGTCCAATTTCCGGCTCAAAGATAGGTTACATAGAATTAGAAATAAATGAATAAAAGTCCTATTTGGTGTTCTGGACTTACTCCACATTGAAAATGAACATAAAAGAATACTGAACTGAACACACTTTTAACATCCCAAAGCATTTTCTACTTGGATATAGATACGTAGAAATAAAATTGGGCTCTGTTTATCTCTTCTCAGCCAGAGGACCTTTCAACACATATCATACAATCAATACATTGCAGAAGCTTCTGGCAGCAAAAGAGCTGATAACTACAGCAGAACTATTATTGCATAGTAAGGACTCTCCTATTGGATTGTACTTTGGGGTTTAAATGGAAATGGGTAAATAAACACCACACAAATTCAGCACTGCAGTTATATTTTCTCTTAACAGCAGGTATTTTGGTGCTGGGGTTAAATCAAGTTACTTACAATTAGCAAACACTGACATTTTTGTTTCAGTGAGGCTAGAGAGACCCCTTGTACCTAAATTGTACTAGTCAAATGCACTAGTTTGTTTCAGAGTTGTCCTTGCAGGTTATTTTCATATGCGTTGATAATGGTAACAGCTACGCTGAGAGAGCTGAATTTGCTTGGGTCCCTTAAATCATGCATACTTCTCCTTTGATAGTTGCTATCAAACAGTTTCTTGTGGAAATAGTATTAGATCTCATAAATCTGCTGCTGTCCTACAAATTATTTACTGTGGTTTTCTTAATAATGGTATTAGCATTTTATGGCTCGTGGCTGGTTTAAGAAATATGAAACATTTGACACATTAAATCAAAATGCTGACTTTACAGCATTATTATTTACTACCTTCTCTCTCTTTTACTGTGTTCTCTCTCCGGTTTACAGTCTGTAGCTTGTTCTGACTACTGTATATTGCTTTTAACGTTGAAATGTTTCTTTCAATGTAAGCTATATGTTTTGCTTTAGTATGGAGGTTCATGGTGATCTGTGGCTTTTTCCCCATGCCATGCGTACTATTGTTTCATGTACAATGCTTAAAAATATTGTTTTTCCCAACTATATCTATGATATCCAGTTATATTCCTCAAAATTATATTGCTCAGTGTAAATATTTTTAAATCCACGTAAAATGTCACTACTCCAATGTATACCTTGTGTGGGAGATGTTTTGTAGAGGTTAATAGATGCAAACAATTCAAAAAAGTATGGTAAACTTCAGAACAAACCTTTTCAGTGGTACCTGTAGCCAGATTGCTGGTCTAATATCTAAAACCTAAAACAGTCAGATTATTGGTTTGTGCATGTCATGCAGAGTTCAAGATTCCTGTTGTAAATCAGTTTGAATGTGTTAAATTATATTCAACCACTGCAATATAATTTCTATTGTCACAGTAACCTCTGGAAATATCACTCCGACTACTTGCAAAAAATCCAAACTCCTTTATATGAGTTAGAGACACTAGTGTGTTGAACTGATTCAGTCATATATATTTGCCACGCGTCATTTTAAAGGTGTATTCCTGGAATGTGATGTACTGTAGGGGGGATTTTATCGCCTCTCTTAAAATATGTTGGGCTATATTTACTAAGCGGTGCTAAGCTGTTGCAAATGAAGACCTTGATAAATTGACTTTGGGAAAGACATACTGTATGCTGAATGATGCTTAAGATCTGTTTTGAGACATGGAACAACATATATTTAGCTAGGCTTTTCCTTAATTCACCGTCTGGCATTGGAAAACACCCTGGTGTCTTATATGTGCCAAAGTGGATAGGCTGTAGGGCGTGTTCCCTTGCAAAAGGTGTATACATCATTTGTATTAGATTTATTACATAACTTCAAATTAATGTGAAATTAATTGCATGGTCCCATATTTGTTTTGGTCCTAGGAATGCTTCATTTTAAAGAAATAGAATTTGACAGCAGAAGAGAAAAATGTGACCCACCTAGTCTGCCCATTTGCCTCCTGTTCCAAAACCTCAGGCCCTGTTTTTTCTGGACTTTCTTTCGTACTAAGGATAGCTTATGTCCATCTCAAGCACTATAGAATTATCTTGCTGTGTTAGCCTCTACCACCTCTGTTGGGACCAGAAAATGAAAGTGAAAAACGGAGCACTAACTGGAGCAAGTATCACAAGGTGAACCCGTATAAAAGATATTTATTGAAGTCTCATAGATTCATGGAATAAACAAATGTGGCACCGGTATCTGTTTTACTGGGTCACCTTGTGATACTTGCTTCGGTTAGTGTTCCGTTTTTCACTTTCATTTTCTGGTCCCAACAGAGGTGGTAGAGGCTAACACAGCAAGAGAATTCAACAGTGCTTGAGATGGACATAAGCTATCCTTAATACGAAAGAAAGCCCAGAAAAATCAAGGAATTGGCATTGGGCTTATTTAGAAATGATGATGATGTAGTCTTTATATTCGGACATGGATTTACCTTGTCACAGTGATTATTGCCATTATTGAGAGTACTGTGGGATGTCTCACTAGGCTAAGAACTTTATTACTTTTTTTGTCATATATGACTGCTTCAAGAGCCTGTTTAAACCCAATTTAAAGCCGTCCAGCCTGCATTCATCATACTTCATTAATGTGCTTGGAGGGTTATTCAGCTGAACACCATCTTTTGGACTTTGTTTTACACCTCTTTGGGAGGCCGTTCCATGAATTCACCACCCTTTCCATGAAGAAGTGCTACTCTTTCTCTTAAACGCTGTATTTAGCTATGGGATCCCCCAGGTTCCCGACATACTTACGATTCTAGTTATCAGTATTTTAATCTTGATTCGGGAACTCCGATATGTACACCAAATCCCGTGGTCCAATAGGAAGCAGCAATGGATGACAGATGGATGCCTGGAGCTAAGAATCGCTCGGTTCACCTCTGGAGCTTGTGGTTCAAATTCTGCACAAAATTGATACCCAAAATGGGTGGGATTGCTGCTTTAATTGTACATTATTTGTATGTTATTTATTTCATGTTCAAACGTATCTATTTACATAAGAAAATATAACATTCTAAAATACAAAACTAACCAAAATATATGAATGTGTGTATGTTTTTATTTATATAATGGTAACCAAGTCGACAGCTCTTTCCAGTGTACCAGAGATAATATAAGTAAATACAGGTCAGTCCACACATTTTCTTTTCTGAAATTTTTCCCCCCAACACTGTTTTTATTTTTAAAAACTGATGCTCCGTTTAGGAAATAGAAGCGTTTAAAATATAAAGTGTCTGGAAGATTAAAATTGAGTTCTCCCCTGGGCACAGTGCAGTCTAAATGTTACCATAGTAACCTCAGAAGCTAGAGATCAAGAAATTCATAACTTTTAAGACAACACAAAAGGTTTTATTTGATATACTAACATTATGTGTCTTATTCTATATTAACTTCAAAGTGTTTCAAGACCTTGATAAATTAACTTTAATAAACACGTGTCTGAACATACAGTACCTTCTACAATAAGACACTAAGGTTTGTGTTTATACTGTATTATGAAAACAAATAAATATGATTTCCCTGAAACTTGGAAGAAAAACTCAGCTCACAAATTTCCAAAAAACGGCCAAATTTCATCACAGGAATGGATCAAAAGTTATGAGCTTAAACATAGAAATAGTCAGGCAATCCATAAGTGCCACCATGTTAGTGCAGACATTACATCAAACAAGTGGTGCACGTTTGAATGCATTAACATAAAATATAGTACAGATGTAAAAAATACTTTGATCTATAATTTGAACGGATTTGTGAGGGATAATCATCTTCAATTTTATACAGTAGTTCCATGAATTCAATAATTTTTCCAATTATCTGCTCCATAATTAATATAGATTTGGATAACAATTTTCCATTTTACCTTTAGAGCTACCAGATATTTGATGTGTAACTTAGGAATAAAGTACAAGAAAAACACCAGAGCATGTTTGCTCCAAATTCCGGTGCTCAAAAGTAACCTCACTAGTCTCTCAGTTGATAGAAGAACAGTTCTGCTCCGTATGGTATATACTTTGCTCTCAATGAGAGTCAAATTCTCACGGCTTGATGAGTAGGCAGGTAAATGTAGAATCACGCTGTCTGAATCATATAGGTCCATTGGTCAGCCGCTCTGCGTGTATAGAGTGGCTATATCAGTACTCTTTTTTTTTTTTTTTGTCCATGTTTTTAATATGAATAAATCCTTTTGACCATCATATCCCACATTAATCTTTTTGAGACGCTGTGCACCGGTTTTTCCCTTATGGGAGTTTTTCATGTTGGGAATAAAGTACACAAAAGTAAGTGTGGCACTTATGATTGTGTTCCAATAAAATATAATGTTCTCAGGATAAAGAAAATATTTTGTGTGTTATTTGCATCCTATTCTATGTATTGTACAGTGCATAGGACAGGCGTGTCTATTAAATAAACTAAGATACTTTGACCTAGATACATTGAATTAGGGAAAATAACGTTGGGTTCTCTAAAATAGTAACATACATTATTTCCCATGCATATCCAGAAGGCTATTTATATACAAAAACTACAGACATCCTAGTTATAAAAAGTGAAAAGGCTAATATGGAAGAAAAACAAGAAGACCAGGAGATCAGAGCCAGATGCAACAATTTGCGCTTCACGAACATACCTTTAATGGCAATTGCCTAGAGGAGTCCACAGAGCCCTACACTGAGGCCTAGCCCAGGGGACAGACCACAGGATGTTGTGGTATGACTTCACCACTATTGCACCAATAAAGCAGTAATCACATAAGCCAAAGCCACAGAGGACCCATATTAGATGAAGATCAGATCCAGATTTATAGAAACCGGGTCCCCTCAACTCTGTTATGCCAGATGGCATTGAAAAAAATCAGTCAATAGCTGAGGGAAGGGGGGCGTCCGATATGAGTGGGGATTTACTTTTCATTTGTTTGCGTCCAGAAACTGAGTCCAGGCTTCACTAAAAGACACAGAAAAGTGACCTGATTCCTAGAATGACTCTGCCTCCAATCATCAGTGCTATCGCTACATAGAGGAAGAGAGGACCAACAGAACCTACGTGGACCAGTGTTGGAGGTAAACAGGGATGTCAGACCGAGGAATTAAGGCACCCTGGAACCAGCTTGAATATATTCCTTGAACTAATATATCACCTGTATGCTGATGACACACAAATTTACATTTCAACCCCTGTCCTTACACCTGCTGTACAGACTAAAGTTTCTGAATGTCTCTCTGTTATATCACCCGGATGGCCCTCCGCCGACTTAAACTTAACATGGCAAAAATAGAGCGCCTCATACTTCCTCCCAAACCAGACCCTACTATCTCCTTCCACATTACTGTTGGAAGTACTATCATCCATCCAGTAGCCCAAGCACGCTGCTTAGGGATCACACTCGACTCCCCTCTCACATTCTCCTCTCGCATTCAAAGGTAGCTAAAACCTGTCATTTTTTCCTCCACAATATTACAAAGATATGCCTTTTCCTCTGTTGCTCGACTGCAAAAACTCTGACAGACCCTCATTCTCTCCCGTCTCGACTACTGTGACCTCCTGCTGTCTGGCTTTCCTGCCTCTCACCTGTCTCCCCTACAATCTATCCTAAATGCTGCTGCCAGAATCACTCAACTATTTCTGAAATCTGTCTCAGCATCTCCCCTGCTGAAATCACTCTCCTGGCTTCCTATCAAATCCCGTATCACAAACTCAATTCTCCTCCTCACTTTTAAAGATTTACACCCTTCTGCTCCTCCTTACATCTCAGCCCTAATTTCTCGCTAAACACCATCCCGTCTCTTGCGTTCTGCTCAAGGATGAAGGATGTCTTCCCTTTATCGCTTTTGTATCTAAAGTCCTCTCCCACCTTAAACCTTTCTCACTGACTGCCCCACACCTCTGGAATGCCCTTCCTCTCAATATCCAACTAGCACCCTCTCTATCCACATTTAAGACCACCTCAAAACACACCTGCTTAAGGAAGCATATGTGTAGCTCCATGGCTGATAATTTACACCTCATACATAAACCTTTGCTCCTTGCAGATGCACTTACCATAACAACCTCCTACTGTCTCTGTACGTTCTTCCTACCAACCAATTAGATTGTAAGCTCATCGGAGCAGGAACTCCTTTTCCTAACTGTTACTTTTATGTCTGAAGTATTCTCCCCTTCATGTGTTACTTATATGATTCCCACGTGTATTACTGCTGTGAAGCTCTATGTACATTAATGATGCTATATAAATAAAGACATACATACAGTACATACATACAACTACCACTACACTTATCAGTGGGGTCCAATGGTCCCGCGATTTGCAAAGGGTGACCATGCCTTCTGCACCACTACTAAACATACAAACACAAGTTTCCTAATGAATGCACTCGCTGCAATTGTGGAATGTAGATTTGAACAAATTTAAAACCCTTTTAATGGTAAATAATCTAAAAAAGTTTTGTACAGAAGGGTATGGTATTAATATCCATGACCAATCCCTTAGACCACATACATATATGAGAGTATAGGATATATTTGAATGCTTATTACTTCTTTCTTTTATGTATTATTTAGTCCATATACCTAGTCCTGAATTAATATTTCCAAAATAATATAGTTTCATTGGAAGATCAATATTGGCTTAATTGTTGGTTTCCTTATTACACCAAATTTCTGATGTTTATATTTGTTTACTTAAACACAGCAAGAATTGATGCTATGTCCGTGCACAGGATCACTATGCAGTGAAAAAGCCACGTTTGGACAATATATGGTACAAAAAACATAATGTAAAAAAGGATGCTGATTTAAGCATGCTTAGATAACGTGACCACAACATAACCCTTAAGTTGTGTGGCCATGTGCTTTTGAGGTAGCTGAGATTTTATTGGTATTCACAATTCAATATGCATCTTTTACCACTATAGTCCTGAGCAGTTCAAGATATTATTCCTGCATCATTGAAACATGTAACAGATACAATGTTTCAAACTGTCTAAAGGATATTAGTACTTGATAACCCTCTAGTTATAGGCACACTTAAATGTGTATTTATGCCTTGAGGCGCGGTTCAGTGACCACATCAAGTTACAGCCTCATATACAGCGTCTTGGCAATGATACTATGAATATCAAAGTCTATTAACCACCCGATTCCCATTCAGTTTATATCACATGAACCTTCTTGTTACACAACAGGTGATTTTAGTTCCTTTGATTACAGACATATAGCGAATGGAGTGTTAGTATACAGGCCTCTGTTATCTGATCATTTTTATAGAGCAGTTCTACTACCGACAACAAATGTCTAAACTAACTGTAGATGTATATCAGTTGCTTGATTACTTAATCTTAAGCGCAATATATAAACAGTTCTCTCTGTCAGTATTCTTGTTTGCACTCTGTTCCTCCTATATGAGAGAATGTCTACATGAAAACAAATTAAAATGTGTAATAACCATTCATAGGCACTTCCAAAGATATTCACTTAGTAAGTAGTTAATGTCACGGTAACTTATGACAAGATATAACAAACACCAAATATCTGAGTTGAACTGAACAAGGCTTAGATATAATAAAATATATGTATTCCTTAAAAAGGTGAACACAGCAATATAGTATAATTAACAGGCAAGAAGGTAACACTTACTTAGGGTTGGGGAATGGAGAAGTATCAGCTAGCAATTCTCCAGCAATCCGGTGACATTCAAGATGAAATCAGAAGAACTACAAAAACTGTAGGGTTAACACAGTTTATATACTTTTGTAACCCTATTCTTAACATTGAATACAGACTATTAGTGAACAATTATCTGAATCCAATCCCTAACGTGGAAACACAGTTTAACCCATGCCCCCCAGCTAGTTAGCCCATGCGTACTGGGACTCTGAGGTTCTTATTTCTGTAGCCCCATAATTAAATCAGGGGCGACGACCAGTCTACCAGATGAAGTATCTGGCAGGATCTTTATTGTTTGTAGGTGTAGATATAACACTTACAAACCACTCCAGTTTGATGCTTCTCCGCCCTCAGGTAAACATTTAGAGTGGCAGAGTCTTTTGATCAGTACTTGGTTCCTAGACGTTGGGTCACCCCCCCTGACCATTTGCATTCCTTTGTGTGAAGGAATCTGCGCGGGTTTTTATCCCCGCCTTGGAATACAATATTAAAGTTAAAACACAGACATATTAAAATATCCGGTTCCGTTATGTCCAGCGGGTCCAAACTTTCCAGATCTTAATGCCGGAACTGGGACATCACATGATCCAAGTTTCAGCCTGCTTCGACCTTCAGAACTGGAGATACACAAATACCACTTAAACCGTTTCATACTTTAACACAAAATTCTAAACATGGGAACAGGGGAACATACATTTTCCTGACATGACAAGGTGTAAGCCACATTCCTGGACTGCAGTCCAGTTAACCCCTTGCCTCCCTGGTGAGGTCATGGGGTGGCCATATGGGGTGCAACCCCTTTAATACCGGGCCAACCCCCACTCCCTCTACAGTTAATATTTAGCTTCTGCTTGTTCTTAACTATCACCACTGTATAAGTAATCCAGCTGTTGCTTCGTTTTTGAACCTGTATATGATATAGTGGTACTGTATAGCGGTAATGATTAATATATGTGCCTGTATCAGGTGTTCGGGTGCTAATGCCTGACATCCCTCTTTTTAAAGGCACGCTAAAACATGTATTTACGCCTTGAGGCGCGGTTCAGAAGACCGCATCCAGTTATGGCCTCACACTATTTTTGTTAGTAAACATTTGTATGTATTTGTACCCATCAGCTAATTACCAGCCTTCACTCGTAGCAATATTCTTATACCTGCAACATTCCAACCGAGTTTTATGGAGACAGCTCGGTGGCTGTATTTTATCAATCAGCCTGTTTAAAATGCTTTGCATATACAATTGTAGCTACTTACATATAACAGCTATTTAGATGCATTCGGTTGTAGCTGAAAACCAGCTTTTCTTTTGGTCTAGATGTGTGGGAATACCTCTAACGCTGAACAAGTTTGCCCACTTGCTTCAGGTTCTTCTGCACCATGACGTCACCACGTCAAATCACCTAACGCACGTTTCGCGCTTGTCAGCGCTTTCTCAAAAGTAAACAAATATAAACATCAGAAATTTGGTGTAATAAAGATACTGACAATTAAGCCAATATTGATCTTCCAATGAAACTATATTATTTTGGAAATATTCATTCAGGACTAGGTATATGGACTTAATAATACATAAAAGAAAGAAGTATCTAATAAGCATTCAAATATATGCTATACTCTCATATATGTATGTGGTCTAAGATATGGTTAATACCAAACCCTTCTGTACAAAACTTTTTTAGATTATTTGCCATGGAAAGGTTTTTAAATTTGTTCAAATCTACATTCCACAATTGCAGCGAGTGCATTCATTAGAGAACTTTTATTTGTATGTTTACTAGTATATTTATCCCTCTTTGCACCACAGCAAATTACTACTGATTTCATTACCATTAGGCTGATGCAGGTGTTCTTTTCCCTTCTCCCCTTACCCAATATATTTCTACACCACTATCAAGGTCACAGTGTCCCACGGCACATTTGGAAGACCCCACAGATAAGACATTGAGCTTTTCAGTTAAAATGTTATTGTTTATGTTCAAATAACATGTTTAGTATGAAAGATGCAAAAATACATAGTATATAAATGTTAGTTATCATGTGTTAGAACACTGTTGTAGAAAGGTACATTATGCTAAAGGGGCAGACTCTATAGGTAGATTAATTAGAGTGGATTACTTTGCTCTTCATTAGCGTACTCCCCCATACTTACACCAAACAAGTGTACTTTTGTTTTAATTTATATTAGCACTTGCCTTGTGCTGATGTTACATTGTCTTGTTTAACCGAAGCTTTACTTTAGTTAGCATATGAACTCAATGCACCATTCAAGCTACAGGCATATAAAAACAATTCTAATAAAAGAAGAGCTATTCTATGGAAAAGGCTACCTCTCTCTGCTATAATGAATGTTAAGTAAATTACCCACTTTTCAAATTAAGTAAATTGATCTGACGTTTCATAACCATGTACGCTGGAAAAAGAAGACATAAAAACAAATAATTTACTTAAGAGGATGCACCCCCTTCCCCCCCAGCTACAGTACCTTGATCTTCAATGAACAAGGGATAACAGCAATGCCAAATCAAATTACCTTATGACTATAGAATCAAATAACTGAATGCAACTCCCAAAATTTTAATCATGCTCCGAGGCTACCAGAAAGTATACTGGAATTCCCCCTGCACTGCTGCTCAAGTAACGCTGTGATTAATTTTTTCTCTTTTACCTTCCCATTCCCCTGTATCCCCTTAATCACGCCAAGCAAAAGCACCATTTAACAGATGCCACCACTGAATTCACCAATGTGCTCCCCCCACACAAGTGTCGCTCACTGATGTTGACCATTTTTTTTTCCAGTGAAAAGACAAACACTGAACTATATTCTCCCACTTGGTTAATTTTCCCTCCCTCATCCTGTATATGTGCCCTTTATGCGCACCACTAGTTATTACAAGGCTATGAGTTCTCACTTTCCCTACCCCCTTAAAATACTGTATGTACAGATCTCATAAGCACACTATAAATTAAATAATATTCAAGTATATTTTTATATAGTATGTACAGTAATTAAAAACAGAGTGCGGACAACCGAAGTACCAACAAAGCAAAACCGCCTATCCAAGGGATGCCTTCCCGGCTTATCTCCCATAATGTAAAGGGCCTGAACAGCCCCCTTAAGAGGCAAATAGCAATGCTATACTACAAATAGTTATAAGGGGACATAATCTTCCTGTAATAAACCCATTTTAAAATTAACGAGACCCCAAATGACTTAGAACATAATATAATCAATTATAAATGTCCTCTTCCAGTGTGGCCATACTCATCTCTAACATTTGCCTCTTCCAGGTTCCCAAAATGATAAAAGACCATAAAGTTACAGTAGAATCATAGTTATAAATGGCAAACTAAATGGAAGCAAATAACGTTAGTTATTGTATATGTGACTAATAAAGATAAAATACCGTTTCTTATGAGCCTATTCCCACTCCTGGGATTACACCAGGTGGGGCACTTGATCCTAGCAGGTGATTGTAATATCACTTTAGATACACTCTTAGACAGATCAAAAAAACCTACAGTTATAAAACAGCCATTCTGCAGTAGTGAATTAAAGGCCTTTAAATAGGGTTTCAGTGAATTTTCATTGGTTGATACTTGGAGAAAATTACACCCACTTGAGAGAGACTACTCCTTTTATCAGCCCCACATCAGGTATATAAAAGAATGGAGAACAAGTGGAAGTGAGAGATACAGTACAGTATGCATGCTCAAACAGCCAAATCACCTGGAGATTACATGAAAAACTGTTAAAGATCCCAGAGTTCCTCTCGAAAGTGGGCACAGCAATAAGGCAATAATTTGTGGACAATAATTGGAGTGTAGATTCACCATAAACCCTATGGGAATCCATAACGCTGTGATAAGAGGCAAGATTACAAATATACAGTAGAAGCCCTCCGGCAGCAAATCGAAAATCAAGGATCAGTAATCATGAAGCAAAACATAAACTAACTCATAAACAAGAGGACCTGAAGGAGTTAACTAATCTTAGGGGAGAACTAGGCCTATGCCTGTCAGATTTGGCAGAAAAGACGATGACATGGCTAAAACAAAAATATTACGAAAATGGCTAATACTGTAAATGCGACCCCCTTCTGGTAGCAAGGCTGAAAATAGACAACATAAAGCCAGCATACAATCTATTTGTCAGGAAAATGGCTCCATAACCTGGAACCCACTTAAGATAGCAGAAGTGTTTACTATATTCTATAAATAATTATATAATTGGAAAAAGGTTCTATGGAGCTCTATCTATTCCAACAAATTATCATCTTACCTACAACAGGCAGATTTGCCTAGACTGAGTATGACAGACCAAAGAGTTATCCCAGCCCTTTACAACAGAAGAGCTTTCTGATACAATAAAAGGCCTAAAAAAACAGCTGGGCTCTCAGCCAGGATGGGCTTTTCAATATAAATGATAAAAAGTTCTCCCAATTACTGATACAATATCTGCTAAATATGTTCAATAAAATACTGAAAGGAGGGCACTTCCCCCAGACCATGGTAGAACCAAGAATAGTCTTAATACAGCTGCGGCCGCCTTTATCCTAATGCGTCCGGATCCGCTCTGCTAACCGCGGCCAGATGCGGTATATTTTCTTTTTTTCCGTAGCGCTTTCCGGTATGTTAGCACTCAGATTTATAGCGCTGTCTGCTATACTGCAATACCGTTTAAAAACACAGGTGGGCGTTCGCGAGCTGTTGTCTTAAAAGTCTAATGCATGTCTAATTCATTATGTCTGTGTGTGCGCACGCAGTATTTGTAAAATGGAGGATTTACAGTATACAGTATTACAAAAATATAGCGTCGCGTCTTCTTCGAATATAAAATTATCACATTTCTATACAGTACTGTATGTACTGTATTATTTTGTAATCAGTACTTTTACTTGTTTTCATACTCTTTTTATACAGTATTATGCGTGTACCGTACAGTACTGTATGTCTCATTTGAACATTGTTGAAACGCATAGGCGTGTTACAGTATTACATTTCGGCGCATACAGCGCTCTTTCTCTCGCCCCTGCACACACACGGCTAAAGTACTATTTCAACTTCTTATCTACAGTTCAGTACACCTCTCCCAAAGCCATATGGTTTTCTGGCTTCAATCATCCCGAACCTGTCATCACATTCCTGCATGTATAACGTACAGATTCTGGTGTCACATTTCAGCACCTGCGTCTAATCATGTGGAGGTTGAAGTCTGGAAAAAAAAATATTTTTTTTTTATGTTTCGTTTCCAGACGTGTGCATGCATAAATTTTTTTGTTCTGATATTCTATCAGTACTATAGATTTTTAATGTTACACTGGTCATTCACATGCTTTATGTAATTTTTATTGATTTGGGGGTCTGGGGATCAAAACATTATGATGACCTGTTGAAAATATGTCTTTGAACTACAGTTCAGTACTGCTAATCCTTCATGGAGCTTTACCCCCCTCACCCCCGCAGACACACACAAGGCTCAAGTATTTCAACTTCTTATCGACACCTCTTGAAAACCATTCATTTTCAAAAGCTTGGCTTTGTGCTTTTAATCTTCCCGAGCCGAGCATTACATCTCTGCGCCTGCATGTAATCCTCTTTGGGAAGGGACCTAGTTGATGATTAATGCACATGCGTGTATAACTTAACAATCATGTGGAAGTTGAAGTCTGGAAAAAAAAATATTTTTTTTTTTATATATTTCGTTTCCAGACATGTGTGCCTGCATAAAAATTCTTGTTATTCTGATATTCTATCAGTACTGTAGATTTTTAATGTTACCCTGGTCATTCACATGCTTTATGTAATTTTTATTGATTTGGGGGTCTGGGGATCAAAACATTATGATGACCTGAGAAACACAGGGAAGAGATAGGGAGTGATCACAGGACCATACTAATTGAATAATATAATTAAATACATGAATGAGGTAATCAAATTGTGGGTGCAAACTGTGAACTGAAAAGTGAATCAGAAAAAAGGGGGAAGGGAAACACAAAATGATTGTGCCCCTAAAAGAATTCACTTAACTGCACACCACAGCGTATAAAAGTTAACTTTTAATAGATTTACTTAAAACATATATTACCAAAGATTGTGTAAAGTGAATTAAAAATAAATTAAATCAACACTATCAAGCATCCATGTCGTCAAATATATGATTATACTATCCCAATTCACGACCTAATGTTGGTGGGATGTAGAGGACATAAGATGCTGTAAGTCAGGGTATTAACCCCTCTGGGACAACTGTGAGACCAGATGGTAAGTATATATATATACAAGTCAGCGAACAATTAAATGAATGAATATCCAGCTATCCTACTGCAATTATTACCATTGGGCACTTCAGTGATAGATTGTCAGTGTGTTGAAGTGCAAATACTTTGAGTGGTAAAGCTGACACTCGTGGTAATAATACTAGTGATTACACAACATGGTAGAACTGACACTCACAGTAATGTAGTTAGTGAGTCCACAGCATAAACTCTGTGAAAACACATGTCATGGAAAGCAAGGATAACAGGCTCACTGATTGTAGAGTTTGAAATAAGTAACCAAATACTGAGGTCTATAGTACTTCCTCTTTCGGAAGGAACCTAGTTGATGATTAATGCGCATGCGTGTATAACTTCACAATCATTTTCAAATGGTTGGCTAATACCTTATGCTAATCCATTATGATGACCCCCTCCCCAACCCTTTGAGGCTTTGTTTACGGTAACGCATACGCACTTGTGATAAACCCTTCTCGAATTGAATATGTTAATCTGATTATGTAACCAATGAAAAAAAATGTAAGCCTTCTTGAAGAATCCCCCCCCCACACACACATTCACTTTCACACATTCACACATTCACAGTGAATTTAAAGTTCAAAGAAAAAAAATGTGAATGTAATGAAATATTTATTTTATTTTATCAGGAATAAAAAATACAAATAATTTTCAGTGTTTATCTTCTTTGTACTCGTACAGTAGTGTACTGTAGTTCTTCTGTCAGTTGAAATTTTAGGTCCGGTGCATAATAATGGAAGAATGAAAAATATAAATAATCATGAATAATGCACATTTATAATAATAAAAACAGTAATACAAATTTTTATTCTTTATCTTGTTCGTCATGGCCACATTGCATTCTGTAGTTCATTGAGAGAGGGTTTTTTTGTGTAAATCATGACTGTAGATACACTATAAACACAGTTCACACAATTTACACATGATAACCCCCCTCCCCCCACCCGTCCTTTTGTAGTGCAGCCAGCTGTCTCTGAAAAGGAATTAAAAAATTAGTGCAGTTAAGTGCATATAATTGCATTGTGTACTATAAAACTACTCCATATTGGACTACTGTATGCAGTTACTTCTGTCAAACTACTGTATACTGGAACTACTGTACTGTAAAATACTTTGTAACAAGATTGGTAGTACAGCCAGCTCTCTCTAAAAATTAAAAATGAGTGCAGTAAAGTGCATGCTGTATACTGTAAAACAATCTGTGCCATACTTACCTGTATCATGCTGTACTTGGTGTGCCTGTACTTACCATACTATAGAACAGTACTATACTACCTTCCTGATGCTTGCCCATTACACTCGATCACAATGGGCAACACAGTCGCAATATGGTCAATATATTTATTACAGCGTTCCACGGTGAGCACATTGTTCCAAAAACTCATTATGCCATTCGCCAACTAATCCTTTTTTGAGGGGTTCACCACTTTTCGGATATGGTTCTTCAGCTGATGCCAGACCATTTTGATAGGATTGAAGTCTGGCGATCTGTCATTGGAGGGGGAAAAAAGGAGAATTAGTTAAAGAGTTACATAGTAAACAGTGTGAAAAAACGAGACACGGTTACCGTATTTACTCCACTGGCGTCTTCACCCAGTTGATACCGCAGGCAAGAATATGCGTAGTTCACGTGGTGTGCTTCGAATCGTTGTCCTGGTAGAAACGGTGACCATCTGGGAATTCACGTGTGATGTATTCCACAATCTCACGCACTGTTTGCTCTTGGAAAAACGCTTTATTCATGATTCCTGTAACAAGAAAAGAAAAGTGCTCAAAATAATGCACACTACTGTAGTACAGTGCAGTGCTTAAGGCTACAGCATGTGACTTTGTGCATTATTATACTGTACCATCAAAGATGATGATGCATCCTTGTCCACGCCTACAGATGGCCCCCCACACATGCATCTTCACTGGGTGTTTTGGACGCGGCTTCATAGATATGAGACCTTTTTTGTGGAATGCAAAGGTGGCAAGTCTCTCCAGCGATACAGTAGACTCGTCAGTGAAGATGCAATCCTGAAAAGTTTCGCCACTGTCGATCCATGCCTGTGCCTGGATCACTGTCTTTATCTTGTTGACGTCCTTTATCATAGGGTACGCTCTGTAATGACAAGGAATAATTTTATAGGTACAGTACAGTTTATTAAACCACACTTTTCACCTGTACTGTCCAGTACTAACCTCACACGTCGATATTTCCATCCAATTCTTCATAATGCTGGTCTCTGATACGGTTAGATTGTGATTTTTCTGCAGAGTGTCTTTGACCCTTAAGGCACTCTTCTCATCATTCTCTTCAGTTATTCTGTCAACCAGAACAGTTGTCTCCCTACAGTTTAAAGGAAAAACAACAATACGTTACAGTAGGCCACAAGTACAGGTACATTTATGCTCAGGCCTACAGTATGGCCAAATATACAGTAGATATTACTTTAATATAATAGTTATACTGCATAAATATAAAAATAGAAAGATACTGTATAGAATAGAGTTATATAAATATACAGCGATAACAATAAACATAAAAAGATACTGTATAGAATAGAGTTATATAAATATACAGCAATAACAATAAACATAGAAAGATACTGTATATAATAGTTATATAAATATACAGCGATAACAATAAACATAGAAAGATACTGTATATAATAGAGTTATATAAATATACAGCGATAACAATAAAAATAGATAGTTACAGTACAGTACTTACACGGTAGTTACCGTTGGTGTCCTCTTTACTTTTTTGGTTTTACTGTGGGCATGATAGCTCACGGTTGCTGCTGGTACAACGAGGCCAGAAGTACTTAGCCAGCGTTGAATATCCGCAATTCATTGTCCTCGCGTGTACATCTCCTTTATTCTCATGCTGAGACCCTTAGAAATCTTTTTAACAGGCATCGCTGCGTGTAGAAAGAAATACAAGCACAAGAATGTATATTCAATGTTTAATCTGTGTATTCAATGTGCAGTGAATCCACAAAATGGATGGTGTATTTATACTTTAATGAGTCACATTAGAATACACCCACTTTTAACACCTGCACCTCGTCGCCATGCATTAAAGGTGACACACATTGCATAACCTCCCACTCGATGATCTGTATCTGAACTTGCCCTTGTCAAGATACTGCATTGTGCCATCTGCTTCCATGGATCAACCCCGATTCTACGGATGCAGGAACCCACTCGCCTCTGCCGTGCCTTTCATGCAGAAAAAGCGAAAGGCGGCAGCCGTTTCCAAGCCAAGGCCAAAACGAAAGGCTAAGGCTAATAAAGAAAACCTTCTGACGACTCCAAAGGCTACAGTTAAGGCTTTAAAGAATTCTTATTGTGTCAAGAAGAAATTCGGTGATGTACACTCAAAGCAAAACAAATGGTCACCTTCTGCATCAGCCCTCGCCGCCGCTGCTGCTTCTCTCCCGGAAACCCAGAGGACACCTTCTCCATCACTCCTCGACGACTCTGTCGCTTCTCTCCCGCAAATCCACAGGACACCTCCTCCATCACTCCTCGACGACGCTGCCGCTTATCTCATGGAACCCCCATCTCATCCTATTATGCACCCATCCATCCAAATGTCCACAGCACCCTATGCACAAGATCCAGCTCGTTAGACCGCTTGCTGAATGGGTTAAGTGTCGATAAGTGAACTCTATGCTGGGAAAGACAGATCTTCTTTTAGAGACCATGCTAAATATGGATCAACGGATGGTGAAGATGGATCAACGGATGGAGAAGATGGATCAACGGATAGAGAAGATGGATCAACGGATGGAGAAGATAGAAACTGACATAGCGGGGATACATAATTTGCTCGGAGTTCATGCCCCTGTATCTCGGAAGTCAGAGCAGAAGGGTCGCATGGATGGGATGAATGGGACCTTCAATCTTCCATCGCCAAGCGCACCCCCTCCATCAGAAGAATATGTGTTCATGTATGCCATTGACGAGGATGTCATGACAACCCCGTCAAGACCATGCCAGGAGGCAACACTGACAAGGAGACCAAGACAGGAGGAAAGCATCCTCCCAGACAACCTACCCTCGCCCGCTTCCACAAGCACACCCGCTCCAAGAAGAACACCCGCTCCCAGAATCCAACCCACATACACTTGCAATGAGACGGTGACCGACATCATCCTGCGTGAGCTGCCCCAGCCACTCAGGGAGAAGTATAGGTTTGCAAGTGCTCGTACCCCAGAGGCATGCCTCGTTAATTTTCAAGCACAACGTGCCATACTCGTTGTACTTAGGGTGGACCCACAATTTGAACTACGAAGGGAATCGCAAGAAAAAGGCTCTTCCTGAAAATTTGAGAGACTATTGTGAGGAATTGCGCGCTATTTTTAAATTACCGATCCTTTAATGAAAATCGTGCGAGACTCAATTAATAGCATTTTGCGGCATACAAGGCATCGGCCCTGGAAGGACAATCTGCTGGGGATCGAATTCGCTTCGTGATTGCTCGTCTGTTAAAATGTTGATTCATTTCTGACTTGTTCATTGTTTAAAATTGTATTCTAATATTTTTTTTTAAATATACCTGTATGATTTTAATTACAGTACACCATTAATATTTTTTTACTTACAGTACTCCACCAATAAAAATAATGTTGATTGTTGTAGATTGTATTCATACTGTCAATGTTTTTACTGTATTGGACACCATTAATGTATTTGTACTTACTGCACCCACCAATAAAAGAAATTGCTGTTTTTTTTAAATACTGTATACCTGTATGTTTTTAATTACAGTACACATTAATGTTTTTTTACTTACTGCGCATTACAGTACATCAAAACAGTTTTAAAATGCATTATCCGTATTTGTATTATTATTAGAGTAGAACACACATACTGTACTGTAATACATGTACAAAATAAATGCATACTTTTTATTTTTGGGGTTTATTATACAGTACAGTATGTAAAAAAGTATGTAATAAAGCTCAGTTATTCTATCCTAATCAATAAAAATGGCACTGATTCAGATTCAGCAGTGTGCAAGCATCGTTACAAAAAGCGATATTATCCATCGAAATCCCTCCATTTGCTGTTCTCAGCCTGATGACAAAGTTTATTTTTCTAAGGAAGAAAAATAAATACTGTAAATACTGTAATGGTTAGTTCAGTAGTCAGTCCCCTAAAGAAGTTCCCACAGTCAGTCCCCGCAGTCCCAACAATTATTTTCTCGGGGGGCGTCTCTTGTTCACATACACGCATGCGCCTAGATGTGATAAGACGCATACAGTATGCGTTTCAACAAGGTTCCAATGCGCATGCGCCTAGCTGTCCACCAATCTACTGTAGAAGCTGCTCAGACAATGATATTGCTGGACTAAAGTTTGGCGAATTGTGACTAAAAGAACTACAGTAAATAACCATAAGCAAAGAGATTGATTACAGGAGAGTCGCTGTACTGTGCATTGATATTGATATTTCAAAAAAGATTAAAATACGGCAGCCGTACTCACCATTGACTTTGCCAATCGGTTGGCGCCGAGCCACTGCCAGTCCCGTAGTCTTGATTATACACGTAGTTGACAGGTGACAGCGGGCCTGCTAGACCTGTAGTTGCCAGCTGATGAAGCTGGAAATCGCTTTGGTACATGCAAGCTTTCTGGTATCTGCAAGTGAAATCCTGCTCAGGCTGCAGGTATCCAGGCGGGGGCTGACAGCAAGGGTTGCCAGTCAGCAGGTTTGCACAGACGGTCGGACCATTATTGGAAGCCGGTGCTAGCGCTGGCGTATTGCTTGCCTGGGGCTGACGATTCCTAGTTGGTTTTACAAAGGTACTGGAAAATTCAGGGGCAACACACCAATACCCTCCTCCTGGAACTCCGGGTGCAGGAGCAATACGATAAAAACGCGGATCGATACATAACTTTTTCCTTATCGCGTGCTTCTACCCCAGAGCATCTGGTGAAAATCTGTAAAAGTCATAATTTTCGATAAAATATTGATAAATTTGACCAACTGTGGCCATCCTAACATCTGCTGAACTAATTGCTGACCATATTAAATAAGCGTACGTTATGTTGGGCTTTCTGAACAACACGGACTGCAGTGATGTACTCATCTCTGGACCTCTCTGGACAATGGGATAGAACACCATACAGTAGACCAGGCCTGCACAACTTGTAAAGCGAGAAGGGCCGAACTGCTCCAAGGAAAAAAAAATTGGGCCGCATGGGTAAAATCATCATCATCATCATCTCTCCTCCAGCACCTCTCATCATAATCATCCTCATATATCTCCCCCAGCACCCCTCATCATCATCCTCATATCTCCCCCAGAACCCCTCACTATCAACCTTTGCGATACTCCCCATCTATCTCTCATACCCCCATCTCTCCCCCTCACACACACACATAATACTCCCTCTCCACATCAAACACACAATACCCCCCTGCACACCACACACATCCCACCCCCCCTGCACCTCACATCCTTCTCTCCCCATGCACCTCACATCATTCTCCCCCCCTGCACCTCACATCACTCTCCCCCCTGCACCTCACATCACTCTCCCTCCCTGCACCTCACATCACTCTCCCCCCTGCACCTCACATCACTCTCCCCCCTGCACC
Source organism: Ascaphus truei (assembly GCF_040206685.1). Lineage (NCBI taxonomy): Eukaryota > Metazoa > Chordata > Amphibia > Anura > Ascaphidae > Ascaphus > Ascaphus truei. The sequence goes on from NC_134483.1 coordinate 365,999,576, forward strand.
TCACATCACTCTCCCCCCTGCACCTCACATCACTCTCCCCCCTGCACCTCACATCAATCTCCGCCCCTGCACCTCACATCATTCTCCCAGCGCACCTCCAATCACCCCCCTGCACCTCCAACCACCCTCCCCTGCACCGCCAATGACCCCCCTGCACCTCCAATGACCCCCCTGCACCTCCAATGACCCCCCTGCACCTCCAATGACCCCCCTGCACCTCCAATCACCCCCCGCCCCACACCTCCAATCACCCCCGCACCTCCAATCACCCCCCTGCACCTCCAATCACCCCCCTGCACCTCCAATCACCCCCCCTGCACCTCCAATCACCCCCCCTGCACCTCACATCACCCCTGCACCTCACATCACCCCTCCTGCACATCACCTCACCTCCCCTGCACCTCACCCCCCTGCACCTCACCTCACCCCCCCTGTACCTCACCTCAATGCACCACACCTCACCTCAATGCACCTCACATCACCCCCCTGCACATATCCACGTTGGGATCAGGGGGGGGAGTGGCTGCAGAAGAGCTCAGCTGGCTGTGACTTCCCCCTCCATCCCACGTTACAAAGGGAGCAGGGAGGGGGAGCGAGCCCTGTGCATGCGCGCCGGGACCGCGGGGAATCGCCGCCATTTTTTTTTTTTTTTAAGTTTTATTTATTTATTTTTTTAATCTCATCGCGGGCCGCACAGAGAGGCCAGACAGGCCGCATGCAGCCCGCAGGCCGTAAGTTGTGCAGGCCTGCAGTAGACAGTTTGCATTTAGTTTTTAATATGAAACGCCTAAATAGATACAATGTTGTACAACTTCTTCAGTACCAAGGTCAATTCACAAAGGATCACTGTGGTATTTTTTATACACCTGCAAGTCGACACATTACTGAAGCGCATGCGCATTACAATTCATGAATATCTGCCACCTGGCGGATACGCGAAGAATTGCAACCAATTAAATCCGAAACATTCTCATTAAACAGATCAAGCGCGGTGGACACCGGCATGATTGCGACATGAATACGGCACGAATGCCACATGAACGCGGCGAAGCGCGTGGCATTCAGAAAAAGTCACCGGAAAATATCGGTGAAGTGTTAGAATAAAAGGGGTTGCGGCTGTACATGAAGAAGGAAAAGATCCCAATAATTTGGCTGATCAATGCGGACATACTGTAGGTTTTAACTGAAATTTATTTACCCAGACTAAGTATGTTTTGTGCCAGGAAGACACGTGGTGGATAACACAAGAGTGTTGATAAACTTAATAGAAATAGACAATGGTTCTGGTGCTAGATGCTGAATAAGCTTTTGGCTGAATGGATTGGACATACAGTATGTTCAAAGTACTACAAGCTTTTGAGTTGAGGAAAATTCCTCAAGGCTATCCCTATACAAAATATTCACGGCCACAGTTAGTGTTATGAACATGACTACCGCGACAATATATTAAAAATAATACACGCATATACTGCTCTCTCTCCACGTCCCTCTTTTCACTGGCAATGGATCAATTGGTAACGCATATTAGGTTAAATAAAGATATAAAGGGGATACAGATCCAAAAAGATATCTTTAAAGTGTCACTGTTTGCAAATGATATCCTACTTACCATTACAAATCCGCTGACCTCCCTACCAAATTTATTTAGCGCACTAGAAGTGTTCCAGCATTTGTCGGGTTTTAAAATAAACAATGATAAATCGGAAGCACTAAATATAAACATCCCTCAAACCCCAAGTAACTCATGTCCATAAACTTTAAATGGAAAACAAAGGCCCTCAAATACCTCGGGTATTTTTGATATTGCGGTATCCCCATCTATGCTACTAACTTCCCAGTCTTGATTAAAATCCTGAAACAAGACCTAGAGGAATGCTGCCGATATCAAATTTCATGGATTGAATGAGTCAACTTGGTCAAAATTCCTCTATTGCCCAGAATACTATACCTGTTTCATACCCTCCCCATTCCTATGAAAAATTATAATACAAATACATTATTTAAAAATAAGTCTAAAGCGTTATAGCAGGTAGAGAAAACTAGATGCAATAAATAGTCCTTATCTACACTTCATGTTTTATGCACTGAAATAAGCATTGAATGACAAATGGTCAAAGGATTTGATGAGATCTGTATCAATACTAATTCCCATAGTCTGCTATACTGTCTCAGCATCGAGATGTCACTCCACTTTGTGTTGGATCTGTACATAAGTAGTGGAGTGGAGCAGAAGTGTTGTGTATGTAGGCACTGGATGTTTTCTGGTGATACTGAATTTGGTCTTTCCCCAAACGGTCTGAGATGCTTGAGATAAAACCACTTCCACATTGACTTGTTTTAGTGGGATGCTGTCTATTTCTTGGAAAGGAAATGCCCTACATTTTGCAATGACAACTGATGCACCTTAATGATGCAAAAGAGGCAATCCTAACTGAATTCACCCTAAAGGGTGATGTGCCTTTATTTAAGCCTGTGATCATTACAAAAACTGAAGATGGAAATTAGGATATACCTTGATAGTCTTGTGAACTACAGTAGCAACACCTTCTTTTCTGCAATATTTCCTTCTGCAGCAGTTCTAAATCTACAATGTGCTACTTGAAGACATGTTGGCTTCAGCCACTAATATTAAGAAAGTGAAAGTCTGTATATATTAACAGGCAGACCTATATTGTTTACTGGAGGTCTAGTTGGATTAAGTGAATTCAAACTCAATCAGCACTGAAAATTGATTCTATTATTACTTTCCATTTACTTTGCAAATCGATAGTGCACATTACATAAAGCATTATGCATTAAAGGTTTTCACAAAATCTACATATTGAATGATTTGCTGAGCATGAATTTCAAATGGTTTTTGTATGGAAATGATCTAACTTTAGCTAAAATACTGCTATCAGGAATCTAATAAGCAGTGGAATTGAAACAATATGATATTAGAAATAAACATGTACCACCTGGTTCATGTAGGTGGTATGAACTATTTACTTAAAGGGAATTTAAAACAACACACTGTCCTAATTAAATTTTTTTTTAAAAATGAATGAATATCTATGCATTTTTTTTGCTTTTAATCAATGTCACGGGAGACCAGTACTTTTACACCAAAACCACTGGAATCACTAGCACCAGATGGGACAAAGTTGTTGAGAATACAATTACGTTTATTCTGGCAAGTCAGCAAACAAAACAAAATAGACAATAACAGGATACAATACCAATTGGTGTCTTGGGGAGTAAAAAAAAGTGAAAAAAATGAAAAAAAACGAGGAGCACTACGCGCAACAACAGTGAGGAAGCTGGATAAGGAAATCGATAAAATAAAATAAAAAAAAGCTAATTTATTGAAAGAAACACACCCCTACAGTCACACTGATGTGATTCGTACCCGTTGATACTTTGTCAAAGACAGACCTGGGGAGTAGTCTATAGCCTCGCTAGCTGCAGGGGCCTGCTTCAACTAGGCTTGCCCTGTCTACTCCTCGCCTTGGCTATCAGAGTGCTGAACACACAGCAGCCACTCTGATAATATTCCACCTGTTGAACACCATCAAGCTCCTCACTCTGTCTGGTACTCTGATCGGCAGCACTCCTTACATAGCCCTCAGAAGCTATCCTTTACATGAGAAGGAGCTGCCGGCAAACCAGAGCACGGATTGAGATTGTGCAACAAATGCCTGTGGAGGGGGCATGCAGAGCCACTCGAGACTGCCCCTTGGTGACAGAGCTGCTGATAAGTGGGGAATTCGAACTGGCCAATGGGAACCATGCTTACTGGGCTCAAACCCTGCAACAACTCCCCCTGGCCATCCCTATACCTTCCACTGGGTAGGTGCCTCCAAGTCTGCAGGGAAAAAAGGCTCTGAAAGGCCATCCCTGGACTTGATTGTCCACTCTTCCCCACTCACCCAATGTCTCAGCACCTGGCCCTCCCTGCCTTTGTCTCAATCCACATTTCTATGCAGGCACCTCAGCTGATTCAATCACCAAGTCTACCTCCATAGAAATGCACACTTGCAATCCACAAAACAAGCAGGCTGGCTGGGGGAAAATTACATTAACACCGTGAATAAAGTGCATACATTATTTACATGTTCCGATACTATTTCCCCCCCCCAATATCCACATAAAGCTTCCCTCTCAGACATACAACTGTTTTGAGGCGTTTTTTTCCTTAAGGGGTAAAAACCAGCAAAATGTATCTGCCTTGCAAGCGTGCAAAGGCGGACAAAAACACACTGTCAGTGGTAGCTGAACAGGCACTTAACATGTAGCCGCCTTGCAAGCGTGCATAGGTGACTGAAAACACACGGTTTTAGGGGTAGCTAGCTGGGCTTCACTGTGACGATACAGAGGATTTGGCCCGGGATTAAAGGGGTTACACCCCATTTGGCCACCCTCTACTCTCACCTGGGAAGCAAGGGGTTAACTGGACTGGGGTCCAGTAATGTGGTTTTTCCTTGCTTCAGCCATCCAACTGTTTATTCCCCTGTAAAAATGTATTGTTTCTGGGCCAGTGTCCGCACCACACACACTGGGGCTTAAAGGGTTAATAGTTGAATAGTGATTCTAGCACTTTATTTAAGTTACCCTCAAAGATGCCTGCCTACTAAATGCAAATGGTCAGGAAAGCAACCAAATGTTTAGGAAGCAGCCCCCTGATCAAAGGCTCAGCCACTCTACCTGTTTGCATGAAGCTGGAGTGGGTTGTGAGCGTTATAACTCACACTTACAAACCATAGTATCCTGCCTGACCCCCCATGTGGTAGACTGGCCAAACGCCTCTGATTTAGGAGTGGGGCTACAGAATGAGTGACCTTATTAAATATAAGAATATTATGAGATGTCCTCGGCTGAACGTGCTAAAAGCTACATATGTGAATTCGTGGGACTGATCCGCAACTAACAGTTACAGACACCTGATGTTTAGCCGGTCCTAACAGACAGATATTAATATCTCTCTTAATTTTAGTATTACACGGTAGTATTTAGTCTCATGGGGAGCATCATGCGTTATGGAATGTATTAATACAGTATGTCTCGCGTGCCAGCAAGTATAACAGAACTGAAGTTATGAAGTTAGTTACAGTGTATATGGAATTTTGGTTCTGCTCTGAAAATGCAAACCCCCATCTGCTATGCTAGTAAAGCAGGGAGAGCATCCTGCAAGAATTAACATAGACCGGTGATCAAAAATGTAACTGCCCTATTGTTTATAATGGGGGCAAGAACAAAGGGGCTGAGTGTTTTTAAGTGTGATACTTCACACTTACAAGGGAAGCCAAAATCTGCTTCAAAGAGATTTTTTCTAGCCAACTCTGCATCTAGGGTTAAGAGATGAGTTTGACATGGTATTTAAGTCAGAGTCACCCCTTACTCAAATGTCTTCATGTCTTCATGGGTTCCTTCATGTGCTTCATGAGCTGCATGTATTGCTGTGATGTCTACATCGAAACCTGAATTATGGAAGAAATGGCCCATCCTGTATCCTGATGGCTTTCTTGTCCTAACCTTTAAGTAAGTGTCCATATTTTGCCTGTTATTTGTACATCTCGTGTGTTCACCTTTCTCAAGGAATAAATTATATTTTATCATATCTAAGTCTCGTCCGGTTCAACCCAGTTATATCTTTGGTGGTGTATTATTAATAGCCTGTCACAAAGCTCCCGTCACATTCACCTTTATTATGTGAGACCAGCTGCCCTACCGTCACCATCAAATAATATTATACTTTTTTATTGAACTTGAATTAATGCTTTGGTAAATAAAATCTACGACATACACATTATGTAAAAGCCTTCATGAACACTTGCATTACAAATGAAAATACATTTAGTCTGATGTATAAAGCATTAGTGAAAAATGTTCTGCAAGCTTCAGAAAGATAATAATCCATACATTTAAATGCAGGGGTCAGACAATGTGTACAGTGCTGTTTCTCCTGCTTAGGTCAGTCATGACTTACATATTTCCCAAACATAAAATGGGTAGTTATTTACTGAACCTCCAATCTCTGAGAGGCTTATTAACTCTCCATTGAAAACCATAAATAACAATGATAATCTAAATACTTCTTTAAAAAAAATTGTACTGTAAAGACGTATTTTTTAAAAACAAATGATAAATATGTATCACAAAAAGCTAAAACTCGTAACCAGAGAACACAGTTCACCATGATTGGCCAAGAGGGATCTCAGAATACCAATAATGAACCTGTTGGTTGGGAAAGAGAATAGTGAGGAATAAGGAACCTAATGGTTCTACTTTCTCAACTGCCAAGGTAATATGGGTGAAGATTCAAGATAGTGTGTGTCTAAGTACTAGTACTTCCGAGTTAGGTCTTTTACTCGCAAGGTGCATGCTTTTATTTCTATTGTGTTAATAGTTTTTATGGTCATATTGAGTGCAATAATGTACAGTACATTCAGTGTCTTGTAATAATGTGTGCATCCATAAACCCTTAGCCCTTAAAAATAACATACTGATGGTCCATCTTCACAGAAAGTTTCTTTATTTTTCAAAAGACAGTCCCAGTGTGCTGCACTCTACAAAAATAGAGGATTACTGCGTGCTGCGCAGGACTCAGAGCTGGAGTTAGAGAAGATTAGCACTTTCCTCTAGCGAGGCAGAACATGTCTCAATTCTTAGCAGAGATAAAAGCTACATTTTTGGAAGAGCTAAAAAAAAACTATGGAGCGTATAAATTCAGAAGTTACCTCACTGGGGGAGGGTACAGATACAGTTGAATGCAGTCTACAGAAGGTTGTTCAGTTTCAAGTATGAAGACCAAGAGAGACTTAAAATGTAATCGTCAGATTGCATTACTATAAAGGAAATATATCTATCCTATAGGCAGCAGGAGAAGCCATGCCAGTAACAATAGAAGACAAGGTACTACAAATTTCCCTAATTTAGCCCCGGCCACCTTTTAAAAATGGTGACACCTCAGCGAAACCACATCAGTACTATAAAAGCACCAGATTATACAGATGGGGCTTCTCTTGCTGAGAGATTGCCTCTCATAATGGCTCTACTAAATTGGCAGCGATGCCAATGCCACTGACCTTGACCCCTTACAGATGCACTTACCAGAATACCCTCCTACTGTCTCTCAGTTCTCCCTACTTACGACTTTGATTGCAAGCTCTGCGGGACAGGGACTCCTTTTCCAGTGTTACTTTTATGTCTTAAAGCACATGTTGCCATTATGTAATATTATTATGTCACGTGTATTACTGCTATGAAGTGCTATGTACATGGATAGTGCTATATAAATAAAGATATACAGTACATACATACTTTATGTTGTCCATTAATGTTGTTATCCTGCTGATGTTTTGAAAAATGTAATAGGTGCTCTATATATCCTGATTAAATGGTATAAGAGGTGCAATCGATACAAATAATATGTACAGTATAACCAAATATAATGAATGATCTACTAAAAGTGAATCAGTGATCAATTATTACACAATAATATCGGCACAAATGGTGAAAAAAAAGTGAATATATGGTTAAATACCACCACCAATAATATAATGTGAATAAAGTGATAAATAATTGAAAAACAGCTTCACAAACTGGTGAAAGGCATAAGGCATATGAGAGATCTACTGTTATCCCTTTCTGATTGGAGCTTTGAGGAAACTTTAACTCAAATCAGTATTTGTAGGTAACAAAGGATACTCCCAGATCCCTTAATAGAAATAATTGCGACAATTCTCATAGAGTAGTATGTTTGCAAAACTTGTATTGCACAGTAAGGTATATAAAGAGTACACTCACATTTCACAAGTATTGTACACACAATGTACAGGGTCTTGTCTTTAGCCCTGGTCCCTCAGTGGTGTGGCGTCTGCTACCTCCTTGCGGTCCCGCGTGAACTCGGAAGTGACGTCTGTACCGGGCGGCAGCAAGAAAGAGATGACGCCGTTCTTCACACAGATGGGACTTCAGGGAATACACATGAATAATGGAGCAAGTGGCACAGGAACAGATTCTATGTGTTTCGCTAATTGCTTCTTCAGGATCCATCTTGTAACAGGCTATGCTATGGACACCCCCTGAAGAAGTGCACGTATGTGCATGAAACGTCGTTGGGAGATTATCCTGTTTTTAGAGCTGTTCGTTTGGTTGTGGAGGATATTGGCAGCAGTTGTGTAGGCTGTGGGGGGAAAGGAGAGGAAGAAGAGCAGCGATTTCGGTAACACCGCGGTGTGTGACGTCACATCCACCCGGAAGTTCCGGTTTTCGTGCAACTCAACATCCATCCCCCACACGAGGCAATCCCTAAAGGAGCTCCAGTTATCATCAGAGAAGAGCACCTGAGCGATCTTCAGCTTTACTGCTTTTACCATCCACTGTCCTGTAAGTAGGGTTTCAATTTTACCCCTCTGGACTTAAGTGCTGTATCCTCCGGAACCCAGTATTTCTATGTTAATAAATAGCTTTTTGTTAGGATTATAGCCTTGCTAGTGTCTGTCTGTTATTGTGTGTTATGTTTGTCATGTGTGAGTTTTTAATGTTTTAATGTCAACTTTTTTGGCGTACTGCACCATTATCTGTTTGTTTTCTTCTCTTTTTTACATATTGCACTACCATTTGGTGTGAGCCGTTCGTTGACTCCTTCACTGCCTATCTGTTCAAGGACACTTTTGGGACTTTTCAAGAGACGGTTTGGTTTTTATTCGGAGTTATTATTATTTAAAGGACTGATTTGGCGCTGGCAATTCTTTCTTTTCTCTGAGGCTATGCCGGTATATATAACCCATAAGATTAATTATACTAATATTCTATTGGTCACACTATTGTGTGTTTTTTTATCTTTTATCCTGCTGATGTACCTGTATAAAATGAAAAATACAAAAGCTATAAATAAAATGTTATTAAAAAAAGAGCAATCCAATCCAACCTCCAATTTAGGTTTGGGGCTCCTGCAGAGCTGAACAGCACTATTTTCAGCTTCAGGAATTGCATGGTCCCTCAGATACTTACAGTACTGGTGAAGTTATCAATATTTATTTTTAAAGGGGATTTAAATGGCCATCCAATGTGAAGCCACAACTGATGAGGGTGCTTAGTTTTGGGCCAACATTTGGCAGTAATTTTGTTTCCCCCTTGGGAGAAATAAACCCAGTTAGTATTGACTACAGTATGTGTCACCAGAGCTAAAAATAGAGGTGTTCGACTAAGGGTACCTGTGGCTCCCATTCTGTAAACAAGTGGGGGCTAGAAAAAAAATGTTGGAGGAACTGTTCTTTAAATCTATAGGTCTGATCTTTTGAAAAGTACACCAGACCCGAGATTATGCCACACAAGTGTTTATACAAATCACATAATTGTATTACACAAGACGATAAAGTCAGTTACGGTTAATCATATGAGCTGTTGTCTGTAGGGTTTGTTTGCATATATAAATAATAGTCAAAATGGTATGATAAAGATGCTTATTGGTATAAAAAAGAATAGAAATGTTGCAAACCAAAAGAATGATACATAGACTGGTGATCCTAGTCCATGGGAAGACCCGTTGCTTTCTTGTAGTAAATTTCAAGGTGATAACAGAACTTAAGCATTTTGGATTTTGCAAAGAAAATATTTATTATAGGCAGAACAGAGCCAACATTTTGGTTGTCAGTGCCCCTGTCCGACCCTTCTGGGTCCTCTTCTTATTGTTATCTTAATGACCAAAGTCCCAGAAACTCCTGTTCCTTTTAATTGGTGAAGTCCTCTTCATACAGTAGCATCGCGATATTTCCGCTATCTGATGACATCATCCGGTTCCCGCACATGGGGCATCTCACTGTGATCTTTTATTGAGTGGTTCAGTGCCGAAAAGCTTCATATTTCATCTTGTGTCGGAACGTATCATCCAAAAAAACTTACACAACACCACCTAATGTGCCTCAAAAATTTGATATTTATGACAGTGATATTAAAAAAGTAAAAATCTATCTAAAAGGGCATCTCAATTTATTATGAATTAAAAGCATTGTATATATTATTTTTGATCATCCCTTAATCGAAATGTATTCAAAGGAAACATGCATAATTCATGCTTTCATGGCCACTATGGCTTCCAAGGGGTTAATTTATATAAAAAAAAATGTAATTGGGAAGGATGATGCTAGGTATATATTATATTGCAATATATGTATATATTACAGTACATTCTAATATATACCTTACATCTTCCTTATCCCATGCTTAACGCTAACCAGTTAGAGACAGGATAGCGCTTATCCCGACGTTACCTGGCAAATGCTGCTTTAGTCATATGCAAATGAGCAGGCTTACAGACGTTCATTTTGCATGAAAAATGATTTGAGGATACCCATTACACTTTGGAAATATAACGTCCGATCCCGATTTCGAGAACATCACGTTATTAGCGCTAAAACGACAGACTTCTGTGGATCTACTCTATGCAAATTTGGTGCAAAATTAGGGCATTTTTATTCTGCACCCTACCCATCAAAGTACTTTTCTCCAATTGTACCCCATCTGTCCCATCATGCGATTGGGGCAGTGTCAATAGGAGGGATTTTGAAGGAGTAATATGGTGCACATACTTGAATGAAATGTATCACATTCTGCATCTCTATGCAAGATTCCTTTTCCCTTTTATTTGCAAAAACAAATCTGCTATATTTTAACATGCGTTAGTCCAAAATAATGCATAAAATGTAAGACATAGTTCTTATATGTGATGCAGCTCCAAAAATAAGAGCAGAGTGTCAAAACACATCTATGTTGATACATAGACTCTTTGTAAAAATTCTAAAGGCAAAAGGATGAGATACATAAACAAGAACCACCAGTATAATAAAACAAAGCATAATCTAATGCAGTCTAAACGCTTACTGTATGTGTCCTTTTACACATTTTGCAAGATAACTCCTGCTCCTCATATGATCTATTTTTATATAATAAGTAGAATTCTTTCTTAAAAGTAGCATAATACAAACTCTTTTTCTGTAGTGTTTTGTCTGTAAAGAGAAACTAATTTATGGTCCCAGAGAAAATTGACCAAATGTGGTGTAGTAGCTTGTAGCAACCTGCCTCTGCCTTGAAGTCTCTTGATAATTGCTGTGAGCATTATTAGGTGGAAGTTATTGAGTGCAGGTTTGAGGCCTGGAGCATCTCCAGTCCTTTGCTTTGTGCTTCAAAAAGGTAGAATTCTCATGGCAGCCTGGAGCTATTTTGTATACAATCAAGGTGCAGTGAGAAGACATCTCCTAACACTCATTAGTATTATGATGACTGGTAATTTTGGTGTTCTGCTGTCCTGTTGTCAATTTGGCAGAATCAAAAGCTGCTGGGGCAGGACTGACAACTATTATTCATTGGAAACCTAAATACATGCAATATCGATATTATATATATCATATATATATCTTTATCCTATATGAACATTGGTTAACAAAAGGTGAGATAATCTTCTGTTTTTTAACATTCCTGCTGAGCAGTATTTCCTATTGCCCTCAACACATCCAACAAGTAAAGACACCCAGGGGAAGGAGCACATTAATGATACCTAGCTATGTGCAGGGGTGTGCAAACTGGGGGTGTGAGATTTTCTGGGGGCGTGGGTGCGGCATTTACAGAGGCCCAGCTCTCCCAGTGCCCCCACCAAAAGTAAATGCTGCAACATCTGTATCTATTGTTGCATAACATTTTAACAAAAGTGTACGCATTAATATTTAACTACTGCTGCGGCAGCTTTTATTTTAAAACTTCTCGGGGGCGTAGCAGTTGCATTTTCTAAATTCCATGCGCTTCACCGCATTCATGCCCAATACATGCCGAATACATGCCGCATTCATGCCGCATTCGCGCCGCCAGCACCCGGCTGAGCCGCGGTTGATCTGTTTAATTATAATGGTTCGGATTTAATTGGGGGCAATTCTTTGCGTATGGCAGATATTCATGAATTGTAATGAATTCTAAAGTGCACAGACAGTAATGTGTCGACTTGCAGGTGTTTAAAAAAAACCACAGTGGTCTATTGTGAATTGACCTTGGTACTGAAGAAGTTACAATACTGTATCAATTTAGGCGTTTCATAATAAAAACTAAATGCACAGCGTCTTTTTTACATAACTGTACTGGATTTCTCCTGTCCTGCAATGAGTACACCGCCGCAGTCCGTGTGCAAAAAGCCTGACATAACGTACGCTTATTTAATATGGTCCGCCATTAATGCCGTAGATGATAATATGGCCACAGTTGGCCAAATTTATCAATATTTTATCGAAAATTATGACTTTTAACAAATTTTTACCAGATGCTCGTGTGGAAGCGGGCAAGAAGAAAAAATGTATGTATCGATCCGTGTTTTTTTCGTATTGCTCCTGCACCCGGAGTTAGAGGAGGGTATTGGTGTGTTGCGCCAGATTTTTCCAGTATCTTTAATCATGGAGACTTCAAAAGGCGAAAGGTCATGGTAAAACCAACTAAGATTCGTCAGTTCCAGGCCAGGAATGGAACAGCGCCAGCACCGGCTTACAATAACGGTCCGACCGCCAGTGAAAACCTGTTGACCGGCAACCCTTGCCGTCTGTCCCCGCCTGGATACCTGCAGCCTGAGCAAGATTTCACGTACAGATACCAGCAAGCTTGCATGTACCAAAAAGATTTCCAGCTTCATCAGCTCTTAAATACAGGTGTAGCAGGCCCGCTGTCGCCTGTCAACTATGTGTATAATCAAGAATACGGTACTGGTGGCAGTGGCTTGGCGCCAACCGATTGGCAAAGTCTATGGTGAGGGTACAGACAGCTGTCGTATTTTATTCTGTTTTTAAAATATCAATACATTATGCGCACAGTCAAGCGATTAGTTACTGCACATCGGTACGTTCACCTGTAATCAATTGCTTTGCTTATGGATATTTACTTCTCTTATTTTAGTCACAATTCGAGAAAATGTACAGTAGTCCAACAATATCATTGGCTGAGCAGGTTCTACAGTAGATACTGAACAATTAGTGGACAGTTGGCGCATGTGCGTACTGTATGTCTCATTGGAACCTTGTTGAAACGCATTTGCATGTCATCACAGTTAGGCGCATGCATGTACGTGAACAAGAGATACCCCCGAGAAAATTATTATGGGAACTGACTGAGGGGACTGAAAAAGATTCGACTTTGTTTTATTTTTTTGTAGTTAAAACATTGTTATAAATTTTGAACAACAGAACAATCTACAGTATCAGCAGCAATAACGGAAAAATATAACATACGGTACCAGTAATAATTTTATTTTTCCTCAGAAAAGAAACTTTGTCATCAAGGGGAGAGCGGCAAATGGAGGGATTTCGATGGATAATATCGCTTTTTGTAACGTTGTAGAAATCCAAGTACTGGAGGCAACAATTTAGTGACAGTGCCATTTTTATTGATTAGGATAGAATAAATGTGAGCTTTATAGAAAACCTTAAAAAGTATGCTGCTGTTTTCATATACAATTCTTTTTTACATACTGTATAAGAAACCCGAAAAATAAAACATTATAATCTTTTATTCTATACAGTATGTATTTATTCTACAGTATACAGTTTGTGTATTCTATACCTGCAGTATTGTTTTAATACTGTTTTTATTTAATGCGCATGCCTACAGTACAGTATGTCTCATGGAACCTTGTTGAACCACATACTGTATGCCTGTCATCACATTTATGCGCATGCGTGCACAGTATGTGAACAAGAGACAAGAAAAAACATTTATTTATAACTTTTGAACATTGTTATAAAAGGTGACACAATGAAACAATTTAAAAGAATCAACATTTTTTAAATTTATTTGGAGTACAGTAAGTAAAAACATTTATTTATAACTTTTGAACATTGTTATAAAAGGTGACACAATTAAACAATTTAAAAGAATCAACATTTTTTCTATTTATTTTATCAGTTCAAAGAAATATTTTCAACAGGTCATCATAATGTTTTGAACCCATCACCCCCAAATAAAAATGACTAGTGTAGAATAAAAAAGCAACAGTAGTGATTGATTCTCAGAATAGCAAGAATTCTTATGAAGGCACATGTTGAGAAACAAATGTTTTTTTCAGACTTTAAATTCTAATTGAATGGGAAGCCATACAACATGCGCATAAATAATCAACAAGGTTCCAAAGAGACATACACGCATGCGCAGAAATGTGAGAACATGCACGGGAAGATTAAACTATTAAACTGAGCCAGAAAGCCACCCATAACAAATGAATGGTTTGGGAGAGGTGTCAATAAGAAGTAGAAATACTTTAGCCTTGTGTGTGTGCGGGGGGAGGAGGAGAGCGCTGTATGCTGGATTATCACTTCAAATAAATATTTTCAACAGGTTATCATAATGTTTTAAACCCCACACCCCCAAATAAAAATCACAGTATGCCACCCACCTCATAAAGTACGTACATGACTAGTGTAGAATTAAAAAGCTACAGTAGTGATTGATTCTTAGAATAGCAAGAATTGTTATGCAAGCACATGTCGAAAAACTAATTTTTTTTTTCAGACTTGAAATTCTAATTGAATGGGAAGTCATACACGCATGCGCAGAAATGTGACAACAGGCTCGGGAAGATTACAGCCAGAAAGCCACCCATTACAAAACAATGGTGTGGGAGATGTGTAGATAAGAAGTAGAAATACTTTAGCCTTGTGTGTGTGCGGGGGCGAGGGTGCAGCGCTGTACTGTATGATGGATTATCAGTTCAAAGAAATATTTTCAACAGGTCATCATAATGTTTAATGCGCAGAAATGTGATACTGTAACACGCCTATGTGTTTCAACAATGTTCCAATGAGACATACCCACATGCGCATAAAATAAAAACAGTATGAAAAGAAGAGCAAGCCTAGCAAAAGTATTGATTAATAAATAATACATATAGAAATGTGATGACATGCATACAGTATCCGCATGAGCGGGATAATCCGGGATAAAAATATTTTATATTCGGAAGAAGACGCAACGTTATATTTTTGTAATACTGTACTTCTTTTCCCTTTAGAATCCTGTATACAGTACAGTACTGTATGTGTCCTCATATTTTTTGTGTATGGCGAAGAAGCCTCATACTACTGTATACATACTACTGTATACATTATGAACAGTATACAGAAATGTACGGCTGTAGGTTGAATTGCTATTAGACTATGAAGACAACAGCTCGTGATCGCCTACTTGAGTTTCTAGACGGTATTGCAGACAATGCTAAAAAAACGATCGTAAACATATCGAAAACCGATCGGGAATAAAAAGTCAATTTCTAAATGGTTGGAAACCAGAGCGCATCTGGCCACGGTTATCAGAGCAGCTCGGCTTCGGCCGCTTTAGAATAAAGGCTGGTGCAGCAGTACTTGTAGAGTAAAGCATCCTTTAGTAATACCTATGAGGTAGAGTGATCTCTATATGTGACTGTAATGCCTGTATGCCCGTAGACCTGGACAGTCCCCAGTACTGAGGTGGTTAAGGGTATAACATGCACCCACAGCAGTGAGGGCGTGCCCGGAGTGTTGCGTTGCTGGGCCTGGTGGGAAAAGGGTTAACCATATACTTGCAGAGTCTGGGGTGCCAGAAGTCGGAGGGTTAATGTCCAAGAGCCAAGGGTCAGGGGCAGGAGAGAGCAGCGTGGTGATGTCCAAAGCAGAGTCCAGGCGTAGAGTGGTACACGTAGTAAAGCCGAGCCGAGATCAAACCAAGGGAATCCAAACAGAGGCAGGGACAGTAACAGGGAGCTGGAACAGAGAGCTAGGCAAAGTCACTGCACAAAGGAGCCACAGAGAAGCTATGCTGAGCGACAACGGAGAGGGCAGAATGAGGTAATAAAGGAGAGAGGACCAATGGTAGCAGGGGGAGGAGCGGAGGCCTGTCTGAGTGAACACAGGGATAGGTCCAGGAGGGAGGCAGGGGTGTGATAGCTAGTAATGGCCTGCAGCCGATGAGGGGCGGCACCAGCAGCCCAGGAGGGCAGGTAAGAGGATCGGGTGCGCGCGCCTTCTGTAAGGCTGCCGTGCCCGCGCCCCAATCGCGTGTATGCAGATGCTGCATGCGCCGCGGAGGAACGGCTCAGTGTGGAGGAGGTAAGCTGCTGAGAGAGCGGAGAAGCAGGGCAGGAGGCTGCCATGAGGCTAGAGGTGACGGGGACCCGCTGAGAAGCGCGTGTCCCCATATCCGTTACAGTGACCAGGCTTCAATGCTAGGTTGCCAAAAAATTACATAATCATCCTAAGTGTCCACCTAATAATCAAAATCTATTTCTCTTTTGTTTCCATTGCATACGCTGCACATACCTGCCTTGATTAACCTCTGACACTCCGGATGGGAAGAAAATCATAATACAAGCTATACTTACATTGTAAGTGCATTAATTCAATTGTATGAACTTTTAAGGGAGAATTAACCTTTATTGATATATTGTTATCTTCTTTTACTTTTACCTGGACTATGCATAACAAATATACTTGAGTCAACGCGCCGGAGGACATCTTTTCTTCTAGGTAGCGAAGTAGGATGACCGATAAAGAGAGAATGGAGATAGGGGGAGTATCTAGTGTTTAGAATGGGGGTACAGAAAGACATTCTGACAGAGACAAATAAATTAAATAAAGCAGTGAGGAAAAAGCAGCAAAGCTGTAATAAATAAGTAAAGAACAATAATGTGAAATTTAAAAACATGACAAAATACTCAAATATAATAATTGGCTCTGATAAACAACCACACAAATGTTTTTTTTATTATTATTTGCATTGTGTAATTATCAATCCTGATTTTTGGGGGGTAGTATTAGTTATGGTCACAGAATACAGATTACATGATTATATTTGATCAAATTCACATATTCTAATTTAAAACCATAACCTAAATTAAAACCAAAAGCATTCTCCCCAAAAACAATTTAGAGACAGAAACAAAACAATTGGTCCAGCAAACATCTCTACTCTTGATATTTCCATAATAATCTGGAAAATTGAAAAAAAAAATGCTCTCTTTTCTGCTATGTTCTAGTCCATGTTCATTTTTGGATTTAAAGAACAAGCATAGCAATAAAACTTATTGGCAATAATGTTGCTGAGGAGGAATAAGTAACAATGGTAAAGCAGGTAAAGCCTGATATTCATTTGGGGTGATTTAGGATTCTTTATGTTGGCAGTTTTTTATTTGATTTCCTTTTCAGATGTTTCATTTTTCTCATTTAGCCCTTTGAAAGAAAAGAAAAAGAGGCCCATTCAGAAATGATAAATTATTAGACTAGGGTCAGTTTCTATAGAAAGCTTTCTACATACTTTTTTCATATGATTAAAATTATGAACTTTGTTTTAAACGGCTTATTAATGTACTATATTTATGGTGCCCTGCAGTCACTGTACGCTAAAAAATTGATCAAACCTTTAGTCCTCTTAGTTCTTTAGAGTTTTATTATAGTACTTATTTTCTACATTTTACGTTCCGAGTAAGGTCAGTATATTATACTATATAAATTATTGTAAGTAATTGCTTGGTTATTTTATAGCTTAGTCACAAGATTTTTTAGCAATATTCAACATAGCTTTCTCTTTAAGGTTAGACAGTACAGATACTATAAATCACATGGCAGCTTACATCTGAAAGGAAGGGTCCCAGTTTTACGTGTGTGAGATGCAGATTTAATAAACAGTCTAGCCCAGACACGAGCGCCCTCTCAATTATCTTTCCCCATGGGAATTAGTTCACACTGTTTATTAAAAAAAAATCTTTCTGTAGTTATTTTAATGGAGTGTTTCAGATTAATGGCCCCCGTGGAGTTTAACTGCATTTCACTTCATTAAAGCGAGATTGGACTAAAGGTTACTTCAATTAAATTCGAAACTTAACCTTAAATCTGTATAGATTTTTAAAGAAAATGTGATAAAATTGCAAGCCGTATCTTCTATGATTAATGGACAAACATCCCTTTTGCTTATCACACTGCCAAATATTTGTCTGTGCTAAATCTGTCCACAGACGCACAGTGACATTTCATGGCGTACAAAGCCAATTTCTACTTGTTGTATAAATTAGAAGTGCAGATGCAAGGATTATTTAGACATTAATACTCAATGATGAGGGCTGTTTAATGGCACTTAGACTTTGGATATACCTATCCCCTTTTAAACCAGATTGCCCTCAATAACTAGTCAGGTGCAAAGGTTTACAAATTGATTTGGACTTTTGGGGGATGTAAATAGTACTTTGTAGCATTTGGCTTTCTGCAGTCATCAGGTATATCTGGTTTAAGGCACTCTTCTTCTGCTCAAGTACAGGCAGAGCCAATATCATCAAATGAACCCAGTGACCTTATTGTGCAAATAAACTCATATTTTAAGCCACTGCTCTGCACATTGTGGTGGGTGACAGCAGGGAGGATAATGAAAACTGTCTTTATCATTTATGAAGGTGCTAAAAATGTACACGGAGGAAACAAATGTAAAATAAGTGTAGACATCTTATTTGCAGTAGTTGAAGGGGAGTGGGAGAGGTCACAGTGGCAAAATAAAGAAATTCAGATTAGGGGGTGAATGGAGTTGCATTAATTCACAAGTAATGTAAGGCACAAGGCAAGTCATTTTTAGCCCTCATGTCATTGCAGGTTTCTACACTATTTGTCTGTATATGACCTTGAAAAACTGAGATGTGCGTCTTATAATGCTTTATATATTTATTAAATGATTATGATTCCTTTAGTGGCATTCATTGGGGTCTACTGTATGTAACAATTCAAAAGTGCACCATATATTTAAAAGGAAAAAAATCCCTTTGAAAACCAAAGATTTTTTTTCCTTTGAAACATATAGTATTCAGTAAGTGTATAAGTGTAATTGTTTTGCCAACAATGCACCACCTTTACCTTAAAACATAGGGGGTCATGTATTAAAGGAGCAATTCATGCAATATCCTACATGACTTTTTATTTTTAATTAATAAGTTTTGAAGTATTAGATAATACTTACTGCATTTCTTATTATTCAACTCTCAATGCAATTTTTAATGAGTTTTAAGTTAATGAGCAGCCTTTGATTTCTATAGCGGGTTTTATCACACTTCCGCAGCAGTGCAAGATCTTTATAACATTTTCCTGTTCGTGATAATTTGTTGCCAATGTTCCCAGCAGTTTGAGCTGCAAACTGTAATGATAGATAATATTACCGTAGTAATATAATAATACATTGTAGCTGCCAAGTTAAACTGACTGAAGGATTGATTGAAACGGAAAGGCAACTATTTAGTGAACCCAGGAAAGCAGGATCTTTGTTGATTGATCACGGGAGAATGAATCGATCAGCAGCTTAGATAATTAGTTTTCAATAAAGTTAATTAAAGGCTGCAGATAAATAAATATTTCTTTTTTTATTTGTTTTAATATGTGCCACTTTAATACATTTGGCACAACTTATTTTTTTGCTCCAGTTTTGCCCCCCTCTTGCAGATGGAAATGTTTTGGGGTCTATGAGCTATGCTAATATTTATTTTCCTATTCTGCACCTTAAGTGTAAAACAATATTTTTAAGTCAGGTACTGTATATTGGTGCAACCAAGTGTGGTGCCCATGAAGCACAGATGTAGATGGTATGAACTAAAAAAATTGCATATTTTTTTTATGCGACATGGATGTTTCATTATATTCTACATTACATTTTTGTTTATATTTACACAGTACATCTATTATAAAATATAATGAACTAATAATTGATATTTACTAATAGTAGTTGTAAAATACAAATTTCCAAAACTCTATTTTAATTTAAATTGTATCAATCAGATACTGTATGCAACACAATGGAAAGGGTCAAACATTATTTCAAAAGATGAACTAAGTACTTATATGTAAAAAGTAAGAAGAAGTTAATTACAGTAGCTGAACCCTACTGTCTTTTTACTTGCTAGGGGAATATATATATATATATATATATATATATATATATATATATATATATATATATATATATATATATATATATTTTTTTTTTAAATATATAGATTAAAATGTGAGACAGCTTTAGTTTTAAACTTAGACTAGTGGCGGCTGTGAGAGTCTCTGGTCCGCCGTATTCATACTGTAGCTGATTTGAAATAATCAATCCACCCTGAGAAACTGAATCCTAAAGAAGGAATTAAAAATAACCCATTGCAAACCCTTCCCATAAACGTTCCACAATCTATTTTAACCTCTATGCCAGCCATCCTGTATTCACTTTTTTTGACCTCACCGCACTTGGGGCTAATTTGTCTTTAGGTTTTTCGCCTTTTTAAAAATGTTGTGTAGCCCCCTTTTCCTATGACAAAGGGAATTACGAGTGCTGATTACCTGTATGGCTCACAGAAGGCCTAATCCTCTGCCACTGGGAGCCTGGGGGTGATCTCTTTCTGCCTTGGTACAGTGCCTCTACCTGATGAGGGTTCCCAGCGCAGTGGGATAACCCCTCACAGTGAATAATACACAAACAGATATATAACTGATTTACTAACACATGCATAAATCAATACAATACAATAACACCCACACAATATCCCAACACCCAGCGTGGTTCCCCCAAAGTACTGAGGGTCACCCTAGGCACCTAAACACCCGGTGTCCGAAAGGCAGTCCCGCCCAAAGTGTATGTAGAGTAGCACTACCACTGTGTTTCTCTTGTTGGTGCAGATGCTTAGTTTGGGGTATATGATGGGACATCCATCAGGTGGAGCTTCAGGGAGCTGCAGAAACTGGGGGACATTGTATATCACAGTGGCAGCCGACTAAAAGCATACTCTACAGGAGGGTTGGATCCCATCTTACATCTAAAGTATGGGCTTTAGCAAACTCTGAAATCTGCCTCCAGGTGGCGCACAGGTCAGGTAAGGGCAGTGACACAGTGACCTGGCTAATAGCAACCACGTGGCGGGGAGATGCTTGGCGTTGTAGGGCCCACTCGTGTATACTCTGGTGGGATGGTAGGGACATGTTCCTTTCTCTGATCTGACTTATCTTAATTTAGATTGGGCACCCCAGGTCTGAATCTCAGTAGCGCCTCCAAATGTAGCCCCTTTCCCTATGACTAAGGGAACTACGTGTGCTGATTAGCTGTATGGTTCATGGTTTAAAATACAAATTCCGAAACTCTATTTTAATTTACTGTAAATTGTATTAATCAGATACTGTATGTAACACAATGGAAGGTGGCAAAAATTATTTCAGAAGATGAACTAAGTACTTATATGTAAAAAGTAAGAATAAGGTAATTACAGTAGCTGAACCCTACTGTCTTTTTACTTGCTAGAGGAATGCCAAACTTGCTCACAAACCACTGAAAACGTAATAAATTAAAACATAACTCACTTCCTACTGGCCCAACAGCACAAATCATCTAAATAATAGGGAGAGGTTGTGGCTCAGTGAGTAAAGACACTGATTGGCATTGAGAGTTTTTTTGCAGGGGAGCCTGGTTCAATTCCCAGTGTCGACTCCTTGTGACCTTGGGCAAGTCACTTTATCTCCCTGTGCCTGAGGCACCAAAACATAGATTGTAAGCTCCACGGGGCAGGGACTTATGCCTGCAAAATGTCTCTGTAAAGTGCTACATAAAACTAGCAGCACTATACAAGAACATATTATTATTAAATAATGGATCAAAAACAAATTGTTTCCTACCCTGACTCAGCTACACGACCATCACTCTGCACACCGGACTTGGTTGCTCAGATGCAGGTCGGTGGTTACCAACAACCCCACCTCAGCCACGCGGTCCTGTCCTGTTTGTGGTGAGTACCCGTAACAGGATCCCAGCGCAGTGGGATAACACCTCAGAGGAACCAATTACAGTGAATAATACACACACAGATATATAAATATATATATGCTATGAAGCTTCTTTTCTATCATAAAATCAAAAACGAATAGACAATAACGTCTGTGGCTAACAAAATCTTTTATTTGTGCGAGCTTTCGAGATACACTGATCTCTTCTTCCAACGGTGTTACAATGAATAAAGCACAAAAGGGTTTTTACTTTAAAACAGTGCATCCTTGAATGGGATCTGTGATTGAAGCCTATCCCTCCCCCTGTGCAGTATGCAATGTCATGATGAAGTGTTAAAAGGTCCTTGAATATTGGTGACGTAAGAGTGTGTGTGTGTGTGTATGTAAATATAAATGTATACAGCGCCCACAGTGTATACAGCGCTTTACACAAGGTGTGTGTGGAGTGGGAATATATACCAATGGTAAGTGTAGAAATGTAAGAGGATGTTGCATTACTATTAGTGTGTGTAGATACTATGGTCCCTATTGGTATATATGGATAGAATTACACAGTGTATTAGTATGTGTAAGAGACAGCTGTATGTGTATTCATATAGCGCAGTATGTAGACACGTGGCCTTTAGCACTCATGGGAAGAGAGTTCCCTTGTGTCAGTAGTGACTCATGAAACCATGGTCTCGGTTTAGGCCACCGCTAAGTATCCCCAATAGTTGCATAAATTTGTATTCATGCAACCGTCTCTCTTTCGGTGTTCTAAGATTACCTTTGAGTATGGCCACCATCAGATCTTTCATCCTATGGCCAGTCAGAGAAATGTTCGCCGACATGACTGTCTCTTGTTTTTGTTAATACAGTACAGTACATGCTTCAAATAAAAACCACATTGTGTCATGGTCTCCTAGACATCCTGATCATAGCCATAGTTCCTTTCTCTGTCCACCGGGTGAGCTGCTGGTTTATGTCTGCTCTGGGGTTGCTCTCTCTGTCTGTCTCCTCTTGTTGCTCCTGTCCTCTGTCCTTATAGTTTCCTGTTTCCTGTTCCTCCCTTGTCTTAGTTTTGTGTCCTGACTCCATCTTCCCTGATCTGTTTATGTTCCTGTTTTGAGTCCTGTTCATATTAAAGGCCCTTGCTATTGAACTAGATTGTCACAGTCTGTCTCCTTCTAGCAACTCCCAGTCTTGTTCCTGCTCCCTAGTCTCAGTTCCTGCTCCCCATCCCTGCTCCTGCCTTCCTTTTGCTGACCAAGCCTGTGACCACAACGATCCTGCTTGCTGCCTGCCACCGAACCCTGCTTGTGACCCTGACAAACCTTGCCTGCTCCCTGCTGTTCCAGCCACCGAGGTCCTACCCACTCCAGGAGTCTCCCCTTGCAGAAAACAAAAGGCCACTTCTGGACCTCGCTAGAAAAGATCCATCACCTGCCTGCTTCAGCAGACCCCTTCTGATAGCGTTGGGGTTAAGATAAGTACTTTTTTTTTTTTTTGGTGTTTGAAAATCCCATTTGGAATCCTGAAGGTTTTTGTTGCGCTTAGGGTTCTGCATGTTTTTTTGTGCCACTTTGTCCCTGAGCGAGCTGTTGTCTTAAAAGTCTAATAGCAATTCAACCTACTGTACAGCCGTACAGTTCTGCAAGTCTGTGTGTGTACAGTAATTGTAAAATTTGAAGATTTATATTTGAAGCAGAGATTAACGTTACGAGTTCATACTGTATACAGTAGTCTGAGGCTCCTTAGCCATACACATAAAAAATATGAGGACACATACTGTACTGTATACAGGATAATAAAGGGAAAAGAAGTACAGTATTACAAAAATATCGCGTCTTCTTCCGAATATAAAATATTTTTTTCCACTCACTAGTGTGCCTTCTGACCCACCGGATTTTTATATGGCGGGGATACTGGCAATCTTCCAAAAAATCAGGGGAGTGTGTCTCGTAGCCATAGAATAAAAAGAACATTACATAGTGCAATAATGTTTTAAATCAGTGATTTGTGCAGAAAAGGCTCAAAAATGACTACTCACATTGAAGTAATCAAAATCGGGCAGTCATCCAACTTAACGGGTGGATGCACCCTGTGTATATGCAGCAGCAACCAGCCCCCAACCTCCAAGGAAAAAAGAAGAGACCATATAGTGCAGATGGTATTATATTAAAACAGGGAATACAAAAATGAAGGCTTACACTTCATATGATCGAAGTAGGCGGTATTGAAATGCGGATAACGGGTGCTCAGCTGGTCACGATCCTCTGAGTTCCTCGCTCTCCTCCGTTAAACCGGAAACACTCACGTCCACGCCGGGGCTCCCGTCACGTCACTTCCGGTGCAGTGGGAACCACCGGATCTGATGGTAGGAGTGGATCCTCTGTGTTCTTCCTCTCTGGTGTGGGCTGAAACACTCTACGCGTTTCGCCGTTACTTCTTACGGCTTCGTCAGGAGTATCTATTGGCTGCTAGACTGGGTATTAAATACTCTAAACCCCTCCCTCTTAATTACATCCCATTGGCCAATCAATGTGATGTCATAGGTAAACAGAGTGGGTGGGCGTAGCTTATTGAATACAACCTCCTTTCCTTAAAAAAGGGCAGAATTTACACACATAGTTGCCTAATGCGGCATATAAATGAAAACAACCTCCTTCCTTGGTCTCAAAAAAAGGGGCACAATTTATACATATACAGTAGAGGCAACGTTTATTCTAACATTTGCCGTAAACTAGCCGGGTTACATTCTGGGTATGTGCTGGGTATGTGCTGGGTATGTTCTGGGCTAGTTTGAGGCACGTTTAAGGCATTTCTGCATTGACTAACGACCCATAGGAATAACACAGCAGGGATCCCTGGCAGTCCAATTCAGTTTGAATGGGACTGCCAGGGACCACCGCTGTTAATCTGATAGACCATTAATCAATGCAGAAATGCTGGGGCTAGTTTAAGGAAAGTTTAAGGCATGTATTCAGAATGTACCTGGGTGTTTCCTGGGTTTTTTGGGGAATTGCCACTGGTTTTTGTTCGAATAAGAGTTGCCTCTACTGTACTAGCCCAATGCGGCATATAAACAAACAAAGTATCAACATAATAAAATAGTTTCAAATTATATTAAAAAGCGCAAAAAATCCTAATCTAGAGTTAACCTTATTCACGACAATTGTGGTATTTCTCAAAAGAAAAGGAGACATAAAAGAAAACACAGTTAATGTAATATCACAGATAATATAATTATTACATCGCAAAAGATCATACCTTATATTCACAATATATCAGATACACAAAACCTTAAAGAAACACTCCCAATTCGATATCCACATTGAGTCCCCCAGGGGTTAGGGTTTTCAATGTGAAAATCCAATAGGTCTCTCTTTTTGTTAGCTGGGCATTGCGATCCCCTCCCCTCCAATGGGGTAGAACTTTTTCTAGGACCATAAATGTCAGCCCTGTGGGATTTCCTTGGTGATATTTAATGAAATGTTCTGACAAGAGATGTGTATTAACTCCTCTCCTAATGTTTCCTAGATGTTCTAGAATTCTAATTTGTACATCTCTAGAAGTTTTTCCAATATATTGTAATCCACAGGGATATGTGATCATATATATTACATAATCAGTTCTACAGGTGACATGTTGTTTTATGCAATATTTTTCTTTTGTCACATGTGAAGTAAATGTAAATTTATCCGTTGCCATGTACTGTATTTACAAGCTTTGCATACTGTACATCCATAAAAACCTTTAACTTTAGGTAACCAATTATTTTCTACATTTTCTTTTATTTTAGGTAACAAACTCGGAGCCAGATGATTCTTCAAGCTACTAGCCTTTCTAAATAGAACCGTTCGCACCTCGGGAACTATGTCATCCAATATCGTATCATTCCGCACAATGTGCCAATGCTTCTTGATGATATTAACAATTTCATATGAATCTTTATTAAAATTTGTCAAAAAAAAAAAACTGAATTTATCCTTATTAGTTTTATTGAATTCTTTCTCACTATTTTTCTCTGTGTACAACAAATTTTCCCTATTCAAATTCCGTGCTTTAGTCAGGGCACTTTTTAAATTACCCGGATTATACTTTCTATCCAAGAATCTGTTTTCCAATATCTTAGATTGTTCCTCAAAGACATTAAGATCTGTGCAATTACGTCTTACTCTTCTAAATTGGCCATATGGCACATTGCTTAACCAACTAGGATGGTGACAACTAGAGGGCAGGATGTAATTATTACTGTCAACCTCCTTGTAGAATGTTTTTGTTTTCAAACATCCTCTTCCACAAAGATAGTCAAATCAAGGAAGTTGACAGAATGTCTACTATAGTTACATGTAAATTTTAAATTGGAATCATTGTCATTAATATATTCAATAAATCTAAGAAGACTTGCTTCTTCACCTCTCCAAACAAAAATAACATCATCGATAAAACGCCGCCATAGGACCAAATTTGCACCCAGTTCAGGAATAGACCAAATGTAGTCTTCTTCCCATATTCCCATGAATAAATTAGCATAGCTGGGTGCAAATTTGGTACCCATGGCGGCTCCACGCTGCTGTAAATAAATGTATCCTCAAACCAAAAATAATTGTTCCGTAAAATAAAAAGGATACTGTCTAAAATAAAATTAGCGTGTTCTTGGGATATGTCTTTATCTTGTGCTAACACTCTACCTATAGCCTCAAATCCCTGCATATGTTCTATTGATGTATATAATGAGGTGACGTCTCCAGTGACTAGAAAACAATCTTCATTCCATTCTTGACTTTCCAAGATCTTCAATATATCAGTTGTATCTTTTAAATGTGACTTAAGCCCCGGTACATATTTCTGGAGATAAATATCAATATACGCTGATAAATTTGATGTTAAAGAATCAATACCAGCAATGATGGGTCTGCCCGGAGGGTTATGAGGTTTTTATGTAGTTTTGGAACATAGTAGAATTTTGGTCCTATAGGGTTTTCTTTCCACAAAAAATTGTATTCTTGCTCTGACAATATTCCATACATTCTACCCTGATCTAATAATAGCTTGAATTTTTCCATGAATTCACAGGTACACTACCGACACACTTTATTAAAGTGTGGCCGGTACCGCAAGCCGGGAGATTTCCCGGCTTGCTAGTGGCCGCCCCTCGGCGTGCCGCGCGTCATAGATGCGCGGTCACGCGTCTTCGGGAGCCTGCGCCCCCTACACGCGCGTCCAGGGCTCCCCGAGGGAGCCCTGGTGTCCCGCGATCTGCGGGACGGCGGCAGGGGGTTCCGGGGGACCCGGCGGACCCGGTAGCGGTAGGGAGAGCGCCCCGATCGGAGGGCGCTCTTCCGCTGCTTCGGCGCGCGCCCGTCACACTCGGGCGCGCGCCAGGCTACTGCTGCGGCCAAGAACGGGCAAATGCTCGAATAAACTTGGCCGCAGCAGTAGGATCTTTTGACAATTTTTTATATGTCGTAACATCTTCCAAAATTCTATTTGATTCTTTTATATAGTCGCATCTATTTAAAATAGCTACCATAAAGGGGTGATTCTTTCACACTGTGGTTACTCTTTGACAAAGCGCTTTGACAGCGCGAAAGGCATTAGAGGACCTGTTTTTTTCTGTAGCTCTGTCTACTTATGCACTAAAATAAAGCATTTTTAATTTTGCAATTAGCCTCCAGTCCTTTATTTTTTCCAGCAGTGCTCCACCATTTTTTTTTTCTACTGTGATTCACTACTACCGGAAGGAGGCACGCTACATTGTTCCAGGACATGCATCAACCATGAGTTATATCTCTTTTCAAGAATATGTAGTTTGTATATATTACTGGGCTACTTTTCTGCTCAAGCCTAGGGATATACAGTGGCGACCAACTTTATTCTAACTCGGCTAGCTCCGCGAATTTCAGAATATCCCGGTGATGTGCGGTCTTGTATCGTTTTCGCCCGGAGTGTATTGCGTTATTTTCGCGCCCCTGATTTAAGCATTTTATTCCCGCTGTCTGCAATACTGCAATGCCGTGTAAAAACTCATGGGGGCATTTGCGAGCTGGTTCTTTGAAGTCTAATACCTTCGCGATTCAATACAGTCTGTGCGTGCACGCGCAGTAATAGTAAAATTGCATATTTAATTTATTTTAAAGTACAGTACTGTACATGCTCGGACCCTGTTGGGGTGAAGTGAGGGGGTTCCTAACATCTGGGGGCACAATAAATTTTATTTCTAGGTGCCGTAGAACAGAAGTTCCCACGCCAATTGGCCTTGAACTTGACCAAGGCCCTAAGTAGTTCCCACGCCAATTGCGCGAATATAATTTAAAATAATCCGTTCTGTGGGTCTGAGTGGGTTGAAATTCGCCTGGTCCTCATGCGGAAGGATTTTATCCGGGAGCTTCTTTCAGACATGCGCAGTTGCGCCGCACTTCCAACTTTCCCCTGACTTGCATCTCGGCGGCGGCACGCAGGAGGAGACAAGGAGAGCGGTCCCACAACCGGAGGAGCAGGTGAGGTTACCCCTTCCCCCTGCACCGGTGGAATCAGCGACCTAAGTCAGCTCCCTTATGCCCACTCCAGTGTCTGACACTCTCAAACCTGCCTCACACAGAAGCGCTCGACAGACCTTCACTACCTCATGCGGAAGGACCCTTGCCATAGTGGCAAAATATCAGCCTTGCACGACCCCCAGAACCGGAGATACCAAAAGACAGTTTAAAAGCACATTACCAAAGTGGCTTTTTTTCTGCCATGCAAGTCAATGGCAGAAACCTGAATTTTAACATTACCCTGATTCCGTTCTGTTGCTACGAGATGGTCACAATTTGCCATGCAATACTGTCGCAACTAGGACTACATGGTGACCGAATCTGAGCCCTCTAGGTTGA
This sequence comes from Ascaphus truei, assembly GCF_040206685.1. Taxonomy (NCBI): domain Eukaryota; kingdom Metazoa; phylum Chordata; class Amphibia; order Anura; family Ascaphidae; genus Ascaphus; species Ascaphus truei. The sequence goes on from NC_134483.1 coordinate 366,028,197, forward strand.
ACAGAACCGGAGTTATGGGTTCCAGGTTTCTGCTCATTCTGACTTAGCCGTTTCAAAGCAGCGCGGGTTTCTCCGCCATTACGCTCAATGGTAGGACCCTCCTCGCCGGCGTGACCCTTTCTCGCTGCCATTACTGCTCGGACCCTGTTGGGGTCAAGTGAGAGGGTTCCTAACATCTAGGGGCAAAATGAATTTTATCTCAAGGTGCCCTAGAACAGAAGTTCCCACGCCAATTGACCTAGTTCCCACGCCAATTGCGCGCTCATTGCTCTTTTTTTACAATGTTGCCGAGCTTGCGGCTTTGCGGTCAGGCAGTAAAAAAAACAGTGCAGCAATTCAACATGTTCTTTTATTGGTGGAGTCAGTACAAAAACATTTATTTACAAATACTGTACAATGTTGAAACATTTAAAGTGCACAGCAATTCTAACCATCAACACACAATAATACATACTGTACTGCAGCCTTTATTAAATTCTTCTGGAAGATTGAAATCGGAGAAACATGTACAAAACATTTGTAAAACATGGAGATACATGAAAAATGGACGTTTATTCTGTATGAATATTAATTTGTCTATAGAAAATCTACTGTTTGTTTTTGGTGCATGGGGCACAGGGAGTTAAAGTGACTTGCTTTGTACAGTATGTACTCTATTCGGGGGTTGTATTTGGGGGTTTATTCAAATTATTATGATGAACTGCCTTTTGAAATTACAGTGCTGTTAACTATTTCAGCCACACACCTCCAGAGTTTTTAATCCCTCCCTAGCCAAGTGTCAATCGGCTGAGTCACCCTAGCCTACCAACCCCCTCTCTCCACTGGGTCGTTAATCTTCTGCATATTGCCATTGTGTTCTTAATCCGCCCATAGCCGAGCTACAAAGACTCAGTACGCCTGCGTCTAATCACACCATCCCCCTTCCCCAACCCTTAGAGGCCTGTTTTGTTAATGGTAACGCTTTGAAAAATCCCCTCTCGAATTGGAAATGTAAATCTGATGTGCACAGCACAGTGAGAATTGAGAGTACACTGATATTACATCACGGAAAAAAAATGCAAAGATAAAAATAATCATGAATAATACATACTGTACATTACTGCAGCCTTTATTAAATTCTTCTGGCAGATTGAAATCGGAGAAACGTTTACAAAACATTCTTATTCATTGGTGCACTGTAGGGGTGGTTGTCAATGATTATGATTCGCAGGAAAGTGAATAAATATTTATTTTATTTTATCAGGAACCAAAAAATACAAATATAAAAATAATCAGGAATAATACATAATGCAGTCTTTATTAAGTTTTTTTGGCAGATTGAAATTGGATAACCATTTGGAAAACATTTGTAAAACATGGGGAAACATGAGTAATGCACATTTATAAGAATATTATTTAATACTATATACAGTACTGTAATGTACTGTATAATATATATAATATATATTGTATAGTAATATTATTTTTTCCGTCTTTATCTTTTCCTCATTCTGTCTGCAGTACAGTAGTTCATTGAGAGAGGAGAGGTTTTGTGTACATCATTACTGCTGTTTATATACTGTACATTTGACTGTACAGTAAAAGCAGATTAGACTGGATGCAACACACCACCCCCCCCCCCCCTAGGCCACCCTTTTTCCTGAAACGGCAAGAAAACAAAAAATTAGTGCAGTTACTGTACTGTACTGTATGTGCGTACTGTACTGTATTATGGCAGAACTACTGTAGGTGGCTGGTGCAGCTTTCTCTGGAAAGAAAAAAATGGAGCAGTTAGTACGCAGTTACTGTAGTACTGTCAAACTAGTCTACTGTATACTGTAACTACTGTATACTCTGACTACTGTTAAATTCTATGTACTGTACTGTAACCTGATGGCTGGTGCTGCTCTCTCTGTAAAGAATAAACTTACTTTGAGCTTGCATGTACTGATTGATCTGATTGGTTGATTGAAGTGCTGGCTGGTTAAAGTGTGTGCAGTTAGAACCAGAAGCAGTTTGAACAAGGAAGCAGTTAAACAAGGTATAGTTATTGAAGTACAGTTTACTGCAAGTACTTCTAAACTTCATAGTTGCTAGAATGAGCAGGATTGAAAATGCCACTCAATGCACATCTTGCCACATGTATGTGCATTTGGAGCAGCTGTTCCAAGGAGCATACCGCTGTGAGAAGTGTGAGCGGGTGGTCTCTTTAGAATCAGAGATTGCTGATCTGAAGAGGCAACTTGCAATATTGAGGGACATTGGCAATCTTGAAAGGGAATTAGAGCTCACTGAGCAGGCCCTTGCTTCGAGTAGTGGTGCAGATAGTGGCGCTTTTAGTGAGGAGCAGGTAGGTAGCTGGGTGACAGTTAGAAGGGGAAGCAGGGGCAATAGGGAGAGGCAGGTCGTTTCTGAGCTGACACATCCCAATAGATTTGCCATGTTGAGTGAAGATATTGGGAATGTTGGGGCAGAAATTGCAAGGCTGGGGGAGACTGATTCCTCTAGCAGCCAGGGGAATAGTTCCTCCAGCACAGTGGGGACTCAGGATGCTCAGATGCAAAGAAAGATTGTAGTGGTAGGGGACTCCATTATTAGGAAGGTAGATAGGGCAATCTGTTGCCGGGACCGCATGAACCGAACAGTTTGTTGTCTCCCGGGTGCTCGGGTTCGGCACATTGCGGATCGGGTAGACAGATTGTTGGGGGGGGGGGGGCTGGGATTGACCCGGCGGTCTTGGTACATGTTGGCACCAATGACAAAGTTAGAGAAAGATGGAGGGTCCTAAAAAATGATTACAGGGATCTAGGCCAAAAGCTTAAGGCAAGGACCTCCAAGGTAGTATTTTCTGAAATACTACCAGTGCCATGTGCTACCGCAGGGAGACAGTCAGAGATCAGGGAGGTTAATGCATGGCTAATAAAGTGGTGTAGGAAGGAGGGGTTTGGGTTTTTAGAGCACTGGGACTCCTTTTCTGAGAGGTGCCATCTATATTCTAGGGACGGATTGCACCTCAATGAAGAGGGATCTTCTGTGCTAGGGGGGAGAATGCTAAAAAGGTTGGAGGAGATTTTAAACTAGGATGGAGGGGGGAGGGGAATGAAACAGATAATGAACTAAATGGAAAAGATGAGGATACAAGGTGGTATGGAGGTAGAATGGGGGCAAGTGCAAGTTAGACAAGCAGTGAGATACATATAGTAAATAGAGATAATACTAGAAAACTTCTAAAGACTAAACCAAGTGGGAGCAGAAAGGAAGGAGCAAATAAGATAACAGTACAGGCTGAAAAAAAACTTAAATGCATGCTTGCTAATGCAAGAAGCCTGGCAGATAAAATGGGGGAGCTTGAATTAATAGCTACAAGGGAGCAGTATGATATCATAGGCATTACTGAAACATGGTGGGATGAAACTCATGACTGGACAGTTAATTTAAAGGGGTATTCTCTTTTTCGGAAGGATCGAACAAATAGAAGGGGAGGTGGAGTATGTCTATATGTTAAACCAGATCTATTATAAGGGCTGATGTCTATGAAGGGAATGATGAAAATGCAGAGACCTTGTGGATAGAAATTAGCAGTGGAGGTAAAAGTATAAAGAAAATGTTTGTGGGAATATGCTATAAACCACCAAATATCTGTGAGATTGAGGAAGCTAAAATACATTTGCAAATGGAGAAGGCATCAAAACTGGGTCATGTTTGCATAATGGAGGATTTTAATTATCCAGACATAGACTGGGGCAATGAGATTAGCGTTACAACAAAAGGAAACAGGTTTTTGGGGGTGCTTAAAGATAATTATATGACCCAAATTATTGAGGAACCAACCAGGAGAGGGGCAGTTCTGGATTTGGTCATATCAAACAATGTAGAAGTAATAACAAATATTCAAGTCCTGGAACATTTGGGTAAATGGTCTCATTTGAAATAAATGATCAAAAAACAGATTACTTGGGTTCAACAAAGACTTTAAACTTTAGAAATGCAGATTTTAATAAACTGAGGTCTAATCTAGTAGTAATACAATGGGATGATGTTTTTGCAGGGAAAAATGTAGAAGATAAAAGGGCAATCTTTAAAACATTGTTAGAAAAGCACACTTATCAGTGTATACCCTTGGGTAATAAGTATAAAAGAAATAAGTCAAAACCAATGTGGCTAAATAAACAGGTAGGGGAGGAAATGGACAAGAAGAGGAAGGCGTTTAGATTCTTTAAGTCAGAAGGGACAGAGACATCGTATCAGAATTATAAGGAATGTAACAAAAATTGCAAAAGGGCAATTAAATTAGCAAAAATGGATAATGAAAAAAGGATTGCAATAGAAAGTAAGGTCAACCCTAAAAAGTTCTTTAAGTACCTTAATAACAAAAAAATGAGAAAAGAAAATATAGGACCCTTTCAGTGTGAGATGGGTAGGCAGATTATTGGAGATAAGGAAAAAGCAGAGGTATTAAACAAATTCTTTGCCTCTGTGTTTACCAGGGATGAATCAAGTTCAATAGTAGCGCCACAGGAGGAAGTCACAACCTCCATATTAATGACCAATTGGTTAACTGAGGAAGAAGTTCATAAGCGACTTGAAAAAATTAAAATAAATAAGGCACCTGGCCCCGATGGCATACATCCAAGAGTTCTCAATGAGTTAAGCTCAGTAATAGCAAAACCATTATATTTAATATTCAAGGACTCCATTTCCACAGGCTCAGTACCACAAGATTGGCGTAAAGCAGATGTGGTGCCTATATTTAAAAAGGGAGCTAGATCACACCCGGGGAATTACAGACCTGTAAGCCTGACTTCAATAGTGGGGAAACTACTTGAAGGTTTAATACGGGATAATATTCAGGAATACCTAATGGAAAACAAAATTATTAGTAATAGTCAGCATGGATTTATGAAGGATAGATCTTGCCAAACTAACCTTATTTGTTTCTTTGAGGAGGTAAGTAGGAATTTAGACCAGGGGAATGCAGTTGATGTGATAGTGAAGGTCTGTCGAGCGCTTCTGTGTGAGGCAGGTTTGAGAGTGTCAGACACTGGAGTGGGCATAAGGGAGCTGACTTAGGTCGCTGATTCCACCGGTGCAGGGGGAAGGGGTAACCTCACCTGCTCCTCCGGTTGTGGGACCGCTCTCCTTGTCTCCTCCTGGGTGCCGCCGCCGAGATGCAAGTCAGGGGAAAGTTGGAAGTGCGGCGCAACTGCGCATGTCTTAAAGAAGCTCCCGGATATTCGGTTCCAAAAAAACTTTATTGACACACACCAGGGCTACACCAGCATCTCCCCCTCAACGCGTTTCACCCTTACGCAGAGGGCTTCGTCTTGGAGTGGGGAGAAGTGGTGAAAGCCCCTTAAATACCTAAAAGCCCGCGAAAACGGCATTAAAAATTTAACCCCTTCTGTGCTTCTAGCCCAACAGCTCACATCAATGCTATTGAATCTAAGTGTCTGTACATCTTACTTAAGCCATATTCCAAGCATAAACAGTATATTAAATGTATAAACAGACATACCCAATTGCAAAAAAACTGATAATAAGACTGTTTGGCAGCACATTCCAGGTATATAAATACAATAAAATGCTGTTCTCAACACTGCAAAAGATATAAGCTCAACACTTAATTCACATTAAACAAGGTCCTACATTTATAAGTCAATTTATACAGATAGGGGCTTCCTAGTGCTAATTTTAGACACATGTATTAACCCCTGACTTATAGACCAGTGAACGAAGGGAAGGCAGATAAGGAGAAAAGAAAGGGGAATGGGAACCGGGAAGTGGGGAGGGCAAAAAGGGGGGGGAGAGGGGGGGAAGGGGGGGCGGTGGAGAAAAAGGAAGGAAAAGGGGGGGGCGAGTAGGAAGGATAAAGGAAAAAGGGGGAGGGGAGGGGAAAAAAAGAAGAAAGGAAATGAAAGGGAGACAGTGCGGAGACTAGATCAATGCAAACTACATGCCAAACGTTCCATTCTAAAGAGGACTGTAATGTATAACTGTGAGCATTCCTCATGTGACACTCCTAAAGACATATTTTAGAGAAAACACCGTAGATCCCAGTCCACATTAAGTCCATTGGGTTGTAACGTGTTAAGTGTGTGGATCCAGTGCGCCTCCCTTTGATGTAGGAGCTTAGTTCTGTCTCCACCGCGGGGGGGGAGGACTATGTGTTCTATAGCGCAACAACTGAAATTGTCCACAGAACCCAGTGGACAATTATTAAAGTGGATTGGGACCGGATGTGTCATGTCTAGATTCTTTATGAGCCTTAGATGTTCTAAAATGCGGATTTTTAAGGCTCTGCTAGTGAGCCCCACGTACTGTTTCTTACATCCGCATTGTAGCAGGTATACGACATAGTTAGTCTGACATGACATAAAGGTTTTTATCTGATATTTACGTGTTTCTTCTTTGTCTGAGAAATGTGTAACTTTTTTCATTTTAGGACAAATCTTACAATGCCCGCATTTAAATGATCCAATCAGTTTTGGAAAAAAAGACGATTTGTTTTGGTTAGTTTTGGTTGTTTTCAACAGACTGGGTGACAAGATATTCCCTAGCGTTGTTGCTCTACGAAACACTATTTTGGGTCCCACACATGCCATTTGTTTTAATAAAGGATCTAATGAAAGTGTGGCCCAATGTTTGCGTATAATGGTTTTAATTGAGTTCGCTTGATCACTATAATTTGTAATAAAGAAAGGCACTTCTGTGTTCTCGGCCTCGGTGTCTATCTGTGTACTCCTGGCTGACATATTAGTAAGGGTATTCCTATCAATGTTTAATGCATGCTGGTATGCTTGGTCAAGATCTGCACCATCGTACCCCCTCGACAAGAACCTCTCTCTCATCTCGTTCGCCCTGTGGATAAAGGCCTCCAATGTGGAGCAGTTCCGGCGCAATCGCAGGAACTGCCCCTTTGGAATGCCTCTAACCAGAGGGCGTGCGTGACAACTCTTGTAATGAAGCAATGAATTCCTGGCATTCTCCTTTCTATGAATGTCTGATTGAATGTTATACTCCATACACTGGCGACACACTTTATTCGAGCTCGGCTAGTCCCACGAATTCGGGTATACCCGGGTGTATTGAGGTTTGTGACTGTTTTCTGCCCGAGTGCATTGAGGTATTTTCCAGGCAGGGATTGAAGCATTTTATTCCCGCTGGCTGCAATACTGCACAGTATATATATATAAACTGCATTACAATTCATGAATTTATGCCATCTGGTAGACACGCGAAGCATTGCAGCCTATTAAATCCTAATCATTATCATTTAACAGATCAGCCGCCTGTCAGCCAGGCATGAACCCAGGCTGGGAAGGCAAACGCAACGGGGCTTGTCAGAGGTGAGGAGCGGCGCATTCCAGGTATCTGCCAGGTACATACTGGGTATTTGCTCGAATAAAGTGTGTCGGTGCAGTATCTACATATAGATTAAGGTCTAGGAAACAAATTTGGTTTTTATTATATGTGTGAGTAAACTTCAAGTTAAAAGTATTGTCTGCCAGGTATTCAAAAAACCTCAATAGGTCCTCCTCCCCACCACTCCAGATCAAAATCAGGTCGTCAATGTAGCGCTTGTAAAACACCACATGGCGCCTGAAAGGATTGGAATCTCCAAACACGTGGGACATCTCCCACCAACCCATGAACAGGTTGGCGTAGGAGGGGGCAAAGGATGTCCCCATTGCTGTCCCACGTGTTTGGAGATAATACTGCTGGTCAAAGAAAAAATAATTGTGCGTGAGTGAAAATCTAATACTATCAAGGATAAAAACTATGTGTGCTGGCGAGAGAGTGGAGTGATGTTGTAAAAAGTGCTCAGTGGCTGTGAGGCCGTGCTCGTGGTTGATGATGTTATATAAAGAAGCCACATCCAGGGTGACCCAGATGTAGCTAGGGTGCCAAGTGAGAGGTGCTAAAAGAGATAAGACGTGCTTGGTGTCAATAATGTGTGAGGGTAAAGAAACAACCAATGGCTGCAAATAGTGATCTATGTATTGTGATAAATGTTCACCCAGGGAACCAATAGATGAGATTATGGGTCTACCTGGGGGTGCAGTGAGTGTACCTGGGGGTGCAGTGAGCGCATAGTACGTCATTCAATCTGTTTACCACAATGGTGGATCTTTTTAAATTTACTAGGAAACTAATCCTGAAACGTTTTTTCTCCACCAGAAGCAATGCGTCCAATACTCTGTTACCCATTTATGATGCTAATACAGTTGTCCCCTTTCCTCTAGGTTTTCAGGATCAATGCAATCAGCAGGACCTTAGGGATCTCTTCATGGAGAATAATACCCTAGATGACCCTGTTGATTTCCTGGGGAGTATAAATTCGGGCCTTAAGAAGAAGTCGGTGTTCTACCCCTCATATATGAGGGGTCAGTACATTGACATCTTCCAGAAGGGCATTGAGAGAGATCTCTCACTCCTAGCTAAAGGCATAGGACCTAGGGGTTTGCAGCGAGACAATCTTACAATGGATCAAAGGGCAGCTTTAAAATCTCTGAGTAACAATGATCTTATTCTCATTAGGAAAGCGGACAAGGGTGGCGCTACAGTAGTGCTCGATCGAGATTACTACATATCGGAGGCCAAACGGCAACTGGGGGATCCAGAAGCATACCATACCCTCGACAGGGACCCGACTCCTATGTTCATTAGGGAGTTCCAGGACCTCTTTGAAGAAGGTGAGATACTACATGTGCTCTCACCCAATGAGCGAGACTTCCTCACCACTCCAGATCCCATCACTCCCATTTTTCATCACTTGCCCAAAGTACATAAAACACTCACTGCACCCCCAGGTAGACCCATAATCTCATCTATTGGTTCCCTGGGTGAACATTTATCACAATACATAGATCACTATTTGCAGCCATTGGTTGTTTCTTTACCCTCACACATTATTGACACCAAGCACGTCTTATCTCTTTTAGCACCTCTCACTTGGCACCCTAGCTACATCTGGGTCACCCTGGATGTGGCTTCTTTATATAACATCATCAACCACGAGCACGGCCTCACAGCCACTGAGCACTTTTTACAACATCACTCCACTCTCTCGCCAGCACACATAGTTTTTATCCTTGATAGTATTAGATTTTCACTCACGCACAATTATTTTTTCTTTGACCAGCAGTATTATCTCCAAACACGTGGGACAGCAATGGGGACATCCTTTGCCCCCTCCTACGCCAACCTGTTCATGGGTTGGTGGGAGATGTCCCACGTGTTTGGAGATTCCAATCCTTTCAGGCGCCATGTGGTGTTTTACAAGCGCTACATTGACGACCTGATTTTGATCTGGAGTGGTGGGGAGGAGGACCTATTGAGGTTTTTTGAATACCTGGCAGACAATACTCTTAACTTGAAGTTTACTCACACATATAATAAAAACCAAATTTGTTTCCTAGACCTTAATCTATATGTAGATATGGAGTATAACATTCAATCAGACATTCATAGAAAGGAGAATGCCAGGAATTCATTGCTTCATTACAAGAGTTGTCACGCACGCCCTCTGGTTAGAGGCATTCCAAAGGGGCAGTTCCTGCGATTGCGCCGGAACTGCTCCACATTGGAGGCCTTTATCCACAGGGCGAACGAGATGAGAGAGAGGTTCTTGTCGAGGGGGTACGATGGTGCAGATCTTGACCAAGCATACCAGCATGCATTAAACATTGATAGGAATACCCTTACTAATATGTCAGCCAGGAGTACACAGATAGACACCGAGGCCGAGAACACAGAAGTGCCTTTCTTTATTACAAATTATAGTGATCAAGCGAACTCAATTAAAACCATTATACGCAAACATTGGGCCACACTTTCATTAGATCCTTTATTAAAACAAATGGCATGTGTGGGACCCAAAATAGTGTTTCGTAGAGCAACAACGCTAGGGAATATCTTGTCACCCAGTCTGTTGAAAACAACCAAAACTAACCAAAACAAATCGTCTTTTTTTCCAAAACTGATTGGATCATTTAAATGCGGGCATTGTAAGATTTGTCCTAAAATGAAAAAAGTTACACATTTCTCAGACAAAGAAGAAACACGTAAATATCAGATAAAAACCTTTATGTCATGTCAGACTAACTATGTCGTATACCTGCTACAATGCGGATGTAAGAAACAGTACGTGGGGCTCACTAGCAGAGCCTTAAAAATCCGCATTTTAGAACATCTAAGGCTCATAAAGAATCTAGACATGACACATCCGGTCCCAATCCACTTTAATAATTGTCCACTGGGTTCTGTGGACAATTTCAGTTGTTGCGCTATAGAACACATAGTCCTCCCCCCCCGCGGTGGAGACAGAACTAAGCTCCTACATCAAAGGGAGGCGCACTGGATCCACACACTTAACACGTTACAACCCAATGGACTTAATGTGGACTGGGATCTACGGTGTTTTCTCTAAAATATGTCTTTAGGAGTGTCACATGAGGAATGCTCACAGTTATACATTACAGTCCTCTTTAGAATGGAACGTTTGGCATGTAGTTTGCATTGATCTAGTCTCCGCACTGTCTCCCTTTCATTTCCTTTCTTCTTTTTTTCCCCTCCCCTCCCCCTTTTTCCTTTATCCTTCCTACTCGCCCCCCCCCCCTTTTCCTTCCTTTTTCTCCACCGCCCCCCCCTTCCCCCCCTCTCCCCCCCCTTTTTGCCCTCCCCACTTCCCGGTTCCCATTCCCCTTTCTTTTCTCCTTATCTGCCTTCCCTTCGTTCACTGGTCTATAAGTCAGGGGTTAATACATGTGTCTAAAATTAGCACTAGGAAGCCCCTATCTGTATAAATTGACTTATAAATGTAGGACCTTGTTTAATGTGAATTAAGTGTTGAGCTTATATCTTTTGCAGTGTTGAGAACAGCATTTTATTGTATTTATATACCTGGAATGTGCTGCCAAACAGTCTTATTATCAGTTTTTTTGCAATTGGGTATGTCTGTTTATACATTTAATATACTGTTTATGCTTGGAATATGGCTTAAGTAAGATGTACAGACACTTAGATTCAATAGCATTGATGTGAGCTGTTGGGCTAGAAGCACAGAAGGGGTTAAATTTTTAATGCCGTTTTCGCGGGCTTTTAGGTATTTAAGGGGCTTTCACCACTTCTCCCCACTCCAAGACGAAGCCCTCTGCGTAAGGGTGAAACGCGTTGAGGGGGAGATGCTGGTGTAGCCCTGGTGTGTGTCAATAAAGTTTTTTTGGAACCGAATATCCGGGAGCTTCTTTCAGACATGCGCAGTTGCGCCGCACTTCCAACTTTCCCCTGAATGCAGTTGATGTGGCCTACTTAGATTTTGCAAAGGCTTTTGATACGGTTTCACACAAGAGGTTGGTGTACAAAATAAAGAAAATTGGACTCAGTAATAATATATGCACCTGGATTGAAAACTGGTTAAAGGACAGATAACAGAGGGTTGTCATAAATGGAACTTTTTCATGTTGGGCTAAAGTCGTGAGTGGAGTACCTCAAGGATCGGTACTGAGACCCCTGCTTTTTAACTTGTTTATTAATGACCTTGAGGTTGGGATCGAGAGCAAAGTCTCCATCTTTGCTGATGATACTAAATTGTGTAAGGTAATAGAATCAGAGCAGGATGTAATTTCTCTTCAGAAGGACTTGGAGAGACTGGAAACGTGGGCAGGTAAATGGCAAATGAGGTTTAATACAGATAAATGTAAAGTTATGCATTTGGGATGCAAGAATAAAAAGGCGACTTACAAATTAAATGGAGATATATTGGGGGAATCCTTGATGGAGAAGGATTTAGGAGTGCTTGTAGACAGCAGGCTTAGCAATAGTGCCCAATGTCATGCAGTAGCTGCAAATGCAAACAAGATCTTATCTTGCATCAAACGGGCAATGGATGGAAGGGAAGTAAGCATAATTATGCCCCTTTACAAAGCATTAGTAAGACCACACCTTGAATATGGAGTTCAATTTTGGGCACCAATCCTAAGAAAAGACATTATGGAACTAGAGAGAGTGCAGAGAAGAGCCACCAAATTAATAAAGGGAATGGACAATTTAACTTATGAGGAGAGGCTAGCTAAATTAGATTTATTTACATTAGAAAAGAGGCGTCTAAGAGGGGATATGATAACTATATACAAATATATTCAGGGACAATACAAGGAGCTTTCAAAAGGACTATTCATCCCACGGGCAGTACAAAGGACTCGGGGCCATCCCTTAAGGTTGGAGGAAAGGAAATTTCACCAGCAACAAAGGAAAGGGTTCTTTACAGTAAGGGCAGTTAAAATGTGGAATTCATTACCCATAGAGACTGTGATGGCAGATACAATAGATTTGTTCAAAAAAAGGTTGGACATCATTTTAGATGGGAAAGGTATACAGGGACATACCAAATAAGTATACATGGGAAGGATGTTGATCCAGGGAATAATCCGATTGCCAATTCTTGGAGTCAGGAAGGAATTAATTTTTCCCCTAAATGGGGTTTTTTGTTTGCCTTCCTCTGGATCAATAAGTATAGATATAGGATAAAGTATCTGTTGTCTAAATATAGCATAGTTGAACTTGATGGACGGAAGTCTTTTTTCAACCTCATCTACTATGTATGTAACTATGTAGTGTATACTCTTACTATCTGGAAAGAAACATTCTGTGCCATACTTACCTGTATCATACTGTACTTACAATACTACAGCACAGTACTACTTTCCTGATGCTTGCCCATTACACGCGATGACAATGGGCAACACAGTGGCAATATGGTCTATATATTTATTGCAGCGTTCCACGGTGAGTACATCGTTCCAAAAACTCATTATGCCTTTCAACAACTCGTCCTTTTTGGAGGGTTTCGCCACTTTCTGGATATGGTCCTTCAGCTGATGCCAGACCATTTCGATCGGATTGAAGTCTGGCGATCTGTCATTGGAAAGAAAGGACAATTGGTTTAAGAGCTAAAAACAGTGGGGAACAAATATGGGACAGGGTCTACTGCACTTACTCCGCTGGCGTCTTCATCCAGTTGATGCCGCGCTCAAGGATATGCGCCGTTGACGTGGTGTGCTTGGGATCGTTGTCCTGGTAGAAGCGGTGACCATCGGGGAACTCGCGTGTGATGTATTGCACAATGTTGTCTTGGAAGAAAGCTTTATTCATTATTCCTATAGCAAGAAAAGAAAAGTGCTCAAAAAACTGCACAATAGTACAGTACAGTGCATACGGTAAGGCAACACTAGTCAAGTACGGGGCATTAGGCGACATTATATTTGATAAATTTTACCTTCAAAGATGACAATGCATCCCGGTCCACGCCTAGAGATGGCACCCCACACATGCAGCTTCACAGGGTGTTTTGGCCGCGGCTTCAAAGATATGCGGCCTTTTTTGTGGAATGCAAAGCTTGCAAATCTCTCCAGTGACACAGTAGACTCATCAGTGAAGATGCAATCCTGGAAAGTCTCCCCACTGTCGATCCATGCCTGGGCCTGGACCACTCTTTTGATTTTGTTTGCGTCCCGTATCATGGGGTACGCTCTGTAATGACAAGGAATAATTTTTTTTAGCGGCACAGTGCAGTACAGTTTGCTAAACAACACTTTTACATCCTGTACTGTCCAGTACTAACCTCACATGTCCATATTTCCATCCAATGCTGCGTCTCATCTTCTTTATGCTGCTCTCGGATACAGTCAGATTGTGCTTTTCCTGCAGAGTGTTTTTAACCCTTAATGCACTCCTCTCATCATTCTCCTCACTTTTTTTGTCCACCAGAAGAGTTGTCTCCCTACAATGTAAAGAAAATATATTGTTTTATTAATATGCAGCAATATAAAATGTATATACTGTAAATATAATGTTGTAATATTAAATAAATTGAAATATACAAAAAATATAGACTGCTGTACTATAAATATAAATATACACAATAAATATACTGTTGTAATATAAATATAAATATACATCCTATATATACCAATGTAAGATAAATTGAAATATACAAAAAATGTATACTGCTGTACTATAAATATAAATAGACAAAATATATATACTGTTGTACTATAAATATAAATATACACTATAAATATACTGTTGTAATATAAATATAAATATACATCCTATATATACCGTTGTAAGATAAATTGAAATATACAAAAAATGTATACTGCTGTACTATAAATATAAATAGACAAAAAAATTATACTGTTGTACTATAAATATAAATAAACAAAATATATATACAGTTGTAATATAAATATAAATATACATCCTATATATACCGTTGTAAGATAAATTGAAATATACAAAAAATGTACACTGCTGTACTATAAATATAAATAGACAAAATATATATACTGTTGTACTACAAATATAAATATACACAATAAATATACTGTTGTAATATAAATATAAATATACATCCTATATATACCGTTGTAAGATAAATTGAAATATACAAAAAATGTATACTGCTGTACTATAAATATAAATAGACAAACTATGTTGTAATATAAATCAACAGAAATAACAACAGTATTACAGTAGATACAGAACTGTACTGTAGATGTACTGTACTGTATGAACAGTACAGTACGTACAGTACAGTTTTCTATATTTTTTTTTGTTAAGTTTTATAAATATACTTACGCGTTTGTTACCCTTGGTGCCTTTTTCCGGTCTCTGTTTTTTCCGTGTGCATGATAGCACACGGTGGTTGCTGGCACAACGATGCCAGAAGTAGCTAACCAGCATTGGATAGCAGCAATTCGGTGTCCGCTCGTGTACATCTCCTTAATTCGCATGCTGAGATCCTTTGAAATCTTTTTAATAGGCATTGCTGCGAGTAGAAAGAAATACAAACACAAGAATGTATATTCGATGTTTAGTCGATGTGTATTCTATGTGCAGTGAATCCACAAAATGGATGGTGTATTTATACGGTAATGACTCACATTAGAGTACGCCCACTTTCAACACCTGTACCTGGTCGCCATGCATAAAAGGTCACACACTTTGCATAGCCCACCACTCCATGATCTTTATCTGAACTTGCCCTTGTCCAGATACTGCATTGTGCCACCTGCTTCCATGGAGCATCCCCGGTTCTATGGACGCAAGAACCCACTCACCTCTGCCGTGCCTGTCATGCTGAAAAAGCGAAAGGCGGTTGCCGTTTCCACGCCAAGGGCAAAGCAACAGGCTAAGGCCAATAAAGAAAACCTTCTGCTGACCCCAAAGGTTAAGGGTTTTCTTAGACTAAGCCTCATTATGTGAAGAAGATATACGGTGATGTACTCTCGACACAAAACGATTGGCAGCCAACCCATCGAATCCTTAGACCACTTCCTCCCATATGCTTCGACGACTCTGCCGACTTCCACCCCATCTTCTCCGGTTCCATATGACGAAACTGCCGCCTCTGAAATCCACGGGTCACTGTCTCCTCTGCTCTTGGATGACTCTGCTTCTCGCCCGGAAATCCAAAGGTCACTTTCTCCATCCCTCTTCGACGACGCTGCCGCTTCTCCTCTACCGGGTATCCACAGGTCACCTCCTCCACTCTCCATCGATGCCACTTCTGTCCATGGAACTCCCATCTCATCCTCCATGGCACCCATCCCCCCAGATGTCCAGACGCCATGCACAAGAAGCAGCTCGTTAGACCGGATGCTGAATGGGATAAGTGTGGATCTCCCCGGGAATTCTAGTGTGCTGGCAAAGATAGATCTGCTTCTGGAGACAATGCTAAATGTGGAGCAACGGATGCTACAAATGGAACAACGGATGGATCGACGTATGGAGAAGATAGAGACTGACATAGCGGGCATACATTATTTGCTTGGTGCTAATGCCTCTGTTTCCCCGACGCCGGAGCAGGGGGGTGACATGGATGTGATGAATGAGACCTTCGACCCCCTTCCATCACCAAGCGCACCTCCTCAACCAGAAGATGTAGTGTACATGTATGCCGTTGAGGAGGACATGACAACCCCGTCAAGACCATGCCAGGAGACAACACGGCGACCACGACCAGAGGAAAGCTTCCTCCCAGACAACCTACCATCACCCGTTGCCTCAAGCACACCCACTCCCAAAAGACCTACACCCGCTCGCATCGAAACGGTTCCCGACATCACCCTGTGCGATCTGCCACCGGCGCTCAGGGAGAATTATAGGGTGAAGAGTGCTGGTGTACCCCACAAGTATGCCTTGATCATTTTTAAGCACCATGTTCCCTACTCGTTATACTGCGAGTGGGTGTTCAAAGTGAACTACGATGGGAATCGCGCAAAAAAGGCCCTTCCTGTCAATTTAAGGAAAAACATTGTGGAAGAAATGCGGCGCTTTTATGCAGTTACAGATCCTGTAATGAAAGGCGTTAGAGACTGCATTAATGGCGTTTTGCGCCATGCAAGGAATCGGCCATGGACGGACAATGTGGAGGACTTTCAGTGAGACCATACTGTTGTGCTGAACTGTATTGTACTGTACTGTACATGTTTTGCCCTACTGTTACTTAAAATGCTTCAACATTGTATTTGTATATAAATGTTTTTGAACTTACTGCACCAATAAAAGAACATATTGAATTGTCTTACTGTACTGTACATTGTTTCCATTTGCTCCTTTGATAGTACTGTATAACAAAATACAGTGTTTCTAGAATGTAGAGGCTTGCTGCACTGTTTTTTCACTGCCTGACCGCAAAGCCGCCTGCACGGCAACATTGTAAAAAAAGAGCAATGAGCGCGCAATTGGCGTGGGAACTAGGTCAATTGGCGTGGGAACTTCTGTTCTAGGGCACCTAGAGATAAAATTCTCCGGTTCTGTTCAACCTAGGGGTCTCAGATTCGGTCACCATGTAGTCCTAGTTGCGGCAGGATTGCATGGTAAATTGCGACCCTCTCGTGGCAACAGAACGGGGTCAGGGTAATGTTAAAGTTCCGGTTTCTACCATTGACTTGCATGGCAGAAAAAAAGCCACTTTGGTAATGTGCTTTTAAATTGTCTTTTGGTACCTCCAGTTCCGGGGGTCGTGCAAGGCTGATATTTTGCCACTGTGGCAAGGGTCCTTCCGCATGAGGACCAGGCGAATTTCAACCCGCTCCGACCCACAGAACAGGTTATTTTAAATTATATTTATATATATTTATTTTAAAGATATTAAAGAATGTACTGTATTGTATTTAAAACATGTGACTGTAAACCATACTGACTGACAAATGTTTTCACACCTTGATGCAATATCAGTGTACTCTCAATTCTCACTGTGCTGTGCACATCAGATTTACATTTCCAATTCGAGAGGGGACTTTTCAAAGCATTACAGTACCTTTCAAAGAACAGGCTTCTAAGGGTTGGGGGAGGGGGATGGTGTGATTAGACGCAGGCGTACTGAGTCTTTGTAGCTCGGCTATGGGCGGATTTAGAACACAATGTCAATATGCAGAAGATTAACGACCCAGTGGAGAGAGGGGTTTGGTAGGCTAGAGTGACTCAGCCGATTGACGCTTGGCTAGGGAGGGATTAAAAACTCTGGAGGTGTGTGGCTGAAATAGTTATCAGCACTGTAATTTCAAAAGGCAGTTCATCATAATAATTTGATGAATAAACCCACAAATACAACCCCCAAATACAGTACATACTGTACTGTACAAAGCAAGTCATTTTAACTCCCTGTGCCACATGCACCAAAAACAAACAGTAGATTTTCTATAGACAAATTAATATTCATACAGAATAAACGTCCATTTTTCATGTATCTCCATGTTTTACAAATGTTTTGTACATGTTTCTCCGATTTCAATCTGCCAGAAGAATTTAATAAAGGCTGCAGTACAGTATGTATTATTGTGTGTTGATGGTTAGAATTGCTGTGCACTTTAAATGTTTCAACATTGTACAGTATTTGTAAATAAATGTTATTGTACGGACTCCACCAATAAAAGAACATGTTGAATTGCTGCACTGTTTTTTTTACTGCCTGACCGCAAAGCCGCAAGCTCGGCAATATTGTAAAAAAAGAGCAATGAGCGCGCAATTGGCGTGGGAACTAGGTCAATTGGCATGGGACCTTCTGTTCTAGGGCACCTAGAGATAAAATTCATTTTGCCCCTAGATGTTAGGAACCCTCTCACTTGACCCCAACAGGGTCCGAGCAGTAATGGCGGCGAGAAAGGGTCACGCCGGCGAGGAGGGTCCTACCATTGAGCGTATTGGCGGAGAAACCCGCGCTGCTTTGAAACGGCTAAGTCAGAATGAGCAGAAACCTGGAACCCATAACTCCGGATCTGTTCAACCTAGAGGTCTCAGATTCGGTCACCATATAGTCCTAGTTGCGGCAGGATTGCATGGCAAATTGCGACCCTCTCGTGGCAAAAGAACGGAGTCAGGGTAATGTTAAAGTTCAGGTTTCTGCCATTGACTTGCATGGCAGAAAAAAAGCCACTTTGGTAATGTGCTTTTAAACTGTCTTTTGGTACCTCCGGTTCCGGGGGTCGTGCAAGGCTGATATTTTGCCACTGTGGCAAGGGTCCTTCCGCATGAGGACCAGGCTCATTTCAACCCGCTCAGACCCAAAGAACGGATTATTTTAAATTATATTCGCGCAATTGGCGTGGGAACTACTTAGGGCCTCGGTCAAGTTCACGGCCAATTGGCATGGGAACTTCTGTTCTAGGGCACCTAGAGATAAAATTATTTTTGCCCATTGATGTTAGGCACTGTATACCACTGTACAGTATACTGTAGAAGACACATAATGAAACGATACTGAACATGTAGTATAAATGCACAGATTTATTTATTCGGGTTATTACACAGTATACTGTACGGCCGGAAAACATCAGCATACAATACAATATTATCCATCGAAATCCCCCCATTAGCCGTTTTCTTTTCTGAGGAAAAACAAAAAGAAAAGTTTTAATGTACAGTTATGATCAGCCCCCTAAAGAAATACCCAGCCAGTCCCACCAAAATAATACGGCAACTCACCATAGAATTTCCCATTCAGCTGGCGCCGGCGCCGGTCCACTGCCAGTCCAGCTTTCTTGATCATCCACGTCGATAGTCTGCAGCGGGACTAGTCCACCTGTCGTCAGCAGGTGAGGCTGGAAATCGCTTAGGTACATGCAAGCTTCATCAAAACTGCACGCGAAATCAGGCTCAGGCTCAGGGTTGTCAGTGACAGTGGGACCGTCATTGGAAGCCGTTGCCGGTGCTGGTGCTGGTGCATTGCTTGGCAGCGACTGTCGCTTCTTAGTTGGTTTTAACACGACCCTTTGCCTTTTGCCGCCATCATGATCATAGATACGGTAAAAATCCGGTGATACACACCAATACCCTCCAACAAATTGGGGCTCAATACGGTGAAAACAGGGATCACTACATAACCTTTTCCTTACTGCACGTTTCCACGTATGAGGAATTGGCGAAAATTTGTAAAAGTCATAGTTTTCGATAAAATACTGATAAATTTGAGCAACTGTTGCCATCTTATCATCTGTTGCATTAATCGCGGCACATATCAAATACGCGTAACTTCTGTCGGGTTTTTGGAAAGCGGGCTGCACTTAAACACTCATGGCGGGTGGGTCTCTGGAGAATACTGTAACTGAAACTGGTCTTTGTCTTTCTTTAATATGTATGAAAAGCCTAAATTGATACATTTTTGCAACCTCTTCCTTCAGTCTCAAGGCCAAGGCCAAGTTACAATAGCACACTGTGGTACAGTATCTTTTTTAAACGAAACACCTGCAAGCCGACACATTACTGATTCGGCGCATTACAATTCATGAATTTCTGCCATCTGGCGGACAGGCGAAGCATTGCAGCCTATTAAAATCCAAACCATTATCAATAAACGCATCAGCCGGGCATGACCCGTGTCTGGGAACGCAAAATGAACGCGGCATGCTCCAGGTGAACAGCGTGGCATTCCAGGAACAAGCCAGGTAAAAGCCGGTGATTTGTTAGAATAAAAGCTGCCGCAGCAGTATATTAAATTTTTTTTTTTCAAAAATGGCGGTGATTGCCCATGCGCAGAGCAGAGGTCCTGACATGCATGTGCACGGCAAACAGGGTGTCCGGCCTGCTGCCTGTTGGTCTGCTCCCCCCACTCCCAACGTGGGATGGAGGGGAAGAACTGTTGAGAGCCAGCGCGAGCCAATTGAGTTTCTCCTGTGTGCGCCAATTGAGCTTCCCCTGTGAACGCACCAATTGAGTTTCGCACGCGCGCCAAGCTTCCCCAGTGTGCGCCTCCTGCCCCAGGCAGCAGCCACAGAATTAGCCCACCAGTCTCGCCCAACCCCCTGCCCCCGAGCCGCCCATCTCCCCGGCACCCCCTGTGACCCCTGAGCCCACCTCCTGCCCCGGGCAGCTGCCGCGGGGATATCAAGGGCAGGGGGGAAGTGTCTGGTGGGCAAGGAAGCTGCACCCACCTGGTCAAGGTCAGTCACCCACCCAGTCACTCAGTCTCTGGCCTATTGCAGGGGCCACAGACACCCTGCACACAAACCCTCACCTCTCTGTGCCTCAGCTCCAACTGACATGTCTGTCTAAGCATGCCAAATGTATCTATTGTCTCAGGGGAATCCGGCTGTGCGACTGGCTGTGCTGCCCCCATGTGATCAGCAGCCCCTGAGTCTTGCAAAGCCCTGTGCCTAACATAGTCACTGCTTCCGCTGCTCACTGCGCATGCACCACCGCTTCTAATGGCCGCCGGCTGTTGGGGGCCCTTCTGCGCATGCGCTAACCTTATTGCACATCCATGCGCACACCAACATGGCGGCGCCCTGTGACGGGAGCCGCTGCGGACATCCGGCAACTCGGTCGCCTCTCCCGACTGCCTGAACCACCTCACCTCCCCGCACTCTCCCAGCCTCCGCCTCCAGTTGCAGCCGCAGCAGGAGGTAAGAGGAGAATGGGGACCCAGGAGTAACCTGGCCACAAATATATACTTCGTAAATGTGTGAATGTAAACAAATAACTGCAAAAAAATGCAAGAAATAACATTTTGCTTTGCTTTTTTATTTGTAGTGATGTAAAACAAAATTGTTGTAACTGTCTTGTTATGCAAACATGTTCTATGTTTTTATTATATTTAATAGCTGAAGTACTACATTTGATTGAACGGTAGACCCTTATTCAATGAAGTATCCCCAAGCTGCCAATCACCCAACTGGATTCTGTAGTTGAGTTTTCACAGCGAAATATAATAACTTCAGGCAGTTAGTGCCTCTCAAAGTGAAAAATGTCACAGAAAATACATATTCAAGTTTTAATGTTCTGAGTTTAGAAGAAATCTAATTATTATCCATCAACTTGAAAGTCTTATTATATTAAGAATGTAGTGTAAATTAAAAAAAATAAACAATGATATCAGGAACTAGTGATGCATTTCTGTATAAACAGCTTATATTGATAAAAGAAGAGAGTTTGCTTAAGATGTGAAAAAACTACTCTGTGAATAAAATTAGATTTTCTTGTAAACAAAATCTCAGCAGAAGCTACATAGAAAGGGATTACATATTGTGCATCCCTCCACTGCTGTAGAACACTGTAATCCCTCTAAAGCAGTGAATGCGTTAATAGACAGTCAGGTTATTTTGGCCCTTTTTTAATTGGATACATTGCATATTTGCTTCTTAATACAGATTGTATAACATTCATTGACCATTCTTCATTTAGATAGAACTGATAGAACTAGAGTGCAAGAAACATGTAGGGAGAAAGTAGGGTTACTAATAGAACTAGAGTGTAAGAAACATGTAGGAGAAAGTAGGGTTACCAATAGAACTAGAGTGTAAGAAACATGTAGGGAGAAAGTAGGGTTACCAATAGAACTAGAGTGTAAGAAACATGTATGAGAAAGTAGGGTTACCAATAGAACTAGAGTGTAAGAAACATGTAGGAGAAAGTAGGGTTACTAATAGAACTAGAGTGTAAGAAACATGTAGGGAGAAAGTAGGGTTACCAATAGAACTAGGGTATAAGAAACATGTAGGAGAAAGTAGGGTTACTAATAGAACTAGGGTGTAAGAAAAATGTAGTTGTAGTGCTCCTCCCGCAGGAGAAAGGATCAGTGCACCGAAAGGAAACAATGCAAAGGCTGAGAAGTGTGACTTGAAAAACTTTATTGCAGCATATTTGTGGAGCTCTGGCGGATCCTCTAACGCGTTTCAAAGCGCTTCGGCGTGAAACGCGTTGGAGGATCCGCCAAAGCTCCACGAATATGCTGCAATAAAGTTTTTCAAGTCACCCTTCTCAGCCTTTGCATTGTTTCCTTGGCGGTGCACTGATCCTTTCTCCTGAGGGAGGAGCACTACAACTACTTGTGACGTCTTTGGTAGCACGCCGGGTAGCTGAGAGAGCTGACAGGCACAGACAGCGCCGGATTCCAACCACCCACTGCAACGGAAGAGTCGCTGCCAGATCGTGGTGAGGAGAACCGGACGGAGCTTTGAGACCTTGGGGAGATCGCTGGGCCCTCTTGCTAACCGCGAGTCTCCATTTTTCAATAGAATTAGATCTTATGCATAAGCCAGTTGCATAGGAGCATTTGCATTCTCACGGTTATGTGTATCGAGGTCAGCCTGTGATATCTCTGTTTCTTCCATACATGACATATCATACAGCATTGCTCAGCTACTCTACCCACCTCTGAGCGCCGGATTGGCGAACTTTACAGTTCACTACACTACAATGTAAGAAACATGTAGGAGAAAGTAGGGTTAATAATAGAACTAGAGTGTAAGAAGCATGTAGGCAGAAAATAGGATTACTAATAGAACTAGAGTGTAAGAAGACTGTAAGGGGAACTTAGGTTAATGACTCATTATGTCACTAATGGACTTCTGTGAATCTGGGTCTAAGTGAAAGGTACAGCCATGTTAACCAGGGACAAAAATATAGAGAGATATTAACAGACATTCTAGTTTAGAGTATGGTGAAGAAATTAAAATATAAAATAAAAAAACATGCAGGAGAAACTGCCCCTCCTAAAGCTGTAGTTCAGTCAATATCCTGCATGTGTGGTTTTTTTTTAATAAATCAGTTCTGTAGTAAGAAAAAATACTTTTAGCATTTTCTGTTTTAAAAAAAACAACTTTGAAAGACCAATTTTCTTGGATTCTATTTTAACAACCATTTGCTAAGGCACTGCCCCTTCATGTCCTGTCACAAGCCCTGGCACACCCCATTGTCAGCCCTGCCCTCCCTCTAGCACATGTCAGTGCAGGAGTGCTCATGAATATTCATGAGCTTCCACTGACAGACAGAAGCAGAAAAAAACAGATCCCTTCACTAATGATGTCACCAAATTTCGCCGATCAATACATGGAGAACGAATTGATTGGCAGCTATACAGTTCTTTAGGTAATTAGAGATTGCTCACATGAAACTATTGAAGTAAAAAAAAAAATTAAAAAAAAAAAAAAAGACTGAACTGCAGCTTTAATATGATATTTGATGTATCACTGTAAATAATTTCTGCAAATTACTTCAGAAAACGATCACTTTATCATCCATATAATGCTTGTTTCCAATTTACAAATTGGACCAATTATATTCAGACCGAGAAGAATTATTCAGGCAATTATCACTGAAAGAATATTTCCACACAAAGAGGGCACCCTCAGAATGATGACGTACAACAACAAGAAGAGGAACACCTACTGTACTTCATACCAACAGGAGGCAACAGTATACTAGACTTCTACATAGAAAGCTTCAGATTGCGAGTTTCCTCACTAGCATCAGCACAGCAGAAAAAAATATGTACATGTACAACCTTTCCCCATAGAGAGATCTGCATTCAAGGAACTGCGAACAAATCACATCACTATCAAATCAGCAGATGAAGGAGGTGCTGTGGTGCTTATAAACCCAATCTACTACAAAAAATTGATCGATGATCAAACCAAGGCATATACAAATCAACTCCGAAATCTCATCAAATCATTTCATAATCACCTGTAACCAGAATTGGAGCAACTAATACATAACAACCGAGCTGTTGGTATCTTTTATATGCTTCCCAAAATCCACATACCAGGAAACCTTGGGAGACCAATTATAACAGGTATGGATACACTCAGTGAACAAATATTAGGCCTAGTGAAGAATATCCTAAAGCCACTAGTCACAAACACCAACAGCTTCATGCAAGAAACCGCAGATTTCCTCAAGAAACTTAACAACATCAAACAACTACCATCCAACACAGTATTAGTTACCATGGATGTAGAATCCCTATACAGTAACACCCCCCACAAGAATGGCACTGAGGCATGCTTGAAATTTCTTGCAACAGAATCAGAAATACAGCGCTGAAGTAATTAACAAACTGATAGAATACATCCTCACACACAACTAATGTCAGCTAAAAGCCAATCTTTTGACTGCAAATCTTGAGATTCCTAACCCTATGCCTCCACAAACCTTACAAATATTACAGATACATTGATAATCTGTTAATAATGTGGACAGAGGGTGAAGACAATTTAAAACAATTTCATGATTCCTTGAATTCATTCCACCCATCAATTAATCTCAAAATAGATTATTCGGCTTACTTAGTGAACGTTCTGGATAAAATAGCAACACTGAAGAATGACAAAAAACACATCTGGATGCAAGAAACCCACAGACAGTAGTTACCACCACAGCTCCATCACACACAGCCAAGCTACCAGATATCACAGCATATTCTCTGACACTAAAGACAGAAACAGACATCTCACAACACTGACGGAATCATTCAGACAGAAGGGATACAAGCCAAAGACTATTGACAAAACAGTTACATCTGTAGTAAAAGCCCCACGAGAATACTGAAACTGTTCTAATATTAAAAGAAAGAAACAATCCTGCCTACCACTAGTGGCTACATACAACTTTCCCCTAGAGGGAATGCAAAAAATAATCAAAGATCTTCAACCCATGCTGACAGACGCAGATGACACAAACACCTTCCCCAAACCTCCCATCCTTGCATTCCGGCAACCGCTACACCAGAAAACAGAAAACATATATTACAAAACAATAATTTCCTAGGCGCGCTGACAGATAATTAGACCTGGCAAGAAAGTTGCAGTCCCATGAATCAGACGATGATAAAAGTGAGATCCACAGTCCACAGTATTCAGTTCCTTTAGATAGGAGGCTGATCTGGGGATAAAAACAAGACAGCCATTGCGCAGTACCCAATGGTCAGTTGTGTACACCCCCACCGTTGCTAGCTACTCACTTAAAAGTAGATAAAATGGGCCTCAAAATGTTTCTTTAGTTCCCTCACGGTTGGCTCCTGACTGGATGCTTGCAGCTGGTGACGAAAGTCTCACTCCAAGCGTCAGCAACACCATAAACCGTGTGGAAAAAAAGATGGGCACCAATAGTGTGATACCAACACATTTATTTCTAAAAATACAAGGGTTAAAAACATGCACTCACATGCCGTTATGCCCTATGCGTGACATACAACGTGCCGTCCGCTCACATGGGAGGGTGCCGAGAGGATGCAGGAGGAGGCTGGAACCGGCGTGGGTCCCCGCTTCGTGGCCGCGACTCGGAGCGCCTGGTCCCTCCTCTGATGACTTCCCAGCTAATCTACCTCTTCTCCTCTCACTGAGTATGCACGTTGCAGCACGTCCTGGAGGCTCCACCCTACGCGCGTTTCGTGACTGCTGACGTCACTTCTTCAGGGGTATTGTTTTGTAATATATGTTTTCTGTTTTCTGTGTATGCTTTCTATACATGCCTTGTGGATAGGCCTGTTTTATTCCTGTGGCAGCCATTCCCCATTCTGCCAAGTCAGTTTGTGAGGAATCACATATATAGTTTCCCTCAAAGGGGATTCTCTTTCCTGTTTGTTATTTAGAGCACTTATTTATTCAAATTAATTTATAAGGTTAGGTTTAATAGGTTTGAGCGCTGAATATATGTTTTTAGTTTAACTTTTTTAACCGCTACACCAGACAGAAGTTAATCCACAGAAAACTTCATAACAAACTCAAGAACACTGAGAATGACAGAAGGCCAGGCAACAGCACATGCTGCAAACTTTATAAACATATATGCCAAGATTCCATGGCCAGTCACAAACATTGTTAACGGATCACCCTGCTGCACACCCAGAAATGTGGTATAATTTAATGCTGCAAATGTGACCAAGGATGCTACATTGGTGAAACCATCCCAAAACTTAAAAACAGAATGAACCTACACAGCCACACAATAACAGACCACGAGGAAGGTGGGACATGAATCTCACTGACAGATCATTTCATAATTGATTTAAAATACAAGTCCTCAATGGAATGTTTAAAAACACTCAAGAATGGAAAACATTTGAACTGAAAATGATAATGCTGTTTGACACGAAAACAAGAGGACTTAGTGCTGACATTGGATTTCTTACACACTATCATATTTTTTGTAATGTAACGCCAATATCTATAAGCTGTGACCATGCAGCAAGCTTAAGCCTATAGGGAACCATGTTAAAAATGTTTTTTGAAGCAAAAAGTGGCACTGTGTGCTCATTTGCATGTCATTTCCCAGAATCCCTTGCTGCAGTGGAAGTGCTGTGTGCTGGGTGATAATGGTGAAAGGCGGGGTTGCAGACCTGCCTAAGACATGCAGATGAGCATACAGTTGTATTTACATTTATATATATATATATTTATATATATATATATATATTTATATATAACCCTTACTCCCCCCCCCAATCTCAGATAGGGTCTCCTTGGGAATATACTGCTCTGGCTATATATCTTTGTATGGTGTATACCTGCTGGTAACATGGGGCCCTGAGTCTCCCGCGATGCCATGGGGGAAAACAGGACAGGCTTCTGGGGTTGTGCCTCCGTCTCACTTACTGGAGCAGCACCTCCATCTTGTGCAGCTCCCAGCAGTATGGGGTGAAGTATCTACAAGAGAATATTTCTTCCCGTCCTCCCGATACACTTCATTCTCAGGCAGGAGTATAAGTAAAAGTGCAGTCTCTTTATTGGTCTCTTCTATTCAGCAGCCAGATCACACAGCAAGCTGTCTCCCTCCAGGATGTCTCTGACCTCACTCCCGCCTAGGGCACCAAGAGTGGGTCTTGCTCTTGTCCTATCCTCTATGCAGGATAGGAGGTATGGGGTGCACCCTCTCACTCCCCATAGGGAGGCCTCAAGCTTGCCAGTCCTGGCAGCTTGGTCTGGGTCACCTTGTCCCTCACACTCTGGGGACAGACTCACTAAATAGGAAGTGGCAATACACTAAGTAGCTCCAGCAAGCACTACCCCTGTGTCTTCTGATTAGACACAGGGCCTGATGACACTGCCTTCACTGACTCACTGCACTACCTGAAGTGGGGAAAACTCATGATTGCTCCTGGCGAACCTGCCCTTACACAGGGATTACAGCCAGGAGGAGGGCAGACCTATAGCCCAAACCACACAGGGCTACACACACACACACAAACACACACACGCGCACACGCACACGCACAAGCACATATATATATCTCAATTGTTAGTCCAAATAAAAAAAGTATCGCTTAATGCTGAAGTACTCGCAGCTGGACAAACAAGGCAATTTCTATTTAATTCAATTCAATTAAGAAATGCTTTTTCTGACTGCTGCAGTGAACAATTTAAGAATGTACTGTTATAAAATGTTACAAGGTGTTTCAAAGTATATTTTCCGTGATTACTTTGTTGAAAAACTATGGTAAACATTCTGAATGATTACTGTTGATATACTATCCTTTCATTAAATCTTTCTGACTTTTATCATACCCTTAAAACCCATTCTTAGTGAAAAGGAAATCATGATTTGACAAAACCCCATTTTGTCCTTGAATGTCTTTCTTACTGTATGTTTATTAGGTTTCATCTGCACTTTGATTGATTATTTGTTGTTTCTTAAATAAGGAATACAGATATGCTGTCAGAGCAACTATGAGTACAGTTTCCTTTTAACTTTCGTACTGTTGGGAGTATTAGTTCCACAGCAATCTGTCCACCAAGGTCATTTGAATCATATATTTTATCTAGAATGGTAATACAAACCCAATCTATTCCAAAGTCCTTAAGGATCTATTCATACAGTATGTGTCTTTTTTTTTTTAAAGTGTGTCCTAAGAATACATAAAAATCAGTTTTTTTTAATTGTATTGGTTTTTGATGTTTTTCTACTATTTCAAGTGTAAAATTATTTTACTTATTGCATGGTTTCCTTACTAATTATATCCACAGTTCTTCCCTACTCTTTTTTTTTCTTTTCTTCTTATTTTAATGCTAGATATTTTTTCAGGCAGTGATGATGAATTATAATGTGGTTAATTCTCAGTTAATGAGTTACCCAATATTCAATAGCAGTTGCATACAAATGGCAAGTACCAAAAGTTAATTTACTTGGTTCTGCATAATAATGTGATTTATAAATACTGTACATTATATCATCACAAGTCTATGGTATTTTCAGCACTGTTGCTCTTAAAAAATGATGGTATTTGTGACTTTCAAACCCTGAGAATATACTGAAGATCATTATCATGCAACTGGGATAATATGGCTAAATGAAAAAACAATATTTCATTTTTTTATTTTATTATTTTTTTATTATCATAATACTAAAAAATGATTTATCAAACAGTCTAGAATATTTGCAGATGATTGGTTACGTTATCACTAACTTTTCTGACTGAACATAGTCAGTCTTTGTCAGCAATACTCATACTCTTTTTTTTTTTTATTTGTAGTGCAGGGGTGCGCAAAATGGGGGGCGCGTGAGGCATCTGCAACTGAACTTACCGAAGTTCAGCTGGCTTCAGATGACGCGTTGACATGGCAATGGGGCGACAAATGATGCCGCGGGGTCATGTGATGTCACATGACCCCATGGTAACGTCCATTGCCATAGCAACGCATCACGTCACATGACCCCGGTGACACCGACAAGAAGGTAAGGGGACGCAAGCACTGGGGCAGTGGATGCAGGGTGGAGCAGCATCAGACGTTTGCGTACCCCTGGTGTACTGTAGTGATCACATGGCTGTGGGCAGCCCCAGAACATGAACTCCACTTCTCTTCCGATCAGGTTCACTGCTCCATTTTAGTGGTGAATGCAATCTCAACCTAGAAAACAAGCATTTAGTGTACGACATACTCTGTACATTTTAGGGCCCTTTGAGTGTCGTCTCATATGACTGGCAGAGTATGTCTTGAGGCACTTATAGGGTTAACCTGGATGCTTTTGAACACTAAAGAATGTATTGCGAACCCCCATATTCAATATCCACATTATGCTTTCGAATTCCTCCTAACCTTCATTGTCTCTCAGTTGTCTTTCAACTATATATGTGCCTTAGGTGTCTATTTATCAAAGTTTCTTGGCTTTAAAACTGGGGCAAAAATTGGGTTTTCTTATTTGATAAAGCTGGTGCAGTATTTGCAGCTGAAACTGTTTAATTACCCCTTTTGTCTCTTTCTCAGTGTCCCTCTGTAGTTTCCTATCACCATAAGGGCCAGCACTACTCCCTCAGCTCCTTGGTTTCTCAGTATTGACCTGAACAACTTGAGTTTCCTTTTTCCATCTGTGCCTTCTGTTTTCTCTCATTGTCTTCTGCTTGTCCTGTTTTTTTCTCCCCTTCTTAATCCATCTCACTTGTGTCTCATTGTTTCCAAAGTTTCATAGAGCCAAATGTAATAATAATGGACCATAGGCGGTGTTACGGCTTCTTACAGCTTAATAAATATGACCTCAAATGCCCTTTTCCTGCCTTTCATTACCTCCACCCTGAGTTGCACATGGCCTCATAACTTACATCTCCCAGTCGCAGAATATCGTACTCCCCATTCAGCCTGTGCATACCTTTAGTTGCACAGTGTTTCTATTTCATTGCCTATGCTCAGCCAATTACATTACCTCAATACATCCCTCCATGCCCGCAGCATCTATTAATGTTATCACACACTCTCTTAATTGCTCATGCTCACTTCTCTTTACTCTTATGCTCTCCCCACCTTACGGCTGATCTCTCCTACTCTATTTATCCCCCCCCCCCCAATTTTTTGTTACCCAACAACAGTACTGTCCCCTTAACTCTATGCCATGTAATTTACTTGAATAGGATGCAAGATGCCTACTTCGTAGCACAGCATAAAAAATATTGCCCTTTGTGTCATTGAGTAGGTTTTTTCCCCATTAATATATATCACGTTGCTCAAGAGAGTAAGGAGCAAAATAACACAGTCTGACCATCTGTACCATATAGAGTCAAATAATTATTTTTCACCTGGCACTAATTTCTTGTAAATAAAGAAAAGTCCCGCATGTACTGTATGCGCAACTATACAATATGTGTTGGCTCTTCCCCTTTTTTCCTTTGGATATATGAATATTTATTTGCTCTCTTTCAATCCTTTCACTTCATTATTCGCTGGTACTTACTGTATATTCAATGATGTGAACAATAATATTTGGGTATAGTGTTAGAAGATTCAATATTTACTATGACATGAAATGACATCATCCCATTAACCATTCTTACCTAGGAAATCAGTGTGTAATAAATTGTTATTATATTTGTTTATGTTATTTTGATATCACTGTCTTTTATCAGCCATTGTATTATGTTGCACAGTTGGTGTTCAGTCAGTATAAGCAACAATAATGATTTTGCTACTTTGGCCGCCCACTGATTTTATTTCATGAGTTGAACACATATTTTACAGTAACATACCCTCTATACAACTTTATCTATACTAATTAAAGTTCTCAACCTCAATGCAAACTGTGACCCATGTATACTCATTTTAGTTATTCTTAAGTAAAAACAATTTGCACAAGACACAAAACCAGAACCCCTAAAATAATCACGTAGCCTCAATTTTGAAACTTTGGATCATCTGCATTTTAAAGTTAATATTCTTAAGCGTATAAACACAGCCAAATGCAATGCTATGTCTCAGTTTATGAAGAAGATAAAATAATGACTTCTTTACTACCCTTTTTAACTTTCAAATTAATATAGAATAAAATTCAATTTTAAGAGTTCTACTACAAAGAATAAATTCTATACATATTTAACTTTAATCAGCACCAAACTGAAACATACTACATAAAGAGAGTTCTTGAAAATCCTTTATTCCCTTTAATCCCTTAAAATGGAATAAGATATTTTTACATTGTTAAAATGTTTATGAGCCAAACTATTCCTTTTTAATATCCATTAGCTGCAATCAATATGTGCAAAAACCCAGAACATATAATTCCTTCTCTATTAGCAACCAAAGTAATATAAAACGTAGATATAATTCCCCACAAAAATTCAGTGTAATATGTATACATTTTCTTCCCTTCAATAAATACTCTTAAATACCAAAGGGTTTATTCACAAAAGCTTTCAGATGCAATAGAGCATTAGAGTGGTGGAGGAAAGGATGCACATATATGGGCTCGAAGGAAGGGCAAACTATGGGTAAAGCAAGAGGTACAACTGTGTGGATCCGCAAAAGGCTTCGTTGCGCACCTCGCAACACATGCCTACCTCAACCCATGACCAAAAGCCCCACTGTCAAAGGTGGGGACACTGCAGAGACCCTTTAGGAACTCCGCTCTCGTCGCACATCCCGCGGCACCACGGGTGTCGCTCTTGAGCCTCGGCCCACGCACGGGCGCCGACATGTTGGGGATACTGATGCCGCTGGTCCCGCCTTCAGGCTACGCTCCCACGGTGATGTCAGCAGAGCGCAGCACACATGGACTATGCGCAGGCAGCGCGCGCATACACCTACTCAGAGGCTGGCTTCTCTGCACTATGCCACAGCTGTTGCGGACTTCTCCCCTGCCTATCACAGCAATAGTTACTGGTGAGTCCTCTTCCCTGCAGACTTCTTATTGGTTCCTGGCACTATATATGCTCAGTCAGCCCTTGGCAAGGTGGCTGAACATAAGACTTCATTCGTTGCAACTGCTTACTGCAATCCCTGCCTCCTTGTCTTGTACCTTGTTTCCTAGTACCTGTATCTCTCTGTGTCTGACCTTGTCTAGTATCTGGACTCCTTGCTATTTTACTCCTGACCCCGGAATTACCTATAACGATCCGCACCTTTCCAATCTCGACCAGGGCAAGTACCTGCGACGATCCGCACATCTCTAACCACAACCACCGCAAGTACCTACGACGAGCCCGACTTCTCCAACCCTGACCCGGCTACCCACTACCAATCTACATTCCTGATGCACTCTCGTGGCTGGAGGTCGGTTTATTCACAATCCCCACCTCAGCCCCACGGTCGCACCCTGTTTGTGGTGAGCACTCTGTTACAACAACATAGGAGGTAGAAAGATGCATACAGTACACTAGTAGTGATATCACAAGTAGAGTACTGGAATTACTGGACAGAAAATTAAATATAGTGCTACATACTGTAATTAATTTGTTTGGATATCACATTTGGATAGTGTTTTCTTGTCTCAAACTTCATGGCTGCCATTTAAGTTACATTAAAGTAGTGTGATTAGATATGATATTAGATTAAGACACACATCTCCAGCTGATAAGTATGCAAGCATGCTGGAGTAATGACCTACTCAGAGCTAAATCTATGGGTAATTTCTTCATACTAATTCTCCTGGATCTCTCCACTGCTTTCGACACTGTTGATCACCCCTTTCTCCTAAGTATTCTCCACTCCATTGACTTCTGTTATGCACCCTTCTCCTGGCTAGGGTTGCTATGTGATTTCTCCAAAAAGACTTGACACAATGGTGAAAGGTGTGACGTTCAAGACACACACCTCTCTCGATCCATGCTGTTTCCTCATCTCCTTGGCCCCACCCCCAGCTCCTTGCACCTCCTCATGATTGGCTTCATTACCCAGCAGCAGCCAATCAGGATGGAGGAAGCTGCCTAGCCACCTAGCAGCAACCCTGCTCAGGGAAATTCCACAGTCCCAAAGCCGGTTAGGTTTTCTCACTCATAATTCAACTAAAATCCTGATCCACTCCCTCATAATGTTCCACCTCGATTACGGCAACCTTCTCTTAGTTGGCATTCCCCTTGATTGCATATCTCAACTCCAATCCATCCAAAATGCTGCTGCAAGACTCATCCACCTCACTCACCGCTCCACTTGTAATTATCCACTATGCATACCCTACACTGGCTTCCCATAGCTTCTAAAATTAAACTGAAAACTTTAGTAATGACTTATAAAGTTCTTAACAACACTGCCCCCCTTACATCTCAGCTTTCATTCACAAATACAAACCTACACTCCCCCTACATTCTGCCCACCACATCCACATTTCCTCCCACCTTATTACCTCCTCTCACTCATACCTGCAAGACATCTCATGTGCTTCCTCCTATCTATGGAATTCACTATCACATACCATCAGACTCTCCCCCAGCTTTCATATGTTTACAGTAGCCCTCTTTCCTCTACCATCTGGGAAATGTTCTTGCTATCAGTGTATTCTGTGGCTGCTGTATTCATACCTGTGAGGCAAACAGAAGGCCGGAGATCCGGTGGTGTGGGGAGTGTCAGGACAGGATTGTGGTGAATTCCTCAATGGTCAGCGCCTCCAGTCCAAGAGGATCCTGAGGCTTCAGAATGCAACTCATGGAGAAATCTTCTCTCTTTTACCATTAACATGCTTCAAAGACTACACTGTATATATATTTGACTGAAATTTATTCATCTTAATAGTACACGCACTGAATTGTACATCATTGTACCCTATCCCATCTTGGACTAGGCCTCAGCCACTTCTCTATGCAGAGTATATATATTCTGACATCTTCCAGTAGCACTCTTTACTCCTTCAAGGTTAACTCAATAAATATCTGGAGCTCTCACTGTGGAGACTGCTGCCCCTCCCTTCCCTGGGGAGTGGCTAGTAAGGCAGCCTTTTTCTGTCATAAGCCTCCCTTACTGTAGTGAGAGGCCATTATAACTTTATTGTTCATACCTGCTGAACAATGTAACATCACACACTGAACATTAGAATGAATTCCCTTTTAGGAATCATGCCCAGACTGCCCACAACCTATGGGGATTTACCTACATATGTTTAAAAACTCCTTGAATAATCTCACCTTTTCAAGGAAGCCTACTCTCCATATCTCCAAACATCCAACTGCAGCCCCCTCCAAACCGATTGAGACCAGCTGTGTGGCTTGGTCAATGTCAACCCTATGTTAAATCTTTCCTCCCTACAAAACCTTAATGGCTTCAGCTGTCAGACATATTGTAACCTGAGACACACCTTATCCTACAATGAGCCACCTTAACTTCTTGTTTCAACACTGTCCCTCATTCCTTCTAGATTATTAGCTCTCACAAGCAGGGCCCTCCCTACCTCTATGTATCTGTTTGTGCAAGTTTCTTCTCACATGTATGTAACTGTTTATGTTTTTGTAATATAACTCAGTATCCCATTGTATTGCGCGGCGGAATATGTTGGTGCTTCTCAAAGAAACAATAATAATAATAAGCTATTGCTTGAAAAAGTAGACATTCCAGTTCAAGCTATTTGTCTGCACTGATTTTTCTTTAGTGTACAGCCCTAGTGGTCACGGCTGCACGTGCGCCGGAGCGCCTGGTGGCACATGGATCCATTTCAGCCGTGACCGGTGGTCTGTGGCTGTGCTTTCAGACCAGACCAGGAGATCCGACGGGGAGGGAGGGGGGAAAGGCGTGGCGGTGGTGCGGCCACGACGTCACACGTCTGGTTCACCCTCATTGGCTGAACCGCCACGCGACGTGGCCAATGCTCAGCCACCGCGCCAAAAGACAAAAATCTTGTCTTTTGGCCAAGGCGGTCGTGCATCACGGCTTGTGCGCACACGCACACACCAACTGGGGCCTGCCCCATAGAGGGCCAGCACACAAGGCCAGCCCCCTGACCTTCCATCTGCACATTGCTCATACTGAGGTACAATACTTTCTCAATAAAGTATTATTTGCACAACATATCCAATATACATTGGTGTACCTGCACGTTAATTACATGTATCTCCCTGTCTGGGAAAATACATATCTCCCCAGTTCAGTACCTTCCCTAAATATTATCCTTTGATTGATCGGGGGCAATGTTCACTTGTCACAATGCAAAATCCCGCGAAAGATTGGATTTATCAATTTATTACTTGGAATACTTAATACATCTCCACACTAGTGACTTTTTATGTTCCTGGGTAGTGGGGTAGGTCTCAAAAAAACAAAAAAAAACAGAGGGTGCAAACTATGTCAAAAATACTTTTATAAGAGCATATTCAAAATTACAAAACTGTGCACTCTCACAGCAAACAAGGGTAAAAAATTGTATAATTGCCTGTTTGACAAACTCCTGTTTCTCTCCTCCTGCGTTTGTCCTCAGCTTGTTTCAAATGCTATGGTACCGGACTCCCAAGGTATCCACGGGACTTGTTACTGGTCTGAGATTTAGGAAATGTCCCTGCTTGTATGCTGCAGACCCCTGCTTACAAACAGAGGTCACATCTCTCTGCCAACCGGCGTCGTTGTTGTTGCGGAATCCTCCTGGCTCTGACATCACGAACCCGGATGTGGTGTGTCCTCGGCAGTGTTCCTGTTTCCAAACACAGCTCTGCTCGCTCATCGCAGACTGCAGGGGGAGATGGCTGGGGAGAGTTGCCGCAAACTGTGCCTGCTACAATCCAACGCATTTCCCTACCTCATGTGGATTCATCAGGGATAGTTGGGGGAGGGTGAAGGAATTAGGTTTACTGGTGTGTTAGGGTTTAACCCCTGTATGACTGAGAGGTTAGTAATTGCATGGCAATGCCTTACTAGATTCTCGGCATGCAATGCGTAGTGGTAATATTTCTGTCAGTTGTTACCCAGCATTGCAGCAAATTGGGTGAGAACACCATGCAATTGAGATTTGAATCCACGTATTGTTTTTTTTTGAGTGAGGTTCATTAACTAATATGGCGAAAACACCAGATTTTGGCGCTTTCGTCTTCATCCGATTTTGCTTTGACATAGTTTAATTGATAGGCCCCTAAGAACCATAATAAGTAAAGATGTTCACATTCAAACCATCAGCAAATTCACTGGATTTCTTGCCATATTTTTATTTGGCTTCCTAATTATGCTCAGTTGTGTATTTTCAGCTGGAGATTTACATGACATCGAAGATGTGGTTACCGCAGCTGGGCTTTGTGCACATGACAGAGAACAGGACAAACAGGACACATTTGGAAATGGATGAGCAGTATAACCTTTTTACTGGATTTTTTTTTTAAATAGTAGGGGTTGCTGATATATATATATATATATATATATATATATATATATATATATATATATATATATTGACAGAAAATGAGGTTCAAATATTCACATATTGGAGAGTAAATCATAGATTAAAACATTACAGATTCTGTGACAGCTGCTAAATTATCATTCCTATGGAATTTTTTTTATGGGGCTTCTGAAATGAGAGAAAGTGAAAAGCTTATAGAATAAAAATAAATATAATGAAAACATTACAAAGCAAAAAGAAAATACATCACAGATGCACATAGGGTCTGTTTGAGGATTTACATTTTAAAATGACCTTAAAGAGGGAGAGAAGGATTACAGAAACATCTGTTTATATACAGCAATTAACTAGAAATTGTATGTTCGCAAACATTTGCCTCGTTCAATTTGCAGAGGTAAAAGACAGAAGGGGCCATGTGTCTTGGTGCTCAAAAAATGTTTAAATAAAACCTTTGCTTTATTGGTTATTCACTTGCTATGTTTCTGTTTTCTTTTCCTTTTTTATCTAGGGTCCACAAATGGCTGATCATTTGTATATGAAACTAGAATCCTTTTAATTGTTGATTTATGCACAGAATTGGTGATGTGAAACTGATGCAAAGTGCTTGGAAGGTTGGCCTAGGACAGTGTTCTAATTTATTTCAGCTGCAAACACACATGCAAGTGGAAGCTTTAGGAAGTTATTCATCAAACTGTGAAAGTGCCCTAATCAGCACTATCACAGTTTAATTAATAACCCCCTTAGGATCCATAAAGCTCCATTAAGTCTTTTAACATGATGCTAACGTAACTTAACACTAGCGGTGTATCTTTAAAGGTCATGTTTTCTCCTTTAAAGGGCATTTTTATTAACTATAAGAGCCATTAATGATAATTGAATGCAAATGAGACGTAACATTGCATATCACCTCAAGTCCATTAAGGTTAATGTGGGATTATCAGGTTCTGAAAGATCCAATTTTACGACCTCAGAATTCCAACACAGTAGCTCTAGCAGTGAGCACAACCAGTTGCTGGATA
The DNA here is from genome assembly GCF_040206685.1 of Ascaphus truei. Taxonomy (NCBI): domain Eukaryota; kingdom Metazoa; phylum Chordata; class Amphibia; order Anura; family Ascaphidae; genus Ascaphus; species Ascaphus truei. Next base: position 366,065,483 of record NC_134483.1, read on the forward strand.
GCTTCAGTGCTCCAGTACATTTCTGAGCGCTGCTGCTTCTGCTGTTGTTGGTTTTGTTGCTGCTGCTGCTATCTGCCTCTTGCCATTATAAGCAGGCTATTTCCTATTTCTGGTCGGCCAGTTCAAAATGGTTCTTCCATTTGGATACAGCCTTGCTGAGAATCTGTTCCGGACCTCTCTGCCTTGCTGCCTCTACTGACCTCAGCTTTTCTGATCATGCTTGAGATCGCTACCTGCCCTGACCTCAGTTTGTCTGACCACACACCTCGTTGCTGCATTCCCTGCTTGTCTTACCTTGGTCAGACTTGCTTGCTTCAGCCATCAGGAGTCTCTCTCAAACCCTACAAGCGCAAATGAATATGCTTTGGAACCAATTGCAGAATCTGCAAACTCTGGTGTCAAGGGAGACCAGGTTATTTAAACTTTTTGTTTACCGGGATCATTCATTGAGCAAAACAAGGTAATGAAATAAATTGTAGTTTATTCGGCATAAATTTGCTTACACACAATGATACACAAAATACAGACAAAAAGACACACTTACTTTGGGACTGGCGTCGAAAACTATACTTTCCGAGGTGCAGGGAACTCTATGAGAGAGTTTTACCCTGACTGGGACATAGCCCGGAATCTTCTGGAACCCAAATTGGCATAAAGTTCCATACGCCACTGCTACATTCTCTTCCGAGAACTTGGTCGCCCCTGAGTTAGTCCAAATCTCCTGGAACTCAAATCGGCATAAAATCCCAGCCGCGTCTGCTACGATTGTGTCTGAGAACTTGGGCGCAAAAGTCGGGACTCAGACTCTAGCGGCCAGGCTTTCAGGCATGAAATCAAAGCGTGCTGCTCTGCTATTTGCACAGAAGCAAATTTGAAAAACCCGCCCCCGCTCTTACTACCGGAGACTACAAATCTGATCAGCTCATTGATTCTTATAGTATTTCCAGTTTCATTCACAAAACTGAACAGCCAATCAACGCGTGGGAACTGTTCCAGGCAACCAATCAGAGCAAAGCCGACAAGAAAAGCCAGGTCAGCGGGAAATCCGAAATAGCCAAGAGGCATGCTCAAGCCTGCCACCTCTCACCCTGGCTATCTCAATGCCACCTGCCAGGCAGACTCCACCAGGTCTGGCAGAACATGTTGCATCCCGGATGACTGCCATTGATCTCTGGACCTGGAACTCCGCCTTTCCCTGCTGACCACATGCTATTCACACCACAGGGCACTCTCTGGCTGCTTTGAACTCCGATGTCTAGCAGACTTACCAGAGCCTATGGGTTAGCTCAGGCAGCCTGTTTGGACATTGATTCTGAATGACAGAAAAGGAAAATGTTGTAGTTTTATTTCTACTGTATCTGCCTTATTCACCATACACTTTCCCTTGGACTCAGTTTGGACTCTCAGAGTCCCCCTCAACCTTATGAGGGGGCACCAACCTTATGGTTGGGGCACCAACAACCCCATACTGGTTGTGGGTCACCTTGGCAATAGCTGGGGTACCCCCCATAGTCTAGGGATTCCCTCAGCTACAGGAATATGTTTTATTCCTGTGCCTCATTCTCCTTTCTGAGCTGTGCTGAAGCAGGGTACCCTAGTGGTGAGTCATGCTTGCGTTTTCAAGGGGAGGAAATACCAGGACAATGTGCCTACATACAGTAGCGGCAGCTTTTATTTGAGGTAATGCCGCCGGCCGGGTGCGTGTGCGCAGCGTGGAGACGCGGCACGTTGCGGCGCACTGTGACGTCACAGTCACGTGCGCGCCCGGCTTCCCCGGCTTCCCTGGGATTCCCCGACACCCCTGGAGATTACAGTAAGGTAAGCGGGGGTGCGGGGAAGCAGAGGGGCAGAGCAGGAGCCGGGTTCGGGGTCGGGAAGGGGGGTAAATTGCGCGTGAAGTGGAGGGGGGTGCGTGGGTGAAACGCGGTGGCGCGCGGTTTTGACTGGCGGCAGCCGGAGTAGATCCCGGCATGCCGCCGGCATTACTTCAAATAAAAGCTGCCGCAGCTGTATATCCAAGAATCAAGCATGATTCCCGGGTACATTTATGGGGAAACCGACAACTCAGGACCCCAAACTCCTTAGCACATTCGGTCAATGGTTCCTCCGCAAAACTCCCCTTGAAACTCATACCATAGCAATTCCTTCTTGACTGCATTACCTGAAAGGGGAAAACACAAAATACTTTTATTAGAGACAGTACATGGAATGTTACAATGTTACTGGGCCCAAGAGCTAACTCTCTTGGACCCTTAAACATGGAACAAATGTAACCAAAATTGGCTTGACCTTTATTATAGATCCTGGTTACCCCTTCCTGTCACATCTGGCTCCCCCGCTTCTCCCAGTTCTCCATAGAATACCTTAGGTGATCCTACGAGACCACTAGCAGAAATATTTTATGGGAAAGGGCATCTATTAGGGGGTTTCCTGATCCTAAATCAGTGCTGACAGATTTTCTGTCATGGCCCACAAACTTACCCTACTAACAGTGGGCCTTGTCATAAGCCTTATCACTGGGGATGCTTTATCATTGGTATCCCCACTACTTGAAAAGTCCTGTCCCAGTTTGGGAAGTTTAGAAGACTTTTTTCAAGTAATGAATACTCTGTTTGATTATCCAAATCGAACTCAGACTGCAGAGTGTACTGTGGATGAATATACAAATGAATTTAAGAAATGGGTGTCTGCTACTAACTGGAATAAACAAGCTCAACAATTTCACTTCTGAAGAGGCCTCAATAAATGTATCAAAGATGAGTTGGCCAGAAAGGATCCACAAGTGAAGCTGTATCCATTTATCAAGCTCTGTGTAAAAATAGATCGGCACCTCATGGAACGATATCAGGAACAACAGAATGCCAAGAATAGAGCTGGTTTCTTTATGATCAAAGACTCTCGAGTAACATGTTCATAAGAACCTGAACTGGAGGCTACCCTTCTGAAAGGGTATTGACCTCAAAGGAGATTGAGACTCTTCAGTAAGATAGAAAGAGCTCATTGTCAGTATGTCAACTTGTGCTTGTGCTGTGTGTGGACTTCCAGAACATTATGTCTGTATTTGCCCTAACAAGACCAATAGTTCAGGATTCTCAAGAAACACAAAAGACCTGCTCAACAAAGCAATTTAAGCAAGGCAGTTTAGCAAAATTCCACCCCTAGCCTGATCATCAAATAGTGTAAACAAAAAAAAGATCAATTTGTACAGTATAGTCTATCCCATTTAATGCTTTCACTTAAACAGGGACATGGAAATATCTATCCTGCCCATGCTCATCTCTGGAGCATCAGGGAACCTAATATATATTGAGTTTTTTCAAACCAAAGGCTTGTCAACTCAACAAGGAATGTACTGCACTAGTGGAATTTATCAACTGAACGCTCTTGCCATCAAGCCCAGTCTTCAAAGAAACTGTACCACTAATGGTGTAAACTATCCAGGGACTTTATCCTTTGACCTCAACACCCCACATTTATTGATCATAGTGGCTATGCCTAGGCTTTTACAACACAATCCCCAGATCATTCGATATATACGACGTGCCTCGACTTTGTCTTCATTCTGCACACAATTCTTCATCCCTGAGAGAACCTCTGCTAAAAGACAATTTATTGAATTCAAATAAGTAATGAAGATGAAGGTAAAAGATTAAAAAAAAGGGACAGTCAAAGCCATGTTCTTTATTCCACAAGCCTATTGGAATTACTGGGACGTGTTTGATAAAAAAGGCAGAAATCCTGCACTCTAACAGATCGTGTCACTGCCATATCGAACTCCTGCCATGAAACAATATTCCAGTTGGCTGTATTGTGAACAAGGAATAGGATGATCGATATCAGCGCTGCTCCAGTGGATGACAGACTCACCAGGTAAGGTAAAAACAATTTATTGAAACTACATATAACGGATACTAGGGAACATAACAAAAAGGCCTCCTCCCACGTGTTTCGGGCGAGTTCGTCCTTTCTCAAGGAGTGGCTGTATTGTGAACCTGAGTTTAAAGCTTTGCAGGAATATATCAGAGAAAATCCTAAGAAAGGATTCATCCGTTAATCTACCTATCCAGCAGAGGGAAAAAGGACAGTTTCCTTTGCCGTTTTGTGAACTTTCAAGACCTGAAAATTACTTTGAGAAATGGAAATCCACTGCAGTTATTTCCAGAGCGCCTGGAATAACTTTTTTCAGCAAAGATATTCTTGAAATTGGATCTTAAGAGTGGTGTACAACCTGGACTGAATATGTCCATGGGATGATTGGAAGATGGCTTTCCAAACCAAGTTCAGACACTTTGAATATCTTGTTATGCCATTCGGGTTGTTCAATGCTTCTGCCACGGTCCAACGTTTCATGAACTAATGTATGTGTTGTGAGATTTTCAGGATCAATTCATGGTTATCTAGGGTATCTTGATGATAACCTCATCTTTTTGGATAATTAGAAGAGCATTGACCACATGTTTGAACCGTACTGAAATCGATTTATTAGCATAATCCCTATGAAAAAGTAAAGAAATGCAAGTTTTTATGCAACGCTGTTCTGGAATTTGTCGTCTCCTCCTGGATCTGAATATAATAAATTACTTTCAAAAGTGTCCTGTCCTGACAGACATAATAGGTGTTCAACGCTTTATTGGATTTTCCAATTATTCAGTGCTTTATCCGGGGGTTGTCCACAATGCTTGCTCCTATTACTGCCGTGACCTGAACGAGTAGTCCATTTACCTGATCCATGCAGGTTAAACTCTCTTTTGAACAGCTAAGGAGTGTTTACCTTAGCACCTGTCTCGCTATTCAACTTTGAAGTTGCCACATCTGATCCTGTCATAACGTCAAGGACATGGGATGGTATTACATCCTTGTGCTTTTTACTCCAGTAAACTCACCTCATCCATAAATAACTACAACATCAGGGACGAGGAACTTCTAGCCAGATCACGGAACAAATCCACCTTTAAAGAATTGTGTCATCTGTTAGAACTGACAGTCAATCCAGTGATTGTTTTACAGATCACAAAAATGTAGACTATTTATGTACAGCTCATTGACTGCAATCTAGACATGCCAGGTGGGCACTGTTCTTTAACCAATTACATTTTTATTGTCTCATATAGTCATGGAATGGCAAAGCAGATGCACTCTCAAGACAATAATATGACAGAGAGGGTTCTATTGCAGTTTCCTTTACCACTGTACTGCAACAGAAGAATTTCCTAGTGGTCACTCATCTGAGAAGACACATCCAGCAAGTGACAATCATAGACCCTTATATGCAGTCCAGTTCTCAGTCACAACATACCATTTAAAGAGCAACAGAGCTTTTTGTTTTTAAAGTGTGGCTTCTATATTCCACCTGGCAATTTTTGATTCGAAGTATTGAGATCTCAAAATGACTAAGTGACTGTCAGTCACACAGGAATTAGGAAGACTAAGGAGCTTCTCACTCTCTCTCCAATTCTACTGGCCCAGACTTGTCCTTCATGTTCAGAATTATGAATTATGGCATGTCCTGTGAGATCAGTGGCCACAATAAGAAACATTGTGCTAAACCATGTGGTCTCTTGAAATAACTACCTACAGTGGCGACTGCCTTTAGTCTAAATTGGCTAGATCCGCGATTTTCAGATTATCCCGGTTATGTGCGGTTTTGTGTCGTTTTCGCCCGGAGTGAACTGCGTTATTTTCGCGCTCGTGATATTAGCATTTTATTCTCGCTGTCTGCAATACTGCAATGCCGTGTAAAAACTCAGGGGGCGCTTGCGAGCTGTTTTCTTGGAAGTCTAATACCTTCGCGGTTCAACCTACGTCAGTACACAGTCTGTGTGCGCGCGCAGTAATTGTAAATTTGCATATTTAAAGTATACATGCATTTGCGGTGCTGTGCTGCTGTACAGTATGTCTCATTTGAAAATTGTTGAAACGCATAGGCGTGTACAGTACTGTAACAGTGTCAAATTTCTGCATATACAGCGCTCTCCCCTCGCTCAGGATAATTAACTGCACTGCAGGGTATTTCAACTTCTTATCTTCTGTGCAATGCAGTACATCTCTCCCACACCATTCCTTTGAACGTATGTCTGGTTTCAATCACATTCCTGCTTGACAGCAGGAATTTACTGCGCATGCGCCTGTAACTTCGCCCACCACTGCTTGCTTGCCTGAGTGAGTGACCAAAAAATTTATTTTTATTGTAATTTTTTTATTTTTATTTTCTCCACAAGCCTGCAACAACCATCTTACTGTAGCTTTTGTCTGCGACCCTGTGCGTTTGACTGTACATGGTTGATTTGTGTGCTTTTTACGTACTGTATTTGGGGGTGTATTATTATGATGAACTGCCTTTTTAAATTAAAGTATGTCTTTAGTTTTGAACTTCATGCGGCTGTCTTTAATTTTTGGAATCTTGCTATTGTGTTTTGAATCCGTCCATAGCCGAGCTTCAAAGCCTCACTGCGCCTGCGTGTAATCCTTGTTCAGATGGGAGCTATTTAGCTGCTTAGCTGCTTACTGCGCATGAGTCACCCAACCCCCCCTCTCCACAGAGTCATTCGACAGACACCTGCACAGAGTCATTCATTTTCTGATGTTAGTCATTGTGTTTTTAATCCGTCCCTAGCCGAGCGTCAATCGCCTCACTGTGCCTGCGTGTACTCTAAGCCTCTTTGAGATGGGAGCTAGCTGCTTACTGAGCATGAGTCACCCAACCCCCCCCCCTCTCCACAGAGTCATCAATTTTCTGAATCTTGCCATTGTGTTCTTAATCCGTCCATAGCCGAGCTACAGTACAAAACCTCAGTGCGCCTGCGTGAAATTCTCTTTGAGACGGGAGCTTTGAGGCTTTGTTTATGGCAACATTTTGGAAAATCCCTTCTCGAATTTGATATTCTAATAATAATAATAGCATGTTTTTGTATAGCGCTGTTAGTTACAGTATACGTAGCGCTTTCCAGAGACATTTTTCAGGCACAGGTCCCTCCCTGTCCCATGGAGCTCACAATCTACTGTATGTTTTTGGTGCCTGAGGCACAGGGAGATAAAGTGGCTTGCTTTTTATGTTCTGTATTTGGGGGTTGTATTTGGGGGTGTATTGATCAAATTATTATGATGAACTGCCTTTTGAAATTACTGTACTCTACTCTACAGTATGTAATTTCTTTGAACTGCAGCACAACTAATCCTTCATCCCTCCCCCACGCACACACAAACTCTTTTCGACAGACACCTCCACAGAGTCATTCATTTTCTGAAGTTAGTCATTGTGTTTTTAACCCATCCCTAGCCGAGCGTCAATCGCCTCACTGCGCCTGCGTGTTCTAAGCCTCTTTGAGATGGGAGCTAGCTGCTTACTGCGCATGAGTCACCCAATCCCCCCCACTCTCCACAGAGTCATTCGACAGACACCTCCACAGAGTCATTTATTTTCTGAAGTTAGTCATTGTGTTTTTAATCCGGCCCTAGCCGAGCGTCAATCGCCTCACTGCGCCTGCGTGTACTCTAAGCCTCTTTGAGATGGGAGTTAGCTGTTTACTGCACATGACTCACCCAACCCCCCCCCCCACCCTTTGAGGCTTTGTTTATGGTAACGCTTTGGAAAATCCCTTCTCAAATTTGAAATGTAAATCTGATTTGCACAGCATTGTGAGAATTGAGAGTAAAAAAAACATTAACTGATTCATGTTGTTTTGACATTCATTCTTATACCATGGGGGGGGGGGGGTTGGTTGTTGTCAATGATTATGATTACCAGGAATGTGAATAAATATTTATTTTATTTCATCAGGAACAAAAAAATACAAATATAAAAATAATCATGAATAATACATAATGCAGTCTTTATTAAGTTCTTCTGCCAGATTGAAATTGGATAAACATTTAGAAAACATTTGTAAAACATGGAGAAACATGAATTATGCACATTTATAAGAATATTATGTAATAATATATATACACTGTAATGTATAATATATATATATATATATATATATATATATATATATATATATATATATACACAGTATACTGTACATAGTAATATTATTTTTTCCATCGTTATCTTGTTCCTCATTCCGTGTACAGTACAGTAGTTCATTGAGCGAGGAGAGGTTTTGTGTACATCAATACTGCTGTTTATATACTGTACATTTGACTGTACAAAAAGATTAGACTGGACACAACACCCCACTTCCCCCCAGGCCACCCTTTTTTCCTGAAACGACAAGAAAACAAAAAATTAGTGCAGTTACTGTATGTGCATACTGTATTATGGCATTGTGTGATATGTAGTACTACTTTAGATGGCTGGTGCTGCTTTCTCTGAAAAGAAAAAAAATTACCAGTTAGTAGGCAGTTACTGTACTACTGTCAAACTAGTCTACTGTATACTGGAACTACTGTATACTCTGACTACTGTTAAATACAACTGTATGTAACCTGATGGCTGGTGCTGCTCTATCTGTAAATAAAAAACTGTAACTACTGTACTCTATACTCTGACTATTGGGAAAGAAAAAATCTGTGCCATACTTACCTGTATCATACTGTACTTACAATACTACTGCACAGCACTATTTTCCTGATGCTTGCCCATTACGCGCGATCACAATGGGCAACACAGTCGCAATATGGTCTATATATTTATTGCAGCGTTCACGGTGAGTACATCTTTCCAAAAACTCATTATGCCTTTCAACAACTCGTCCTTTTGGAAGGGTTTTGCCACTTTCCGGATATGGTCCTTCAGTTGATGCCAGACCATTTCGATCGGATTGAAGTCTGGCGATCTGTCATTGGAAAAAAGGACAATTAGTTTAAGAGATACAGTACACAGTAAAAACAGTGGGGGAAAAAATGAGACACAGGGCCTCATGCAGAGAGCATCGTTATTTTGAAATTCGCCATTTTTTGTACAATTTCGCGCAGAAACCGGCAGAAAATGGCGAGTTACGAAAAACGCGCCATTTTGTTTTTTCTATTGCTAAAACTCGCCTCGCGGCTGGCGAGAACCTCCATCTCGCCATTTTTAAAACTCTCCGAATGCAGAGAGGTGCGAACGGCATGTAGCGGCTGTTCGCGCCAAGAAAATGGCGCGATTCGCGCATTTTTGCCGCGCCAGGAAAAGATGGCAAGATGGCGCTCGCCGCCTATAGTGAAGTGGAAAAAAAAGGCGCGAATTTGTTTTTACACGTTTCTGAAGCGCGCATCTCGCCAATTTAAACTCGCCACACGCATCCATGTTAAACATAGCAGAATTCGCACTTTTCTGCATATGGAGAATAAAACTCTCCAAAAAAGCTACTTTTTATGAAATTCGCCAATTTTAAAATTCTATGCTCTCTGCATGAGGCCCACAGTCTACTACACTTTCTCCACTGGCATCTTCACCCAGTTGATACCGCGCTCAAGGATATGCGCTGTTGACGCAGTGTGCTTCGGATCGTTGTCCTGGTAGAAGCGGTGACCATTCGGGAACTTGCGTGTGATGTATTGCATCTCAGGGACAATGTTGTCTTGGAAGAAAGCTTTATTCATTATTCCTATAGCAAGAAAAGAAAAGTGCTCAAAAAACTGCACAATAGTACAGTGCATACAGTAAGGTTACACTAGTAAAGTACAGTGCATAAGGCTACATTATATTTGATATATTTTACCTTCAAAGATGGCAATACATCCTGGTCCACGCCTAGAGATGGCACCCCACACATGCAGTTTCACGGGGTGTTTTGGCCGCGGCTTCAAAGATATGCGGTCTTTTTTGTGGAATGCAAAGCTTGCAAATCTCTCCAGCGACACAGTAGACTCATCAGTGAAGATGCAATCCTGGAAAGTCTCCCCACTGTCGATCCATGCCTGGGCCTTGACCACTCTTTTGATTTTGTTTGCGTCCCGTATCATGGGGTACGCTCTGTAATGACAAGGAATAAATAATTTTAGCGGTACAGTACAGTTTCCTAAACAACACTTTTACCTCCTGTACTGTCCAGCACTAACCTCACACATCCATATTTCCATCCAATGCTGCGTCTCATCTTCTTTATGCTGCTCTCGGATACAGTCAGATTGTGCTTTTTCTGCAGAGTGTTTTTGACCCTTCATGCACTCTTCTCATCATTCTCCTCACTTAATTTGTCTACCAGAAGAGTTGTTTTATTAATATGCAGCAATATAAAATGTATATATAAATATAAATATACAAAATATTTATATTACCGTTGTAATATAAATATACAAAATATATACTGTATACTGTACTGATATAAATATAAATATACATAATATATATACTGTTGTAATATAAATATACAACATATATATACTGTACTGATATAAATATAAATATACAAAATATATATACTGTTGTAATATAAATATAAATATACAAAATATATATACTGTTGTAATATAAATATACAAATATACAAAATATATATACTGTTGTAATATAAATATAAATATACAAAATATATATACTGTTGTAATATAAATATAATTATACAAAATATATATACTGTACTGATATAAATATAAATATACAAAATATATATACTGTACTGATATAAATATAAATATTCAAAATATATATACTGTTGTAATATAAATCAACAGAAATAACAAAAATATTCGATTTAAATTCAAATTAATTTTATTTTAAGTTGTATAAATATACTTACGCATTAGTTACCCTTGGTGCCCTTTTGCGGTCTCTGTTTTTTCCGTGTGCATGATAGCTCACGGTGATTGCTTGCACAACGATGCCAGAAGTAGCTAACCAGCGTTTGATAGCAGCAATTCGGTGTCCGCTCGTGTACATGTCCTTAATTCGCATGCTGAGCTCCTTGGAAATCTTTTTAACAGGCATTGCTGCGAGTAGAAAGAAATACAAACACAAGAATGTATATTTGATGTTTAGTCGATGTGTATTCAATGTGCAGTGAATCCACAAAATGGATGGTGTATTTATACGGTAATGACTCACATTAGAGTACGCCCACTTTCAACACCTGTACCTGGTCGCCATGCATAAAAGGTTACACACTTTGCATAGCCCACCACTCGATGATCTTTATCTGAACTTGCCCTTGTCCAGATACTGCATTGTGCCACCTGAAACATGGAGCAACCCCGATTCTATGGACGCAGGAACCCACTCGCCTCTGCCGTGCCTGTCAAGCAGAAAAAGCGAAATGCGGTTGCCGTTTCCACGCCAAGGCAAAAGCGACAGGCTAAGACCAATAAAGAAAACCTTCTGCTGACCCCAAAGGCTAAGGGTTTTCATAGACTTTAGCCTTATTATGTCAAGAAGATATACGGTGATGTACTCTTGACGCAAAAAGATTGGCAGCCAACCCATCGAACCCGCAGACCACTTCCTCACATACGCTTTGACGACTGAGCCGCCGCTGTCCCGGAAATCTTCAGCCTGTCTTCTCCACCCCTCGTCCTTGACGCTGCCGCCGCCCTCCCGGAAATCCACAGGCCATCTTCTCCAGTTCTATCCAACGACGCTGCCTCTGAAATCCACAGGTCACTTTCTCCTTTGCTCTTAGACGACCCTGCTTCTCGCCTGGAAATCCAAAGGTCACTTTCTCCATCACTCTTCGACGACACTGCCGCTTCTCCTCTACCGGATATCCACAGGTCACCTCCTCCACTCTTCTTCGATGTCGCTGTCGCTTCTCTCCATGGAACCCCCATCTCATCCTCCGTTGCACACATCCACCCAGATGTTCACACGCCATGCACAAGAAGCAGCTCATTAGACCGGATGCTGAATGGGATAAGTGTAGATCTCCCCGGGAACTCTATTGTGCCAGCAAAGATAGATCTGCTTCTGGAGACAATGCTAAATGTGGAGCAAAGGATGCTACAAATGGATAAAAGGATGATACATATGGATCAACAGATGCTAGATATGGATCAACGGATGCAACATATGGATCAACGGATGGATCGACGGATGGAGAAGATAGAGGCTGACATAGCGGCCATACATTATTTGCTTGGTGTTAATGCCCCTGTTTCCCCGATGCTGGAGCAGGGGGGTGACATGGATGTGATGAATGGGACCTTCGACCCCCTTCCATTACCAAGTGCACCCCCTCCACCAGAAGATGTAGTGCACATGTATGCCGTTGAGGAGGACATGACAACCCCGTCAAGACGACGCCAGGAGACAACACGGCGACCAAGACCAGAGGAAAACTTCCTCCCAGGCAACCTACCATCGCCCGTCGCCTCAAGCACACCCGCTCCCAAAAGACCTACAGTCGATCGCATTGATACGGTGCCTGACATCACCCTGTGCGATATGCCACCGGCACTCAGGGAGAAGTATAGGGTGAAGAGTGCTGGTGCACTCCACAAGTATGCCTTGTTACTTTTTAAGCACCATGTTCCCTACTCGTTATACTGCGACTGGGCCTTCAAAGGGAACTACGATGGAAATCGCGTAAAAAAGGCGCTTCCTGCCAATTTAAGAAAGAACATTCGGGATGAAATGCGGTGCTTTTATCCAATTACAGATCCTGTAATGAAAGGCGTTCGAGACTGCATTTATGGCGTTTTGCACCATGCAAGGAATCGGCCATGGACGGACAATGCGGAGGACTTTCTGTAAGACCATACTGTTGTGCTGAACTGTATTGTACTCTACATGATTTGGCCTGCTCTATTTAAATAAAGGAGATGTTGTTGTGTGTTTTTTTACTTGTTTTTATACAGAAATGTTTTAACTTGCTGTCCACACGCACCGGACATGCACAATTCCAGTCCCTGGGGGCTGCAAACAGACACAATTTTCAAAGGTTACCCTGAAAACCCGTCCTGTTTGCTGCCCTCAAGGACTGTACTGGTGCAGACTGTTTTGCACACCATCCCACTGTACAGTATATGTTTTGACTTGTCGTTCTTTAGTAAAGGAGATGTTGCGTTTTGCTTATTTTATGAATAAAGAATTTGTTTTTAAAACATGTGACTGTAAAGCATACTGACTGACATAAATGTTTTCACAAATGTAGCAGTAAACCATACACTTGTTGATGTTTTGAATTGCTGTGCACTTAAAATGTTTCTACATTGTACAGTATTTGTAAATAAATGTTTTTGTACTTACTCCACCAATAAAAGAACATGTTGATTTGTTTTACATTGTTCCATTTGCTCCTTTGCTACTGTAACAAAATACAGTGTTTCTAGAATGTCGAGGCATACTGCACTGTATACTGTAGGCATGCTCAGTATGAGTATTAAAAAAAAATAGAAGACACAAACTGTACTGTACTGTATGTACTGACACTGTATACTGTAGAAGACACATAATGTATGTGATACATGTAGAATAAATGCATAGTTTTTATTTTTTCGGGTTTAGTACACAGTATACTGTACTGTATATAAAAAAGTATTGTACAGTATACTGTATGGCCGGAAAACATCAGCATACTATTTCAGGTACAGTATTCTATCCTAATCAATAACAACGGCCACTAAACTCTAGACTCCGGTACGTGGGATTTAAAATCCGATTCAGCAGGCATTGTTACACAAAGCGATATTATCCATCGAAATCCGTCCATTAGTCGTTTTCTTTTCTGAGGAAAAACAAAAAGAAAAGTTTTACTGTAATGGTCTAAAGAAGTTCCCAGCCAGTCCCACCAATAATTTTCTCGGGGGGCGTCTCCTGTTCACATGCGCATGCGCCTACCGTCGATGTAATGACACGCATACTGTATGCGTTTCAAGAAGGTTCCAATGCGCATGCGCCTAGCGTTCCACCAATAGTTCAGTATCTGCAGTACAGTACTGTAGAAGCCGCTCAGCAAATGATATTGCTTACAGGAGAATCGCTTGACTTTTGAATCGCACCGATATTGATACTGTATTGTCAAAATAAAAAAAAACACAGAAAATAATACGGCAACAATACTCACCATAGAATTTCCCATTCAGCTGGCGCCGGCGCCGGTCCACTAACAGTCCAGCATTCTTGATCATCCACGTCGATAGTTTGCAGCGGGACTAGTCCACCTCTAGTCAGCTGATGAGGTTGGAAATTGCTTAGGTACATTCAAGCTTGATCGAAACTGCACGCGAAATCCGGCTCAGGCTCAGGGTTGTCACTGAAAGGACCGTCATTGGAAGCCGGTTATGGTGCATTGCTTGGCAACGACTGTCGTTTCTTAGTTGGTTTTAACACGACCCTTCGCCTTTTGCCATCATCATGATCATAGATACAGGAAAAAGCCGGTGATACACACCAATACTCTCCAACAAATTGTGTCTCAATACGATAAAAACAGGGATCGCTACATAACCTTTTCCTTATTGCACGCTTCCATGTATGAGGAGCTGGCGAAAATTTGTAAAAGTCATAGTTTTCGACAAAATACTGATAAATTTGAACAACTGTTGCCATCTTATCCTCTGTTGCATTAATTGCGACCCATATCAAATACGCGTAACTTCTGTCGGGTTTTTGGAAAGCGGGCTGCACTTGAACACTCATGGCGACGGCGGGTCTCTGGAGAATACTGTAACCGAAACTGGTCTTTGTCTTTCTTTAATATGAAAAGCCTAAATTGATACATTTTTGCAACCTCTTCCTTCAGTCTCAAGGCCAAGTTACAATAGCACACTGTGGTATCTTTTTTAAACGAAACACCTGCAAGTCGACACATTACTGACGCGCATGCGCATTACAATTCATGAATATCTGCCATCTGACGGACACGCGAAGAATTGCAACCTATTAAATCCGAACCATTCTCAATAAACGCATCAACCGCGCGTCAGCCGCGCATGACCCGTGGCTGGGAACGCAAAATGAACGCGGCATGCGCCAGGTGAAGAGCGTCGCATTCCAGGAAAAAGCCAGGGAAAAAACGGCGATGTGTTAGACTCAGATGTGCCGCAGCAGTATGACCTTCCCAGGCTCTGTATTGATGTTATGCTCAATAACCAAGGTTCTTCCGGGTACAGGGGAGAAAACTCGGGCATTGCGCACAAGGAATTTCTTTACCTCCTGTCTCTGAGGTCCAGACAAGGTGTTTGAAATTCTTACTTCAAGAATAGAGGGTTCCCTATACGAAACAGTCTGAACTACAGCAACCAATGCTCTCCTCTCTTTCCAGGTCTTTAAGAGGTTAACATTATATAACTGTTCTGGCTTCCTCCTTCCGGGCTGGCTAACATTATAATTGGCCTCTCGTACTCTTTCTAGGACTTTGTAGGGTCCCTGCCAGGTGGCCAAAAACTTACATTATACTGTAGGTAAAACAGATTTTCACCTGGCGCTCCTCTGGCAGTGTGCACCCAAATAAAAGTCACTAATTGCCGTGAATCATTAATAAAATACAACAGCAGATATATACAATAAAATATGTGATAAAAAGTATAACAACCAGTTTTATGCAGCTCAACCTTCATAAGCCCTCAATTGGCTGTTCACATGCGCCTACCGTCGATGTAATGACACGCATACTGTATGCGTTTCAAGAAGGTTCCAATGCGCATGTGCCTAGCGTTCCACCATTAGTTCAGTATCTGCAGTACAGTACTGTAGAAGCCGCTCAGCCAATAATATTGCTTACAGGAGAATCGCTTGCCTTTTGAATCGCACCGATATTGCTACTGTATTGTCAAAATAAAAAAACACAGAAAATAATACGGCAACAATAATTACCAGACAATTTCCCATTCAGCTGGCGCCGGCGCCGATCCACTGCCAGTCCAGCGTTCTTCATCATCCACGTCGATAGTTTGCAGCGGGGCTAGTCCACCTGTAGTCAGCTGATGAGGCTGGAAATTGTTTAGGTAATGCAAGCTTGATCGAAACTGCACGCGAAATCCGGCTCAGGCTTGTCATTGGAAGTCGGTGCTGGTGCATTGCTTGGCAGCGACTGTCGTTTCTTAGTTGGTTTTAACACGACCCTTTGCCTTTTGCCGTCATCATGATCATAGATACAGGAAAAAGCCGGTGATACACACCAATACCCTCCAACAAATTGTGGCTCAATATGATAAAAACAGGGATCGCTACATAACCTTTTCCTTATTGAACGCTTCCATGTATGAGGAGATGGTGAAAATTTGTAAAAGTCATAGTTTTCGACAAAATACTGATAAATTTGAACAACTGTTGCCATCTTATCTTCTGTTGCGTTAATCGCGGCCCATATCAAATACGCGTAACTTCTGTCGGGTTTTTTGAAAGCGCACTGCACTTGAACACTCATGGCGGGTGGGTCTCTGGAGAATACTGAATCCGAAGCTGGTCTTTGTCTTTCTTTAATATGAAAAGCCAAAATTGATACATTTTTGCAACATCTTCCTTCAGTCTCAAGGCCAAGTTACAATAGCACACTGTGGTATCTTTTTTAAATGAAACACCTGCAAGTCGACACATTACTGAAGCGCATACGCATTACAATTCATGAATATCTGCCATCTGGCGGACACGCGAAGAATTGCAACCTATTAAATCCGAACCATTCTCAATAAACGCATCAACCGCACGTCAGACGTGCATGACCCGTGGTTGGGAACGCAAAATAAACGCGGCATGCGCCAGGTGAAGGGCGTCGCATTCCAGGAAAAAGCCAGGGAAAAACTGGCGATTTGTTAGAATAAAACTGCCGCAGCAGTATCCTCAAATTGCGATGGGGCTCTATACAGATGTAGCCAAGGTGATTGCACCTGCGTATAATGCAGAATATTGCATTCAAATGCAGAATATCACAGATTGTCCATAGGATTCAATAGCAGTGATAATGCAGAATATCCCAACATAGCACACCAGTGGGTGCAATAATCTTTGCTACAGCTGTATCTATGAATTTTATTGTGGAGCTCCCGCTTTCTCAAGATTTCAATACTATTTTAGTATTTGTGGACAGATTGACTAAAATGGCACATTTTATATCTGCTAAAAAACTCCATCAGCGACTACTAATATCTACCTGGTTGGAGTTTCAGGTTGCATGGACTCCCAGTAGAAATGAACTCTGATTTCGTTGCCCAGTTCACTTCATTTCTGGAAAGCCTTTTCTACTCTGTTGGGGACCAAGACTTGGTTGTCTTATCTAATGGGCAAATGGAGCGTATCAATTTAACATAGGTTCAACTTGATGGACATACATATGTCTTTTTCAACCTCATCTACTATGTAACTATGTAACCAGACTTTGGAACAATACCTTAATTGTCTTTTGAGATATCAACAAGATAATTGGGCATCTCTTCTTCCAATAGTGGAACTTCCCTTTACTAACTTTGTGCATATTGCTATTCAGAATAACCCAAACTATGGGACTCATTGCCAAGCCTGCCTACCGATACTAGCTATTTGTCCTCTTCTTGCTGTAGCAGAAAGCATTAAAGAACTGCAGCAAATCAACACAAAACATGTGGATATCCTGACAAAAATCTGTAACATTTACAGAGAACATGCTGACTGACACAATCAAGGAGGGCCACAATACAAGTTGGAGACAAGTTATTGCTATCTACTTACTGTAGCATTTAAAACATTGCTCATCCACCAAACTTAGGAAACAAATGATTGATCCCTTCAATATCGAAAAATGAATTAACCTGGTAGCTTTACATCTCAATCTGCCAGAATCATTACTTATACATAATTTCCCATAAAAGCCCTTTATTGAAAATACATTTTTAGAACATAACCCCTTTTCGCAGGTCCTCTCCGACTCCATGGCAAGACAAGTATGTTGTAGTTCAGATCCTTGATTCTCAGAGGCACTGACGACTCTCCATTACCTAGTAGACTGGAAAGCATATGGTCCAGAAGATACATTGTGGGAACCGGTCATTAATATTCATGCCCCATGCCTGGAAAAATAATTTCACACGACCTGTCCTGAAAAGCCCGGCCATGGAATCCCTAACTCTATGTGAGTTTTGTCATACAGTACTTAAACTTGGCGTTACTCACATCAAAACACAAAGATAGAACTTTTGCAGTGTCTAGATGGGTTTAAGGTCACAGTTACATACACCATTTGACTAAGATAGTGTTTTTTCCCAGTGTAGAAAAAGCATCAAAATGCTAAATTATAGGCTAAAACAGTACAATTCCGGGAATTATTGAAATCCCTGCTCTCTGATTGGTTAGAATTTCGGGCATTATTCATTCAGTAATACCCAGAATATTTGGCAACTTGCCAATTCACCTTTCAAAGATGCAACTGCAAATACCTCTCCTGTCCAAACTCCAACTGCATCTCAGTTCCGCTCTCTCACACAGCACAGCAGCATATGCAGGCTCTCTCTCTCCCACACAGGTGCTAGTGCTGTCAGCAGCTGGCGGGTCCAAAGTAGTAACTGTGTTACTTGCAACAAAGTAATTGTAGCGCCCTTTCCCCCACCCCCTGGGAGATAGGCGACTACGATGTGTATGGTGCGTTACCTGTGGGTCACAGGAGGTCTGAGCCTCCGCCGCTGGGAGCCTGGGGTGTGTCTGATTCGATCAGTGACAGCACCTCCACCTGCGCGGGATCCTAACTATGTGGGATAACCCCGTGCAGGAAAATATATGAATGATACACACCGATGTGGTAAAACGATAACACTTTACTGTTACCATATCGAACAATACAATCATGGGCAACACTTATATCATCACAGTACTTGATAATAGCTATTGAGGTAGAGCTACCCACCAAGCCTCACACGACCGTAACCCACCACCGTGTCCCATAAGTCCCACACCCAACCCCAATGTGTGAGACAGCACTGCTTACTAATCTAGGTGTAATGGTTGGTGCATTTAGTGTAGTAGCCAATAGGGCTCTAGTATTCCCTGCTGCAGGGAATTGATACAATTCGCAAGCTGGAGACTACGTTAGTCGAAGCTGGGACACAGAGGATAGGGTGTCTGTGACCCCTGCACTAGGCCAGAGACCCCCTGATAGGCCTCAGCTAGGCCCTGACTCCCCTGTAAGCTTGTGGCTGCTACAGGGACATGCCCTAAGACAGGGACACTGCCCCATTAGCTTATCAGTATCAGGGACACAGCTGGGACGCTGCACAGAACGGGCTGGTCTGGTGCCAGGCCGCCAACCGCTAGCTGCCGTTGGTCACGTGATGCTCAACCCTATGGCCTTATGAGGGCTGTAGTCCCTGCAGATAACTCTCTCTACGGCCGCCTGACAATGGAGGGACACTGTGCATGCACCGGATCTCGCACATGCGCGATTGAATGCAAGATGGCGGCGCTTTGTGGAATCGACCACCGCAGAGCCTCCGGTGCACAAAAGCGCTCCCTAATTGCTCGCACTGTCTCCATAACCTCCGGGCACTCTGCGGATACTCGCACACGCACCACTTGCACCCGCGCATACTCCCGAAGGTAAAGGGACCCAGGGGCAACCCTGCTATATAATATTTCTTCCACAACTTGTATAGCGTCTGCTAAGGTAATTTGTATTTGGCTTTTATTTAGTTTGTAGTTAAAATCACTATCCCCCAAATTCTCTCCTCATTCTCCCCTTCACCCACCTCTATCCTCCCCTATTCTCCCCCTTCACTACCCTCATACCCCACTTCTCCTCCCTCACCCCCTCACCCCTACCCTCACACCTCTCTCCCCCCTCACCAATCTCTCTCCTCCATCATCTCTCTCTCTTCTACCCTCCTCCATCTCTATTTCTCCCCCTTTCTTCTCCCCCTCTCTCTTCTCCCCCTCACTCTCTCATCCCCCCTTCACCTCTCTCTCCTCCCCCTCACCTCTCTTTCCTCCCAACCCCCTCACCTCGCTCTCTTCCCCAACCCTCCCCTCGCCCTCACCCCTCATATCTCTCCCCTCACCACCTCACCTCTCTCCCCCTACCTCCTCACCTCTCCCCTCCACCCCCTTACCTCCAACCCCCTACCCCTCACATCTCTCACCCCCACCCCCTCACCTATCCCCCCTTACCCCTGTCCCCCCTTCTCCACCTCTCTCCCCATCTCTCAACCCACCCTCACCTCTCTCTCCTCCTTGTAGCTTTCTCTTCTCCCCTTCACCTCTTTCTCTCCCCACTTTCATCTCTCTCCTCTCACTCTCTCCATCTCTCTCTTCTCTCACCCCTCATCTCTCTCTCCTCTCACCCCCTTATCTCTCTCTTTCTCTCCTCTCATCCCCTCACCTCTCTCTTTCTCCCCACCTCTCTCACTTTCTTCCCCTCACCTCTCTCTCATCTCCCCCTCCCTCACCTCTCTCTCCTCCCCACCTCACCTCTCCTCACACCCTTCAACTCTCTATCCTCCCCCTTCACTTCAATCTCCTCCCCTCACACCTCTCTCTTCTCCCACCCCCTCATCTCTCTCTCCTCCACACCTCACCTCGCCCCACCCCCTCACCTCTCTCCTCCCACCTCCTCACCTCTCTCCCCATCTCCCCTCACCTCTCTCCCACCCACCCGCTCACCTCTCCAACCCACACCATCATCTATCCCTCCACTCTCTTCTTTCCCCCCTCACCTCTCTTCTCCCCTCCTCCACCTCTCCCCCCTCTTTCAATCCCCCCTCACCTATCTCTTCTCCCCCACCCTCACCTCTCTCCTCCTCCTACTTTTCTCTCCTCCCCCCTTCATCTCTCTCTCTTATCACCCTCTCCATCTCTCTCTCCTCTCAGCCCTTCATCTCTCTCCTCACCCTCTCATCTCTACTCTCACCCCTCATCTCTCTCTTCCTCTCCTCCCACCCCCTCCCCTCTCACTCTCTCCCATACCCCTCTCTCTTCTCTCCCCCCTCCCTCACCTTTCTCAAATCTCCCCCCCCCCTCCTCACCTATTTCCCCTCTCATTTGCTACTTTACTTCTTTTTCCTAGATAGGTGCATCATCGTAGTTCCGATTTATATATCTATACAAAAGTGTCTATTTTATGAATAAAGCCTAGGGGCTTCAATTCTTCCAGCCAGGGCATTATTGGCCAGTAATGCCCTGTTCGAGGGGATTATTACTTAAATAGTATAACATTGAGCCTATGCAAATGAGATGTAGAATGGCAATTGTTATTGTATGTAATTAGCTTTGAGGATATGTGTTAACCTCAGGAAACATAATGTCCGTTCCTTTAGTAGGTAACTTCATGTTAGGAGCCCTGTTTTAACAGAGCATTATGTATCTAACCCTTGGACTCATGTTTGTTGCACACAATATTACTACATAACAAATACAAGTTCACATAATGAAATAATTTCTTCTGGTATCAACATGGGATTTCTTGTATTGATATTTGACTTTGCAATAGATTCTTTTTGAAAAGACATTTAAAACCTAATGAGTTTAATGTCAAAATAATAAAAAATCTTATTAACAACACTTGCCAACTGGCAACATATTTATACAGTAGGCAATGAAATATGACATAAATTAAGGAAGGGCTGATAGCTGTTTTGTACATATTAAATTCTACTATGTTGCATATCTGGTTTATCTTGGAACAATATGACATTTTCTCATCTCAAAAGCTTTAAACTGACCACATCATTCAATAAAACATTTGAATGATTTATACCTGTCTTATAACTGTCATTTCAATGAGGTTAGTTTCCCTGCAAAATTCAGTTCTCAATACAAAATGAGTTTAACAACCCAAATATTACTGTCGGCTATGCCATCTCATACTAAGATGACCCCAGTTTTTTGTTTTGTGTCTTGCACTTGGGTTACTCTAGGTCACATTTTGCCTTGGAGTCTAACATCATCTAGATATACATCGTTTACTTACCTGTTAGTTGATAGACTGAGGCTTTTATTATCCCAAGTGATAACAGTACCTGTAACTCAGCCGGGCTCCGGGTTCCAGGGTATTGACAATGTCTTCCTAGGCATTAGAACGACATCCACAGTTACCTTGTCTAATACCAGATGTTGTTTACTCGACCGCCTACCGACTGAGTGAGGACGCTCTCAGTGTACAGAACTCGCTCGAATCTCATCGCGACGGGTCATATACATAATCTCTTGTTTCATGACCCCAAGGCATGATTGCCTAAGAAAAAATAGCAAGGCAATGTTCTAAGTACATAACTGTGCCGCTTTAATTTAATAGTAGTAATATTATCTTGTACCTTGCCTGTACTATTTAGAACGGGGCACCTCACCTTTACCAACTATAGACTCCACATGGGTTTTGCTGTATGTGCATACACGGAATAGAGGCAATCAGACCACGGACACAAGAAATACACACGAGTGTTCAGACTTCCAGATTTATTAAATACACACTCGCGAATCATGTACTGTCTGCCAATTGGGACACTAGACTGACAGATGATCGCACGACTGAGTACAGTAATCCTTTTGATCAACTGTACATAGGTCCCAATACCTGTATACAACAAGTTATTCTGACCTTCATACACTGTTTAACAGTAAAATCAGATTATAAGTGCAGCGCCCTTTTCCCTCTTCTATCTACACTACAAGTGGATCCCATTTATTTAGGGACCGCTTTCAGTGGGTGATTGAGAACACTACCGGTCATCCATTATTATTGTCAGGATCCTGAGTATACACCGAACTCGGCACTAGATCCACTGTGCGTTTAGTTTGTCGTTTTAACACCCAATATTTTAGTACGTACAGTACTATTAGTATAAACTATTTTTATTATTTAATAATTATTATACTTCGTATAAACTATTTTTAATTACTACCATTTATCAATCAGAGTGTGAGCTTGATTGCTGAACTTGGGTTACTGTTCTCTACACTAATATATATATATATATATATATATATATATATATATATATATATATATATATATATATATATATATTTAGATATATATGTAGATATATACAGTATATAGATGTAACCACCATTATTGGTGCATTGCAGCCATGGGAGCAATAACCATTGTAAATGCATTAGTGTCACGGTTATGCTCGCCACAAACCAGGGTCGGACCGTGAGGCTGAGGTGGGGTTGTAAAAGCACCGACCTTAGACTGCGCAGGCTGATCCGGATTGCGCAGTTCGTAGTCATACGTAGCAGGATCAGGATAGGAGAAGACAGCATCGTCGTTGTACAAGCCAGGGTCAGGACAGGAGACGTCAGGATAAATATTGTCTAAGCAGGAGTTCGGCAACAGGTAGTCAGGAAAGCCCCGCTTCAGCTTAGGAGCGCGGGGGTGGCCTCTGCGCGTGCGGCGACCATGGCCCATGGTACTGGTCTCAGGAGGTGGAAGACAGACCAGATTTACACACCGCCTAGCTACACGGGTAAACCAGTGCTACAGCGCAAGAGTCCTGAGCGGGCTAGGGAATCCTCCGTTTCAGCGCAGGAACCAGGACACGGCCTCTCTAGATTAGGGAAAGAGTAGGCCCCAGGAACCAGGAAGCTGAAGAAACACAGGGAAACCTCCGCTTCAGTGCAGGAAACCAGGAAGCTGATGAACGCAGGGCGAAACCTCCGCTTCAGTGCAGGGAACCAGGAAGCTGATGAACGCAGGGCGAAACCTCCGCTTCAGCACAGGACAACAGGAAGCTGAAGGACGCAGGGGAAACCTCCGTATCAGCATAGGGAAGGAAGCTGAAGGACGCAGGGGAGACCTCCGTATCAGCATAGGAGAACAAGCGAGGGCTTGTGGCAGAACAGTAAGTGACATCCGGTAAGGACTATGCTCGGCAGGGAGCATTGTGGGAACATAGTACTTAAAGGCCAGCGGACCAATCCCCGGCGGGGGGTGTGAAGGTCCTGCTCCAATAAGTGAATACAAGGCTGGATTGCAGTGATAGATTGCACAGCTGCAGTAGATACCAGAGGGAGTGTGTGGCAGTATAGCTTTGGTGAGTGAATCCAGGCTGCAGTAATATCAGGTGAAGAGTTCCAGGACTGCACCGGTCTGCAAGGTAAGGCAACCAGTAAACCGCGGAGCGGATTCCTTACAATTAGGTGTGTGTGGAAAAAGATGAAGCTAATGCGCCAACAGTTGCAATAATGCCTGCTACATACATACTGTACACACCCATATAAATACAGCAGTGGTCTGAGGGGTAGAGCAGGAGGGACAGAAGTGGTCTAATGGAATAGAGTAGGAGGCGAAGAAGTAGGTTGAGGGGTAGAGCAGGATGAACAAAAGTGGTCTAAGGGGGTAGAGAAGAGAGGACATGTCTGTGTGGTAAAGAAGAAGAGGCACAACTAGTGAAAATAAAAATGTAATCATTTATTGAATAGCATAAGCAAATAGTATTTATGACTTTTCATATAGTCTGCTTGATATGCATAAAACCTAGATGTTGTAAAATATGTAGCTTTTTTATATAGTTTATGTGAGAATGCTTCTATTTACTTTATTGTTGAATGAAGTGGTTGAAGTAGAGTGGTTAAAGTAGAATGGTACAATATAGTATGAAGAAGGATACATTTTTAAACACACAGTTGCACTTTCTGTTTAAAGAAAAAAGGATCTACTTTTTTCCTAGAATACACTTTGTTAACATGAGATGCAATGCGATTTGCCCCATAGCTTCATATGTTAACAATCTATTTCCCCTTTAGTTCCAGAAGCCTAAAACACATTACTCTCGATCTATTACTAACATCATCTAAAAAAACAAAAATACATTATTAAAAAGTCAAGAAATTTGCTAAGTTGACACAGCACAATATTATATTTAAGTGGGGAAAATATTCAACTTTTTAATGTATTTTGAGGAGGAAAAATAAACGGGCCACTAATAACAGTTTGCTTGCTATACTGTAGGTAATGCAATGCTCTTTACGCGAGTATAGATATTAAATAGCATCACTCTACAGGTACATTGGCAGACAGTGTTCTATGAATGGAGAATACATACTGTAGCTAACATTAGCAAGATTGAAGTTGGAGACACTGGAATCAAACAAGGCAGACAATGAGGATGACAGCAGTTGTAAACCTGACACTATTACAGAATCTGTCATACTTGCAGATTCCAATAAACCTTTGGATTCGGTATTATTCTTGTTAACATCAGAAAATAT
Organism: Ascaphus truei; assembly: GCF_040206685.1. NCBI lineage: Eukaryota > Metazoa > Chordata > Amphibia > Anura > Ascaphidae > Ascaphus > Ascaphus truei. Next base: position 366,090,453 of record NC_134483.1, read on the forward strand.
CTGATGCATATCTACTCACATTTTTTACATGAATTTCCATAGATAAAATAGGGATATTTGGAATATAATTTTGCAGTTATTTTCTAGGTATTAGTTGAGCACAGACATCGCAGCCTAATTTGGAGAACTGAGAAATAAAGGAATACCTTAAAACTCAGACATGAGAAATGCTGTGCTTTGTCTTGTCATACTGATAAGCTTATTCCCTAAACTAGCCTTAATGTCTTTTCCGTTTACAAGAACTTGATAAGCTAAATATTGCTATCAACCTTTCAGCTGTCTTTCCGGTTATGATACACTAGGAATTAGACAAGACGCTAAGAAAATTTATTTTTATTTTTTAAATGCTCATATTTTATGGAGAGATTTTGGGGGGTAATTGTGTTCAGATAAAAGGGAAGGGTAGGGTGGAATGCATAAGATAGGGGAACACATAAAACATATTAAAATAAGAATATACAATAAAGTAAAATGAACAAACCCTACTATAAAGCATATATAATGAGTGATACAAATAAGGGGTGGATAGAGGAGGTGTACAACAAGGCGTGATAGAAAGGGGAGATGGTGAATGGAAACATGTAGCTACTGGTGGTCTCTTATACTTCAATTTATATTACCCATTCTCCATGCATAGGCATCTGGGTTAGGATCTATGTAATATTATGAAGGGTTATCACATATGGATTGTCCAAAGCATGCAAACCAGGGTGTCCATAAAATGTTCCCATGGTGGAATCCATAGTTGGTAATTTTTTCCATAGATACCACTTCCACATTTTATTCTTAATGTCGCTTAAAGTAGGAGAAGTGAGGGAGTTCCACTGACTGGCAATTACACATTTGACCACTGTCAATATATGAGAGAAGATTCTGAGAGCTCCAATCCATATATGGGTAAGGCATACCTAGTAATTTAAGCCATGGGTCACCTGGGACATGTTTTCCTACTAATCTGGTGAGCATGTGGAAAATGTGATTATTCTAGTCATTTTAGGGCACGACCATCAAATATGCAACATGGAGGCCTCTCGAACCTAAAAGAGAGCAGGACACATTTTGTGCTATTTAAGAGGTGGGAAATACCACCTACAGCATACAATATCTCATAGGCATTCTCCTTAGAAGTATTACATATTGAGGAGTAAGGTGTGTAGAAATGTGTATGATCATGGACCATGGGATTACAGTTTGCTCTCAGCATGTACACTGGCGACACACTTTATTCGAGCTCGGCTAGTCCCACGAATTCGGGTATACCCGGGTGTATTGAGGTTTGTGACTGTTTTCTGCCTGAGTGCATTGAGTTATTTTCCGGCAGGGATTGAAGCATTTTATTCCCGCTGGCTGCAATACTGCACAGTACATATATATATACTGCATTACAATTCATGAATTTATGCCATCTGGTAGACACGCGAAGCATTCCAGCCTATTAAATCCTAATCATTATCATTTAACAGATCAGCCGCCCATCAGCCAGGCATGAACCCAGGCTGGGAAGGCAAATGCAACGGGGCTTGTCAGAGGTGAGGAGCGGCGCATTCCAGGTATCTGCCAGGTACATACCGGGTATTTGCTCGAATAAAGTGTGTCGGTGCAGTATTTATTGTAGATATGGGAAATATGCATCACAGTATAGAAAACATAAAGTGACTCGCTTTGTGGGGATGGCATAAAGCAAGTTACCAAGACATGACAAAAGTAGTACAACTTCTGAGTGAGAAACCTCAGTGCTAACTATAAAATACAGAAAAACATACATTCCAGAGAAGATCAAACGAGGTTACACAGACGCCTTCCATAGAGGACCTCTGTCCCTTTCAGGTGATGATGAGCCTTACACCCTCGATACCAGTGGCCGAAAGCCATCTCAATGATTAAAAATGTAATGGCAGGTATGAAAGACCACTCCCCCTCAATGTACAGGTTATATTTATATTTGCTATAAAAATAGCTTCTCCGCTTCTTTTCAAGAGGGCATTTGGAATGTTGCTGAGTCTCTTTAGGTGTATAAATACATTTTATTTAATGTTAAAATACGAATCTGTAAAAGTTGTGCAGATTGTAGAGCTTGTTGTATCTAAATAATATAGGAGTTACTGAACATTCTAGAACAAATATTGCACATGCTCCATTGTTATTCAGGAAAGTTCTAATCTAATGTTTTATTAAATTTATAGTTCTACCTTTATTATTGCTAGTGAGTAGTGAGTATAATGATAATACAAGAACAGCATTATTTGTTACCTCTTAGGGACAACAATTAGGCTCAGTTTGGCTTTAAAATACTGTACAGTATGCCTGTAGAGATATTTGCTTCACAGATCTTTTAATTGCATGTTCCCCATCTACACATTATTGCAATTCAGGTACATAATTCTTAACTTACTAACTAACTAACTTAAAACCATGTGTTTCATTATCTGCAATTATAACTGTTGCTGACATGGCTTTAAAAAAAAAAATTCTATTTGGTTTAATCCGGTGGAATAGGTTTAACTTTATGTATTTTAATGCAGTTAAAATAAAGCTCTGTGGAAGTAAAGTTTGTGCCTAATTATCTGAATAATATAAACTGCGTGTAAACTATACAGTGCATACACTACAGGTTTATTTTCATTTTGATAACGAATGTGGGTGAGAGATACGTATATTTGTTTAAATATCTGATTTAAAGTACTGTATGAGAGGCAAAATGTCAAAGGCTAATGAGATAAGAGGAAAGTAATTTTCCAATTAATCATATGTGAGCTTTATGGGCATTGAGTTGTTCTACAATAGAAAATTAGTGCCTAGGTACTCAAGTAGTAGAGGAAAACTATTATGAGTAATGAAAACTTAACCAGCCATATCATCAAACACCACATAAAAGGTCCACTGAGAGTTTGCCACTGTAGGCTACCAATAAAGAAGACATTATATGCCTTGCTTGTGGAAAGAGGTTATTTGGTGCAAATTCTGCTTGGTTTGTTTATTTTTATAATTGAAAACATTAAATAGAGGGGAAGGAAAAAAAAAACAAATGTAATATCTCCAGAGGGAAATATTTTTTTTCCAGCAGTGCATTAATGGCTTAAAGTTAGCTTTTTGTATCTAAAAGTCCCTGTCTTTTGTACTAATCACGGGGTTTTGCTCATTATCCTTATATTTGCTAATTCTTATTTCTGATCATTCTTTTTCTTGTTTTCACTAATTCAGGAGTTTTTTTTGTAATCCCCATATTGACTTCTGATCTATTTGCTCTCCAATTAAGGAACATCATAAAAAAAATTTTTTATTGAATCATGCTCTTGCAAACCTGCAGCATTTGACCGAAATCAATAAGAGTTGTTACAAACGTGGTGAAAAAGAGGGTAATCTTTTCATATCTGGGGTCAACTAATCTTAAAATTAGAGGTGGACGAATCCACCAAAATCACTTTCCTGGAGTTTTGCAGATGTTACCCCCAAAATCCATTTCGCGGTGTAACATTCACAAACGGATTTGGGTAGTTTAATTCCGTGCGGATTCATCTAAATCCCACATAATGCGTTCATTCTACATCACCAGGTAGCACATTTCCTGAGTTCACCTGGGTTACACATCATAGGGGTCACCGGTCTTGGTATCCTACTTACTGTGACTTCAGTGCATACCCAGTCCATAGTGTACAAAATACTTAAGCCATAGTACCTTGGCATCTGTTGTGGCTCGCTGGTCCTTGGTCAGGAAGGCTTGAGCATACCTAGTGAAATGATCTGTGACCACGATATTACTAGTGTTTCTACTGTCGGTCTTCAAAGACAAGGAATTCACTGCTGGTTATATTAACTATGCGGGTAGCTCTATTGGTGTTTTTCTTAGCATGCACTGGCCACAGTTCTTACTATACTCTTCAACATCCCAGGACAAACCGCAGTGTTTTATGGCAATGGTTATCATGGAGAGAGCACAACACCCCTCAACGGTAATTGAGTGGGAGTACTAACTACTTCGTGGCTAAATGCTGGGACTTCTTATAAAAGAGAGGGGGGGGTTGATGATCAACTCAGTAGTCATACTAATAGGCCAAGTAATAATTAAATATAGTGATAATTAGTGGGTGCAAACTGAACTGGAAGTGAATCAGAAAAAGACAGGTAGAGAACGCTAGGTTGTGTACTCAGAGTTAATTCACTTTGTTGCACACCACTGTGTCTAAAACATAACCTTTAATGCGAAAATTAGATCATAAAACATATACTGTATCACTGTATATGTATGTATAACAGTAATTGTATGTATGTGTAGCCCCCTTTCCCCTGTGTCAGGGCGACTACGTGTGTTGCTAATTCCTGTGTGGCAAACAGGAGGCCTGATCCTCCGCCACAGGGAGCCTGGGGTGTGTGTATCAGTATCTACTAACAGCGCCTCCACCTGAGAGGGATACTTATGCAGTAAGATGGCCCATCCCAAGACAATATGCCCATTAATGAGACACAGATTAAATGCAACAGTATTTACTGAACAATGCTTATAAACATAATTATAACACATAAGCATTTTGGATACCGACCCGCGGAATATCCCCACAGTACTTGGGTGCCGGGGCACCAGTGTTCCAGTGTCCAGGCCACGAAGGCCTATCCCACCCCCCAGTGTGAGTCAGCGCTGCCCCACGATGTGTTGGTGCACTTGTGGAAAATACCTGCCCAGAGATCTGCCTCCGCATGGGGTGGCCTCCCGCCGGAGCGTCCCACCTTTAGATAATCACTGAGATGAGGGCCTGGTCTAGTCCTAGATGCAGGCAACGCACATCGTATGTGTTCGTCACCGTGCTAGCACTAACAGGCTAAGGGGAGCATCCCTATCTGAGGGCCTTTCCCTATAGCACCACAAGCTAGAGATAATTGGGGCCTAGCTGGCACCTGAAGGGGGATACTCGGGCCTAGTACAGCGGAGCACTTCTCCCTGGACCTTACTTATCCCCTTGCTGTCCTGCTTCCGACTGCCTTGCTTCTCTGAGCACACCAAATGTATCTATCTCCTTGCAGGAGATTCTGCGCACCCTATTGTCTTAACCGGTCCATGTGCTCTCTGTCCTTGTGCATTGTGGGGCTTGTTGTCCCCAGGAGTGTTGGGTGTAATGGCCGCCACTTGTCCTTGCTACTGTGCATCTGTAGTGTGTAGCAATAGGGCCACCGTACCGGGAACCGGTCTGCGCATGCGCAAAGTGCCATATTTGTGTGTGCCATTCTCAACATAGCGGCCCCTGATGTCAGGTGTGCCGCGGACCTCCCGGGTACTCGCTCGCCTGCCGCAACCTCCCCAGCCAGCCTCGCTCCTCCCCGCTGCATAGGAGATAAGGGTAAGCCATGGGGAGCCCAGAGGGGGACCTGGCTATATACTATGTATAACAGTAATTAAAAAGTAGGTGGTAGTGAGGCGGCCTAACCAGGGAACTCCCTCAATAATGCCAATCAAAGTGGAGTATTGGTAATAATTAAGCTTGTTAGGGAGACATCTAGCTAAATAAATTCAATGGCAAATCTATGTGTCGGGAGAACCCTCATGGCTGACTGATTATCTCATGGATGGGGTCGATGATGTCCAATATATGGATTATTTTCTTCAATCTTATTTACCAATCTGAGAGTCCATATTTGGGACACTTTGCACATCATCGACTTCATCTCCGAGACTAAGTGGAAGAGTACATAATTAATGTAAATTTGCGATATCCAGTTACTCTATACATGTACTGTATAGAGCACTTAAAGTTACTTACAGCTACTAAGCACTTTTTGTATTTAGATGATACTACTGTACAGTATGTCACACAAACAAAGGAAATTTATTTTGTCTGCCATGGAATTTATGTTGAAACACAATTATTTGGTTATAAAAAGAATACTGTATTATCTACAGATCAGTGGAATGGCCATAGGGACCCCAGTTATGCAATTTTATTAGTGGTTTATTAGGAGGGTAGCCATGTCTAGACTTTTAATCCACCAGGGTGGGTCTGATATACTGTAGCAGTTTCATAAAGGATATTTTTATCATCTGTGATAGTGAAATTGGCAACATTTTGGATTTATTTTTACATTTGAATTCTAACAATTTAGATCAGATTTTTGCACAAACTAGTGATTTCAAATGGTGTTTTTCTGGATGTATTATTGTCAGTTGATGATAACCAGGATATTACCACACATGTACACATTAAACCTGTTGCCACCAGCAGTTACCTGCATGCTCATAGCAACCACCATAAAAGGTGATTAAATAATATAACCAATAGTCGTTTCAATAAGTTGATGTGCAACTGTTCCTCTGATGTCGATTTTCGTACACAGGTTTATTTCCAAGAGTTATGAGTCTACTATTGTTAATGAGTCCTAACATAGAACACTCCTATTGAATAGAGACACTATATTGAAAAACTGTAAATGTACTAGAGATAAGAAAATTGAGAATAAAAATATCCATATGAATGATCAGACAAAAATTAGACTATACATACAACTGATCAAATTTTGAATAAACATCTCAGGGATACACCTTGCAATATATATAGAAGAGCCACTAGTTGTAAAAATATCCTGGCTCCCAGGACTGAGGTCAATAAATGATCCTACCTCCCTATTCAGTGTCAAAACCGCAGCAAAATAGATTTCAAGTCTTTCTCCAATGCTAAATAGTTTAAAGTAAAAGGTTTTATTAATATCCTAACTATTTTTGTAATATACATGGTTACTTGTACAGTAATTGCGGTCTCCAATATGTAGGATGCACCACTTGCCCTCTTTGCGCAAGATTTTTGGAACACTAACGTACTGTAATAGTAAAAATTGAGTAATGTCTCACACAGTAGTGTTAAAAACATTTCACAATCTGTCAAAACAAAAACCCGGAGGGTCTAAAATGAATGGGATTGGAACATATTCCTCCATCTGTATTGGGAGTAGATACTGTAGATTAAATCCATCTTTAGAAGAGAAACATATTGCATTATTAAATTAAATAGTCTGATTCCAGAGAGTTTGAACGAAAACATTGACACTAATACTATTTTTTGATAGGAAAAGTCTTTTTCTCTATGCTTTTTTATTGTTCCTTATTGAGCATAGTTTCAAATGTTTTTACATATGTATTTTGAGCAATACAATTTTTTTCACTTACTGTTTTTGTTTACGGTACCTTGACTTTTGAAACCTTAGATATAATTTACCATTGTAATATGTTATTCTAGACTGTGTTTGTATATGGGGGCTTGTTATATTTATGTAAATGTGTATTTCTCAACTTCATGACCTTATGCTGAAATTCTTTGGTAGTGCTGGGGCTAAAGGGTTACGGCCAGCTCAAGAGTATGGCACGCTGCATCCTCCTGCATCATTAAGATGTAATATCATCCACAGAGCCTTGTGACATTTAGCATCTTGACATCTACCCCCAGCTTCATTCCAGCATTTTCGTTTTTGTTGCTCATTGACCTGTTGATCATTGATCTACAATATATTTTGGAAAGTTGTTTGTATGTGTGTTCGCTATACTTTGGACACCACTTAAAGTATCGTTACCAAATTTTGCATGATGGTTTCTGAGATCAAGCAGCAGTTTTTCTGTATGTTTGGATATAATTAGATATATTTAATTTTTAATTCCACGAGTTGTTAAAATGTCTCAAGCAAGTCAACCACTGAGTGTTATACTATGAGTGTAGGCTATGTATCTGGCATGTGGCATCAAACTGCACATAGCCTGGTGGCAGATAAGGAGAGTCAGATGGCTATAAAGTTTACACAGAAAGCAGACGAAGAAAGAAAAAGAGGAAGTTAGTTGGCAGATGAAGAGAAAGTTAGGATACTGAAGAAGGGGAGAGAGAGAGAGAGAGAGAGAGAGAGAGAGAGAGAGAGAGAGAGAGAGAGAGAGAGAGAGAGAGGCGGGAATAATTGGTGACATCGTAAGGTATTTAACATATATCACAGTTACTTTAACTCAGACTAAGGCCAGGATTTATCAAGCCGTGACGTGGTATATCGCACCCATTTCCATGGTAACTGCCGTTCAAGTCAATGGCCGTTACCGCCAGATCTGTGTGTGATACCCTGCATTGCAGCTTGATTAGAGATGGGTGAAATTGTCAAAACCTGTTTCCCGGAATTTCCTGAGCTTTTCATTCAAAATCTGTTCCTCGGTGTAAAATGTGTTGATGCATTGTTTCACTTTCAATCGATGCGAAGGAATCCAAAACTGCCATTGTGCAGTATACAATCTCTACAGATCCAATTTGCGCATTCTGCAATTCGTTGGCGAACTTCAGAATCTACGGATGGGATTCTTAAAATCTCACAGATACCCAGAAACCTCAAAAGGAACCCTCAAAATTACCACAAAAAGTGTAAATTGGAGTGCTAGTTGGCATGGCTAAATGTATACAACAAGAAAAAAAAAGTGGGCCCAAAACTACATCCAATATGACAAAAATACACAGTGAAATACCTATATACTGTAGTGCCGATGGTTATTCTAACACAAACTAGTGGCAATCGCCAAAAAGACCCAGGTACATGCTGGGTCATGTTTAAGGCAAATTTAAGGCATTTATGCATTGACTAATGGCCCATCAGATTAACAGCGGGAGTCCCTGGCAGTCCCATTCAAACTGAATGGGACTGCCAGGACCCCTGCTGTGTTAATCCGATGCGTCATTAGTCAATGCAGAAATACCTTAAACTTGTCTTAAACTAGCCAGGTTACACCCAGCATGTACCCAGCGTGTAACCGGGCTAGTGTAAGGCAAGCCTTAGAATACTCATTGTCTCGTCTGTATATCTTGAAAAGGGTAATTTAGGTGGCGTGTCCAGCAGCCGAGCCAAGCAGCAGCGCAGTCAGAGAGCTCCTGAGCGGCAGATACTGAAAGCGCCCTGCAAAGCCCCAAAAACACGCCTAAACGAGGAGAAAAAGTGCCCCACAGGTGGGGGAGACCCACCTCATACCCCGTAAAGCCCCCCGGAGGCGATCCGAATGGGCAGTGAGCGCGGATCCGTGAAAGTGTACCGGAGCCCAAGACCCCCTCAGACGCGATCAACAAGATGGCCGCCGCACGCGAGTGAAAGCTCTGAATCGGCGAGTAAACCATCCGAGAACTAGCTCAGCGGAGGAGGTAAGAGGGGAAGCGGAGGGGGCTCTGACGAACGGGAGCCACAATCAAGCCAGGCAGAGGGCTGTATAAAGGCTGAGAGAGTGGAGTGGGGAGCGGAGGCCATTTAGACTCAGTGCACCCTGCAGGAAAACTATCAGAGGTATACTGCCCCCCCCCCCTGACACCCACACCTGAATTAACTCAGAGCAGCCCTGGCCAAGAGGGGGAACACCTGAGAGTGACCATCTCAGCAAGATTCTACAGCAGGCAGCCAAAAGGAGCCCAAAAGCAAAGAATTATAAAACATACCCCACACCTAAGATGGCCACCAGTGACCACTGACTGGGGGGTGAGAAGACAGGAGGGAGACAAAAAAATATCCAGCCTGCAGGAGGGGACCAAGCTGGGAGCCCAGAGGTAAAAACCTAAATAAGAGTCCTGTAAGATACCCCACTGCTCAATAGACTGTACACCACGGGCACCACCTGAGCATTAAAGCCCAAAACCAGACGCTGCACAGACAAGCACATGCACGCCCCCTCCCCCCCTCCGCCCCGACCCCCGACCCCCGACAAAACTCTAAAAAACCAGGGTCTATGAACTTAGACCCATGCACTAGCAAAATGTCCAAGTGAGGGAATACAACTGTGGTACTGAGATAAGCCCAGAAGAAGAACAAGATTTACTCAGTGTTTCTATAATTTAACACAGACAAATAAAGCACAAAAAGAAAGATTGAGGACTGACATACTCGCATACCCTCCAGCTTAGCGCTGGCGACATGGCTCCCCCCAGAAAGTAAGGGAAACCAGAAGCCTCCACGTTCTTCACGAAAAGAAGCGCTACGCCTTCACTAACAGGCAAAGGTACAGCAGCACAAGCCCAAGACCCAGACGAAACGGAATCGGGCTCGGACGCAGAGCAAAACCCAGACATCAGAAACGATCTAAAAGCCTGGGTTAAAGAAATAAAGCAGACGTTCCATGAGGAGCTGCAAAGCGCAATGCAGAGCCTCCACACCAGGGTCGTGGAGGTGGAAGAACGGACAACAGGATTGGAGGTAGCCGTGGAGGCGGTCACCGAAAAGCAAGTGGAGAAGGACGGAGAAATATCCCAAATAAAAGAACAGATTGCCCGACTCCAGGGTGCCCAAGAAGAGGCAGAGAATAGATACCGGAGGAACAATCTCAGAATCCATAACATCCCAGAGTCAGTCCCCAATGAAGAAATCAAGCCCTACCTCAGACTATTCCAGAGTATCCTCCCAGAAGCTACCAATGCTAAGCTGGAACAGGACAGAGCCCACAGAATATACAGACCGAAAGAATTCGAAAACAGAGGGCCCAGAGATATAATTACAAGGCTTCACTATTATACCATCAAAGAGGAAATATTCAACAAGGTCAGAAACCTAGAAAAGATCCCCTTTGAAAATGCAGAACTACAGATCTTCTCAGACCTGGCACCAACAACAGTCGCCAAAAGACGCGAACTCGGAGAAATCACAAGCTACCTGAGAAGTAAGGACATCAGGTACAGATGGGGCTTCCCCTTCCGCCTCCAAGCTTCTCACAAGGGAAAACAAGCCACCTTAAGAACCCCAGAGGAATGACCGGAATTCATATCCGCGTTGGGCCTAGAGATTCCAGAGGAATTAAAGAGCGGCACAGTGAGGACACGCCCACAGCCGAGACGAGAAAGGTGGTCCAGAGTGGCAAGGAATCCAAGATAACTTACCATGCCCTAAACACTGAGGCTCGATAACCTGAACTTGGCAAAGCTCTGAGAGCCTAGGAGAGACAGGCTCACCCCACTTGGTGCCCCCACCCCGGACCTTCTATGCCGGTTCAAATAGAAGGTTGCAAACAACAGGGGGCATGAGGGAGAGAAAAAGAGAGCAGAACAACTAAACAATTGATAGAAGCAGGAATAAGCCGGAATAAGCCTCTAAAGACTTTGTTTAGCTTAACTAACTAACTATGTAACCGTGTTCCACTTTACGTTATGATTGTTCCAAAAGTTTGACTGTTGTGTTTTATCTCCTTATATATGTGTTCTAGTTCCAGTCTGTCTTACTAGAAAGGAAGGTCATCCAACAAACCGGACCACCGACGCGGGTCCAAGCAGGGACGCTGACTGTATATGTTCACAACCTTTCAGGCTGCAAGTACCACATTGCACCCCACACACACCCTTCACTTTTTCTTGACTCTGCATGTCCCAAACACCCCAAAAGCAGAGTCAAAGGCCCAAAGCAACAGAGGGCCCTACCCCATACCAGGTTAAAACCCCCAAAGGTTACTTTAGTTCTACCCCACACCCCCCCCCCCATTCCATCCTAACCGATACACACTTGTATATACCCAAAAAGACCCAATCAAAAAACAAGCTAAGATAAGATCTAGACAACCCATAAATCCCCACAAGACACCCAATAACAAAAAGACGTCCATAGCGATTATCTATGCAAGATATCTTAAACAAGTACATGGCTAAATTACTAAAGTTAGATACCCAGAATATAAAGGGCCTAAATTCTCCCATGAAAAGGAGACTATTGTTTAGGGATCTCAAAGATAGGCAAAGCGACATACATATGATCCAGGAAACACATCTAAATAGTGAAGATACGGTCCGGTTAAGAGACAGGAATTTCCACCAAATGTTCCACTCACCAGCGATAGATAAAAAAGCAGGAGTAGCCATCCTGATTAGAACCAGCGTCCCCTTTGAAGTAGAAAAAATAAAAAGAGATAAGATCGGCAGAATGCTAATTGTTTAAGGCAAACTGGGCACAGCTGAACTAACGCTAGTATGCCTATACGCCCCTAGTACCGACCAGGAAAGCTTAATCAACGAGGCCTTCGACATAATAAACCAAAACCAGAAGGGCTACTTAATAATTGGAGGTGATCTTAACACAGTTATAGATTGCACTAAAGACAAGGCGAGACTCACGAGCAAAGAGCACCACTCGAGATTGAGGAGTTCAATCGTCCTTATACAAAACATAAAAACGAGCGGGTTGGTCGACTCTTTGAGATTAATGAACCCCATAACCAAAGGTTTTACCTTCTACTCGGCCCCACATAGGCAATACACCCCCATTGACTATATCCTTATATCTAGAGAATTGGCTGGCCGGATAACAAAAGCAGATATAGACAATATAACATGGTCAGACCACGCCCCGGTATCATTAACCATAAGAGACATGCACCAGAGGCCGTCAGGCACACTCTGGCGTATGAATTACCTCCTACTCAGGATCCCAAAAAACAAAAAAGCCATAGAAACCGCCATGCGAGATTATTTCTCACTAAACGACAACGGCCAAGTCTGCGACTGCACACTATGGCCAGCGCACAAAGCCACTCTAAGGGGCAAGGTAATCAGCATTGCATCTTATAGGAAAAAGGAGAAAATAAAGAGGATAAACAGCCTTAATAATAGCATTAGAAATAACGAAGAGATTTATCAACAAAATCCAACTGATACCGTTAGAGCCACGATTGATAAAGATAGATCAGAACTTAAAGGTATACTGATACTGTAGAAGACACCGAGAAAGCAATGAGGTGGACAAACCAGACCTTTTATGAAAAAGGCAACAAAGCAGACAGACAACTGGCGGACAAACTCCGAAATAAAACAGCGAGCCTTAATATATAGCATTAAAACTAATCAAAATAACTTAACTTATAACCCAGCCGAAATCAACAAAGAGTTCGTTCAATACTACAGCAACTTGAATAACCTGACAAACCCAGACCGAGATAAAGGGGAGCTAGAAACAAACTAGATGAATACATAAAAGGATCAAAATTAACCAAATTAGATAAATCAGAATCTGCCCATTTAGGATCCCCAATAACATTTGAGGAGGTATCAGCAGCTATTAAATCCCTCAAGAACTCTAAAGCCCCGGGCCCAAATGGGTTCACTAACTTCTACTACAAGAAATTTGAAAACATACTGAAACCATACCTAGTCCGATGGTTCAACAAGATTCTAGATGGTGAAGCCCCACCGAAAGAATCCTTAGAAGCCTCCATTATCGTCATACTAAAAGAAGGGAAAGACCCTGTGTTATGTTCTAGCTATAGGCCCACCTCTCTGATCAACACAGTGTTAGGAATGTGAGCACACAGCGTCTCAGGCGGAGCTCACGGCTCTCTCCTTACACTGCTCAGACCCTTCCACTACAACCACGCAAGCCACCTTCAGCTTCATCACTTACCCCTCGGCATGGTGGGACGCTCCACAAGGTTTTCCTCCTCGCTCTGCGCCGCAGCCGTCGGCGCGGAATCGCCGCCCCGCACGCACGTGCGCACCCCACGTTGCTTCCTCTCATGCACACGTTGGACTTACAGTGCACACACAAAAGCCCTTGAACTTATCCCCACTCAGGCTCCGCCCCCAAACACCGCATGGTTACAATCTGGCTCTTGCTGAGTGTCACCTGAGCTCTAAGAACAGCAGCCAATGCACTGAAGCTCCCTGGGCTCCTCCAGGCACGCCCCCTCTCCTGGTTGGCTGTTCCAGCTTTATATACCCTCTCTGTTCTGTGCTTCCTCGCTCGTCATAGTTTTTGTATGGGTGTTTCACAGTGCTTGTTCTTTGATTCTCTCGGTTTAGACGCGGCTTGGCAGACTACCCCCTTTGGCTCTCGACTTCGGATTGTTCCTGTTTAAGTACCTTCTGGCTCCCTTCGACCTCGGCACTCATCTCGATTCCTCCATACATCTCCTACCCCTGATCTCGGCAACGGCAACGACCATTCTTCTGGGAAAACGGTATCGGCAAGTATTCTCGCAATACACCCCATCTGGCCTGGCACCATCTAATACCACAACCCGGACACGTCCCTCGCTCTGTCGGTGTGTGTATTCATACCTGCCACCTCAGTTCTAGGGACAGGTCTGGTCTGCGGGCTACTCCGGCGTAACATTATGACGAGCCCACAAGACGCAGACCAGGCCGAACTGAGGCAAGCAATCTCTACGCTGATACAGCAAAACCAGGCCATGGCTGATCAGATTGTGGCCCTAACACGCCAAATGGCTAAACTTTCGGCTCTGGTACCGGAAGCACCTGTTCCTCTTTCTCCTCCACAGGCTTCAGAACCAGTCAGACCCAGCAGTCAGGACGTGAAGATACCGCCTCCCAAGTCGTACGCTGGCAACCCGCAGGAGTGCAGAGGTTTCCTTAACCAGTGTGAGGTTCAATTTGAAATGGCACCCCTTCAGTACGACACCGGCCGGAAGAAGGTAGCCTACGTGTACAACCTACTGACGGGCAGCGCGCTGGCATGGGCCTCACCAGTCTGGGAGTTGCGCCCGGACCTGACACAAGACTACCTAGCCTTCAAGGGTGAGTTCGGACAAGTCTTTGACTCCCCTGCACGCCGGGAGATGGCGTCTGTTTCCCTCCTCCAGATAACTCAGGGGCGAAGATCGGTGACACAGTATGCAGTGGAATTTCGCACGCTCGCCGCCGAGACTAACTGGGGACAAGAGCCGCTCGTCTCCGTCTTCTGGCAAGGTCTCTGAGTACATCAAGGATGAGCTTGCTCGGCAACCCAGGCCAGACCAATTGGAGGCGCTCATTGACTTGGCCGTACGTATTGATCAACGCATCCAGGTACGACGCTCGGAGCGTCAGAATGCCCGGCCACTAACCTTCCAAGCACCCTTCCCCAACTCTGCTCTGGTTCCTAGACCACCTCCTTCACAGCAGCTGGCACTGGAGCCTCCTGTGCCAATGCAATTAGGGGTGCAACAGATCCGGAATCCACTACGACAACACCGCTACGCCGGCGGACTCTGTTTCTACTGTGGATCCCCTGAACATCTGGTCCGTGCATGCCCTTTGCGTCCGGGAAATGGGAACACTCAGTGAGTATGGAGGGGCTCTCACTGGGTGTTATCTCTCCTCGTCCCCTCCCCAAGAAGGCACTGCCTAAGAAACTTACGATTCCTATCTCTCTCGCAGGCGCTGAGTTTCGCACATCTACTGCTGCCTTTATCGACTCCGGTGCTGGAGGAAATTTTGTAGACCTCGATTTCGCTAAACAGAACCGGATACCTTTGGTGAAGAAGGCCCAACCTATTGCCTTGGTTGGGATTGATGGTCGTTCGCTGTCTCCACCCTTAATCTCGCTACAGACTGTACCTCTCCTGCTATCTACCTACTCCCACAGCGAGACCCTGGTACTTGACGCCATCCAGGCCCCAGGTACGCCAGTAACCCTCGGCCTACCTTGGTTGCAGAAGAACAACCCTCCAATTGACTGGGTCTCACCTACCCCCATCACCTGGAAACCGAGGTCAGGGAAGTCTCCCAAACTCTTGGCTAACACAATGACTCAGGACTCCATTCTTCCCCCTGTGTATCACCCTTTCCGTGAGGTCTTTAACAAGGTCCGCTCAGAACAATTGCCTCCTCATCGGTCCTACGATTGCCCCATCGATTTGGTCCCAGGATACACCTTGCCCAAGTCCAAGACTTACCCATTGTCGATACCTGAGTCTCAAGCCATGGAAGACTACATACACTGGCGACACACTTTATTCGAGCTCGGCTAGTCCCACGAATTAGGGTATACCCGGGTGTGTTGAGGTTTGTGACTGTTTTCTGCCCGAGTGCATTGAGTTATTTTCCAGGCAGGGATTGAAGCATTTTATTCCCGCTGGCTGCAATACTGCACAGTATATATATATATACTGCATTACAATTCATGAATTTATGCCATCTGGTAGACATGCGAAGCATTGCAGCCTATTAAATCCTAATCATTATCATTTAACAGATCAGCCGCCCATCAGCCAGGCATGAACCCAGGCTGGGAAGGCAAATGCAACGGGGCTTGTCAGAGGTGAGGAGTGGCGCATTCCAGGTATCTGCCAGGTTCATACCGGGTATTTGCTCGAATAAAGTGTGTCGGTGCAGTAAAGGAGAATCTTGAGAAAGGATTCATACGGCCCTCCAGTTCCCCGGCGGGAGCAGGGTTCTTCTTCGTGAAGAAAAAGGATGGTACTCTGAGGCCATGTATTGATTACCGGGGCTTGAACTGTATCACCATCAAGAACCGCTATCCTCTCCCCTTGATCACAGAACTTTTCGATAAACTGCGTGGGGCTAAGATATTTTCCAAATTGGATCTCCGTGGGGCTTACAACTTGGTCCGCATCAGGCAGGGCGACGAGTGGAAGACGGCCTTCAACACCCGCTGTGGGCATTACTGCTGCGACACACTTTATTCGAGCAAATACCCAGTATGTACCTGGCAGATACCTGGAATGCGCCGCTCCTCACCTCTGACAAGCCCCGTTGCATTTGCCTTCCCAGCCTGGGTTCCTGCCTGGCTGATGGGCGGCTGATCTGTTAAATGATAATGATTAGGATTTAATAGGCTGCAATGCTTCGCGTGTCTACCAGATGGCATAAATTCATGAATTGTAATGCAGTATATATATATATACTGTGCAGTATTGCAGCCAGCGGGAATAAAATGCTTCAATCCCTGCCTGGAAAATAACTCAATGCACTCGGGCAGAAAACAGTCACAAACCTCAATACACCCGGGTATACCCGAATTCGTGGGACTAGCCGAGCTCGAATAAAGTGTGTCGCCAGTGTATGAGTACCTCATCATGCCTTTTGGTTTATGTAACGCCCCGGCTGTCTTTCAGGACTTTATTAATGACGTATTTCGGGAGGTGCTCAACATCTTTGTTATTGTCTATTTAGATGACATTTTGATCTTCTCCAAAAATCTTCAGGATCACATTCATCACACCTCGTACATCTTCTCACGTCTACTCAAACATCACCTGTATGCCAAACTAGAGAAGTGTACCTTCCATCAACGCTCTACCCAATTTCTGGGCTACATTATTTCGGACGAAGGCTTTTTGATGGATCCAGGTAAACTTCAGGCAGTTACGGAATGGCCCAGACCAGAGACTCTCAAGGCTATCCAGTGCTTTTAAGGATTTGCGAACTACTATCGGAAGTTCATTCGCAATTTCTCCACTCTAGTGGCCCCCATCACGGCGTTGACTAGGAAAGGGGCTGATCCTTCTGCCTGGTCCGCCGAAGCAACCTCCGCCTTCCAGGCCCTTAAAGAGGCATTCGTCACGGCACCGATCCTGCCCCACCCCAACACAGATCTTCCCTTTGTCATAGAAGTTGACGCATCGGACTGCGGTGCAGGGGCTGTACTATCACAGAGGTACTCGCCCAAGGATAAACTTCACACTTGTGCGTATTTCTCTAAGCATTTTTCTTCCGCCGAGAGGAATTATGACGTCGGCAACAGAGAATTATTGGCCGTTAAAATGGCACTACTAGAGTGGAGACATCTGTTGGAAGGGTCAAGGGAGCCATTTTCTATTTTAACGGACCACAAAAATTTACTTTATATCGAAGGTGCACGTCGCCTCGGTCCTCGACAAGCTCGCTGGGTGCTTTTTTTTCTTGCTTCAACTATCATCTATCCTATATCCCGGGAACGAAGAACGTGAAGGCAGATGCGTTGTCCAGACAATTCTCCTCGGAAGACAGGCCTGAGGCAGCTTTGGAACCTATCCTACCTCCCGAGAGAATTTTGGCTACTTCCACCTTCAAATCGCTAGACAAGATCAAAAGGGACCAGCAACAGATCCCTTCAAACACGGCGATCCCCTCTAACAGGCTCTTCGTCTCGCCCAGATTCATTCCAGAGGTCCTAGATTGGGGACACTCTTCTAAAACTGCAGGTCACCCAGGTTTCAGAAGGACGTTAGACTTAATTCGTCGGAACTTTTGGTGGCCCAGTATGTCTAAAGACATTGCGGAATACACTCGCGCTTGTCCTGTATGCACCCAGAACAAGACACTTCCACAGAGACCTCAGGGACTTCTCCTCCCATTGCCAGTGCCTGCTCGTCCATGGTCCCATATCTCCATGGATTTCATAGTCGACCTCCCTAGGTCTAGGGGCTTCAACACCATTTTAGTTGTCGTAGACAGGTTTTCGAAGATGGCCCACTTCATCCCCCTCAAGGGACTGCCCTCCTCTCCCGCCCTAGCAGACATTTTCTCCGAGCATATCTTTAGGATCCATGGCATTCCGTCTTCCATTGTCTCTGACAGAGGATCCCAGTTCGTCTCCAAGTTCTGGAGGACCTTCACTAAGAGACTGGGAATTGTCTCTTCCTTCTCCTCTGCATACCACCCCCAGTCCAATGGACAGACGGAGAGAACTAACCAGTCGCTGGAGAAATACCTCAGATGTTTCATCTCCGATTCCCAGGATGATTGGTCCCAACTCCTCCCGTGGGCAGAGTACGCGGTCAATTCGGCCCGAAGTGAATCCACCCGAGAATCTCCATTTTTTGTCAATGATGGGTTTCACCCTCCCTGCCTACCCATTTCTAATCTGGCTTCTGGGGTACCGGCGGTAGACGAACGGATTTCCACTCTCCAAGACATTTGGTCCATGGTACAAAAGTCTCTCCACAAGGCCGCCGATACTGCTAGACTTCAGGCCAATCGCCACCGTCGGCCGGCACCCAACTACAAGCCAGGGGATTTAGTATGGCTCTGGTCAAGAAACATCCGCTTGAGAGTCCCTTCCCCTAAACTGGCACCTAGGTTTTTGGGACCCTTTCCCGTCGTGGAGCAGATTAACCCAGTGGCGTTTCGCCTTAAACTACCACCCTCCATGAGGATCCCAGACGTTTTTCATACCTCTCTATTAAAACCCCACATTGCCAATCGTTTCTTTCCTAAACAGACCAGCAAGCCAGATCCAGTCACGGTACTCAATAACGAGGAATACGAGGTACAAGCCTTACTGGACTCCCGCATCTCCAGGGGGCAGCTTCAGTTTTTGGTCCACTGGAGGGGTTTCGGACCCGAGGAGAGGTCTTGGGTTCCGCTCAAAGACATCCATGCACCCAGCCTCCTGAAGACTTTTAGGAGGAAATTTCCAGACAAGCCGTTTTTGGATCGTCCTGAGGCCGATCCTGAAGAGGGGGGTACTGTTAGGAATGTGAGCACACAGCGTCTCAGGCGGAGCTCACGGCTCTCTCCTTACACTGCTCAGACCCTTCCACTACAACCACGCAAGCCCCCTTCAGCTTCATCACTTACCCCTCGGCATGGTGGGACGCTCCACGAGGTTTTCCTCCTCGCTCTGCGCCGCAGCCGTCGGCGCGGAATCGCCGCCCCGCACGCACGTGCGCACCCCACGTTGCTTCCTCTCATGCACACATTGGACTTACAGTGCACACACAAAAGCCCTTGAACTTATCGCCACTCAGGCTCCGCCCCCAAACACCGCATGGTTACAATCTGGCTCTTGCTGAGTGTCACCTGAGCTCTAAGAACAGCAGCCAATGCACTGAAGCTCCCTGGGCTCCTCCAGGCACGCCCCCTCTCCTGGTTGGCTGTTCCAGCTTTATATACCCTCTCTGTTCTGTGCTTCCTCGCTCGTCATAGTTTTTGTATGGGTGTTTCACAGTGCTTGTTCTTTGATTCTCTCGGTTTAGACGCGGCTTGGCAGACTACCCCCTTTGGATCTCGACTTCGGATTGTTCCTGTTTAAGTACCTTCTGGCTCCCTTCGACCTCGGCACTCATCTCGATTCCTCCATACATCTCCTACCCCTGATCTCGACAACGGCAACGACCATTCTTCTGGGAAAACGGTATCGGCAAGTATTCTCGCAATACACCCCATCTGGCCTGGCACCATCTAATACCACAACCCATCTTTAAACAATGGGCCGAGAAATGACTATCCAATTTAGGAGACATGCAAAGAGGAGGCAAGATCAAATCATTTATGGGGATAAGAGAGGAATACAATATTTCAAGTGCACAAATATTCCAATACATGCAGTTGGTCCACTTTGTCACCTCAATACAGCTAGGAGACACCTGGAACAGACCACTCACCAATTTTGAGAGTCTGTTCCAAAGGGGACACTACAACAGGGGGACGATTGCCCAATTTTATCAGACACTATTGAAACAAAATGAAGGCCAAACAAGCAAAAACATATCGGACTGGAAACGTGATATTGGGAACCCCTTAGAAGAAGAGGAGTGGGAAGAAATATACGAAAGGATAGCTAGGGCTTCTCGGTGCTCAACAATCAGGGAAACAAATCTGAAAGTCCTACACAGATGGTACTATACTCCAGTGCGCCTCCACTCTTTTTCCCACTAACCTCCCCTATGTGTTGGCGAAACTGCGGCCAAAAAGGCACATTTAAACACATATGGTGGTCTTGCCCTAAGATCCTTTTTGGGGGGAGAATCAGGCGGCTAATAGAAGGGGTAACAGGCCTGGACCTACCCTGGAACATAGAAACAGTGCCCCTACTAAAACGAGGGCCTAGAGAGAAAAATAGACTATTTGATAATGCAGATCCTATCAGCAGCTAAAACATTAATAGCAAAACACTGGAAGCAGAACGACCCCCTCTCTATCACTGAGGTATTACACAAGATAAACTATATAATGACAATGGAGAGACTCACAAGCGTGATTCATGACCGGCACCACACCTTTCTGACAACATGGGATCCGTGGGGAACATACATTTGGAAGAATCCAATAGGATTGACAAAATAAGAAAACTATTAATGGGTAAACCGACTTAGCTCTGATTAAGGATGTTTCAAGTGTATTTGAATGTACGCTTCCTGCGAGGAGCGCATGATAGATGTCACCCTACTACACCTTCCCCCCACACCCTTTTATTTTCTGAACCCACCCCCACCACTCCCCCATCTCCTTTGTTTTCCCTTTTGCTTTCAGTTTGGAAAAACAATAAAAAAAATACAAGTTAAAAAAAAAAGGGTCATTTAGTTAAACCTTTGTTGAAAGCGTTAAAAGCCTGCTAGCCACATCAAGGCATGACCATTAGCAGGTCCTAACACTAACTGATTAAAATTCTTATTTACCTCTATAATTAGAGGAAGAATGATCGCATTGGATCTGCATGGCCTTTTTTCAAGATGATGGAATTTCTGAAAGAGCAAATCACACCTGCGAAAATTGTGTAAAATCTCGAAATTTCTGAAATTACTGAAAACGTATCTGGAGATGTTACTTTAGATGAAGATTCATTTTGTGAGACTGCAACATCTCAAGAGCCAAAACCCAAATAAATGAAGAACTCCACCTAGTTGAAAAAATGAATTGATTTTTTTAGTAGAGAAAAAATTAGAAATGATGACTAATGCATTTAAAGACAATGCTGATGATGAGTTGGATTTCTTTAAAAGCCTTATTCCCTACTGCCCATTAAAAAATTGGACACTTGTCAAAAAATAAATGGTACAGCAAGACATTCAAGCTGTTGTGTTGAAAGCTTTGCAGGAAAATGAAAACAAATAGTTACAAACAACTTGTTATATATTGAGTTTACCATGTTTACCCATACCACCTGTTAATACATTTCTTACTGTTTTAGACCATGTCTATGTTTTTACTCTGATTTAGAAATTCTATATGATAAAATGTATTCAATGGAAAATTGAAATATCACAGACTTAAATCATTAATAAAATACAGGACCACAAGTTCAGATTTATTATGTTTGTTGGCTATAAACAATTGTTAAACATTATTTCGACATGGGACAGCACCTTCAGCATTAAAATAATCTTTGAATGAGTCGTGGATGAATTTTGCCATATTTGCAGGTTCATTATTTGCCTTAGATCTCTGAAGCTGGATATCTGCTATAGTCAAACGATTCGACGTTGACACATAAGTAGTGCCTTCCAAATCTATGATAATATTATGTAGCAAAGCCACAGATTTTACAATCCTCATTGTATTTGGTACAGACGTTTCTACAGCTTTTAATAGTAATCGCCATTTAGCAGTCATAATCCTGAAGACACACTCCACACAGCGTTTTGCTCTGGAAAGTCTGTAATTAAATATTTCTTCTTGTTTTTCATTAATCCTTGTCAACTGTACGGTTTCATTCTGTATGTGAGCAATGGATAAGCCTCATCCGCTAACAGTACGGGGTAACTTTTGGCTTGTTCTACTAAAAGGCAAGCTTTAAACCAAAGGCAACTGCAATTTATTTTCTTCTATAAGCTGATAAAGCAATTAAGCTATAAATGTGAGGATTGTCCATCGATCCCGCCCCTGTGATGCACCCCGTGACGGGACGGGTAATGCACAACGCACTACCAGGCTGAGGGACACTGCACGCCACACACTTAGACTCCACCCATGATGCGTCCCGTGACGAAGAGCTAACGCGTGCCGCTCTGCCGGGCGGGGGGACACCGCACTGATTTCACTCAAGCTTCGCCCTCATGACGTCACGGGTGAGGCGCACCGCACGCAAGCTACGCACAGGCACCGTGCTACCTTGGGCACAAGAGGGGTTAATTGCATCAGCAATTATTCCACACCTGCACTTCTCCCCGTCCCTGTTTACCAGTGGACTGAATATGTCTAGGTGCGGTTCTTGTTCATTACCCTGCAGCTGTGTGCTGCCCTATCATTGGCTGCCTGTCCTTAAAATGCTCAATCAGTCCTGGCTGCAAACTGGCTGAGCATAAACCTCTTTGTGTACTAGTGTTTGGCCCAAACACCCTGCTGCCCTGTTGCTGTCTTGTCTTGCTTATCCTGTTCCTGTTTTGACCTAAGCTTGTATCTGGACCTCCGCTTCTCTGACCCTTTACCTTGGCGTGTATTTGGACTTCAACCTTCTATACCCCTGAACTCCGACACCGCATAACGACTATCCAATATCTCCAATCCTAGATGACAGCAATTACCTCGACCATTCTGACTTCTCCTACCCTGACCCAGCTACATGACTACCACTCTGAACTCCGGACGTGGCTGCCCAGTTGTAGGTCGGTGGTTACCAACATCCTCACCTCAGCCTTGTGTGGAATAATTGCTGATGCAATTGACCTCTCGTGTGCCCAAAATAGCAAGGCGCCTATGCATAGTTTGCGTGCCGTGCGCCTCACCCGTGATGTCACGAGGTCCGTGTGGTGTCCCCCAGCCTGGCAGAGGGGCGCGTGTTAAGCGCTTTATCACGAGACGCGTCATGGGGGTGGTGCCTAAGCACGTGGCGTGCGGTGTCCCTCAGCCTGATGCAGCGTGCGTAACTTGTCCCGTCAAGGGGTGCATCACAGGGTCGGGACCGACGGACAGTCCTCACACTAAATACCCCACCATCGCTTTGCTCTCTGTATGCTCCTACGTCAATTACAATAAATTTACATTTTGCATCTGCAAGAGCTTGCAAGACAAAAGAATGAATAACAAAAAAGTATGTGACAGGCACTCTACTATGAGGAGTGAAGGGATAGAGGCACAAGCCCCCAACGATGCTGACCAGGAAATGTCCATGTATAAATTCACAATATAAAAGTATCTTCATTCCTTCCAAACATATCAGCTTAATAAGCCCAGAGTTCCATATTCCACAATTGCATAGGTTAAACAAAGCCACCATATAACAGCCAATAGCCTAATACAGGTATATCATAAATGGATGTAAGGTGGCTAACCCAAAGCTTGATTGTAGTAAATCATATATTGTGTAAAGCAACTAGAGAAGTTACTCACTTGTGATCACATGAAGATCCGGAAGCTGTCGGCGTGCTCCTACCAGAGAGATGAGGCAGACAAGAAAAAATAGTAGATGGCGGTGCAGCTGCCTTGGAGGAAAATATGAACCAGAACTGCCAACTTGCTAAGTACAAAAAATTATCAGTGGCACATTTAAAAACAGCAAAGTAACACTCTTACACGTTTCGCGTGGTCACCCACGCTTTATCAAAGAGTACTTTTTTTTTCTTGTCTACTCTACTATGAGGTACAATATATAAATAGTGACTTTGTGACAATATATTATTAAGAAGTGCTCGTGAAAGTGATACAGTATGTGGAAATGCAGCTCATAACCCTTTAAGAGGCTTGTCCAGAATCCTCTTCAATGGAGTGTTTGTGGAGCCAAGATATCACCACAATATGAAACATAAAAAGTGTATAATAGTGCAGAGTCTGCAAACTGGGTGAGGTATATCAAAAAAATATCTATGAGATGTGCACTCACATTTCGTATGAAAAAATGAAGCCGTTTCCAAATTAGGTTTGACTGACATCTGGTCAAGAATTTATACACCAATCAGCTCAGGTACAGTATGTACAGTAGTTTTCAGATCCCAATAAAAAAAGACAGAACCTAACATATTGATCTGTTGTATTAAGACAATGCTAACATCTATGAATAAAGCACACTTACATAAATCGAAAGGTTACAAGTGTTTAGAACTATAGATGCGATCAGTATTATAGATCAATGCTGCCATGTACCGTCCTCTGGATCCTTGCGTCTCACCAGCTATGGGACTTCCGATCTTCCGGTATCACCAGTTCCTGTCTTTGGAACACAATAGGGTATTTGTAAGCAAAAACTCCTTCGTATGGGGCTCCTTCTCCGGCAAATGCCGACGGGCGCTGGGTCTCAGCTGACAGGCTGATGGACTGTACGTGACATGATTCAAGTTCCAAAGGACTTATTTACAAAGGTATAGAACATGTGGCAGCTCCCTGGAGAGGGGGAAATCGTACCACAGATCTAGCCAGAAGAGAGACCTTCTGGATCCATCGTCTTAAAACGATGCACCCGGGAGGTCTTAACGCAGACATAGATATTGGTGCATTTTTATAATTCTATATTACTTTTAATGCGACTATGATATGAGTAATTTTATTTATGTATATTCTATTAATATTTGTCTGTTATTGATGCCTTGTTTTTTATCCCTTTTCTCCTCTGTTTCCCAAATTATCGTCAAATAAATCTGTTATAAATAATTTTTATTGTTGAATTCATTTAATATCTATAAAACTTTTGATGTACTATATATGTTATTAATCGTATCTGCGTTATTACTAATGTTAACCATGGTGATGTTATGTATACATGTAAAACATGTTATATTCTACTTGTCAAGTATCGCAATATAAAGTTCCATTTGATCGATCAAATCTTCCTTTTTTCTTTTTTTCCCCTGCCAACCAAACTAACATTTATACTGGAAGGTCCGATAACAGTCTCCCAGTCTTTCTGGTTTTCGGTACCATCTATTATATTAAGTTTCCTACATCAAATCTGCATTCCCGTATTAATCATTTTTATGCATTTTTTATTATATTGTGAGTTTTAAAGCACTTTATTTTTTCTTATTTGTGTATTTTAATTCTTATATATCAAATAAAGTTCTCCCCTTATGTTATAGCATTATATATATATTTGATATATTAATTCCTTTTAAGTTTTAATATTATGTATACTGTATATTCTTAAATAAATCAATTGACAATCAATTACATTTTAATAAAAATTGACAATGAGGACATAGGAGGGCGTATATATTAATGTATCTATGACGTATCAACCACGACTCCTGATGAAGCCGAAACACGTAGTCATTTACAAGCCATTGCCACCCGAGTTGTTTGTGTTGCTGTACAGTCCATCAGCCTGCCAGCTAAGACCCAGCGCCTGTCGGCATTTGCCAGAGAAGGAGCCCCATACGAAGGAGCACCATGCGTTCCAATACCCTATTGTGTTCCAAAGACAGGAACTGGTGATATAGGAAGACCAGAAGTCCCATAGCTGGTGAGACGCAAAGATCCAAAGGACAGTACACGGCAGCAATGATCAGTAATACTGATCACATCTATAGTTCTACACACCTGTAACCTTATGATTTATGTAAGTGTGCTTTAGTCCTACATACAGTATGTTAACATTATCTTAATACAATAGATCGCACTATGTTATGTTCTGTCTTTTTTATTGGGATCTGAAAACTACATACCACCATATCTACATACCTGAGCTGATTGATTGACATCTGGACAAGAATTTATACACCAAATTTGATTTGGAGACTGCTTTATTTTTCATACCAAATATGAGTGCACATCTCATAGATCTTTTTTTGATATACCTCACCCAGTTTGCAATCTCTCTGCACTATTATATGCTTTTCATTTTTTCATATTGTAGTGATATCTGCGCTCCCCAAACATTCCACAACCTACAAGACAATAGAATGGAAATGTTTATAATTGAAATATATGGTGCATGAATTTTTGGGGTGCTTTATGTGAATATGTTTGCCATCAATACAGCCTACGCAATTTGGAAAATTCCATTTGCTGTAAAATTAATTTGCTACACTACGCAAACTTTCTACACTAGGAAATGGCATACGATCAGCCTGGACTGCATTGTACATAGCATCACATGTCTCATAATTTTTTTTTTATGCTCCTGACGAAGCTGACTGGGATCAGCGAAACGCGTAGAGCCAAGCTTGCAAGTGAGAGCTGTTGATTCCTGAGCTGTGAGGACCGTCGCTGTACACCCTCCCCTTTCTCCAAGTATCCGGCAGTATCTGGGACACCGGCGGATGTAACGTAGAAAGCCATTCGAAGTGAGGTTCCAACGGATAGAGCACGGAACAGATGTACTACTTACACTCCACGGCGTCATCTCACAGCTCACCGCATTAATTGATGTGCCTTTATTGAATGTACACCATGTGAGTACATTTGCTGCTGTTTTTATTTCATTTTATAAATTGTGTATTGGTCTGCACTAGGAGTCCTCTCTGTTTTTCTCCCTGAGACATACTATGAGCCACTCACCTGTTGGAGTACGCTGTTAGACGGTCTTCTGTCACTGCTGGTTTATATCCTACTTCTTGTAAGTAGGTTTTTCGTAAGAGCCAAGATCTATCCTTTAATTTCACACTGTCATGGCTGTATTGCACTAGAATTTTCTCTTTTATATTTTGGGGTGTTCCCGACATATGCTCCCTTCAATCCTTGGACGCATCATAATTTTTTTTGCCACTTTTGTTTTCCCCATCATAAATGACAATGCCAAGCTGCAAAATGGTGTTCCAGTTGCAAGAAATCTGTAAAGAAAAAAGAAAGTTTATTAAGGAATGTTTTAATCAATATCAACAGCATTCATTAGTTTTATTTGACTGTTTTTGCCTAGTAAAAAACAATCAGTTTGTTTACTCCCACATAAGAAAATACAAACACCGAAAACCCTGATCTCAATGACAGGGATATTAAGTTTATTAAGATTTTAATGTCACAATAATAGCAGTACATAAAACTAATCTCGACGATTTGGTGGCAAAAATTAGTCTGAGAAGGGGATATCTTGTCCTTTATCCATTCCAAAATGTAATCAAATGTAGCTTTTGTCATTCTCATGTACTGATGCAGCGACCGTTATTCGAAACACTTCACGCGTCATGTACATCGGAATCCCGATTTGAAACCGCGGGATGAATTCCAGCCTTCCCGCACTAAGATGCGAGCGCGGCGAGTGCAGAAAAATTAATTTTAGTGGTCTGGCTTTTAAAAACATGAAATTGACACAGTAGCACAGTAGCACAGCACTGTACACATTACAATTCATCCATTTTATTGCAAACGAAAAAACAGAATCCATGAAATTCAAACAAAACAATCCGCGATAAGTGCGGGTGCCTGGTGCGATTGGCCACGTTCATGCTGCGTGGGGAACAGCAGAGAACTTAAAATCGGCGCCGTGATGTGTTGGAATAACGGCCGCTGCATCAGTAGTCAAAAAATGTACTGTCCTGCTTATAAAGTTCATGGAAAAAAGTTGTAAATTCTCCAACTGATTCTCAGGGATTTATTTCATGGACGTTGGTTTCGCGACCATCAAATACTGTCTTTGTTTAAAAAGGAACTGTCCATTAGCAATAACAATTTCAAGTTCTTTGAGAGCACCATGTTGTTGATTGCGGATCTTGGAACTTAACTTGGAAGGTCATTTCACTTGCTGCAGGAACAAGACCCATTATGGTTTTTTCCCCTCTCACAGAGGTAAAAGGAAAGGTTTCACAGTGTAGTGTAGGACCTGCATTATTTTGGTTATACCTTGACGTTGGTATGCAGGCTTATGACGCCTTTGGCCAAAGGGTTAACTAAATAACCAATTATTATTATTGAAGTATTTTACTTTATATGTTTTGTCAATTGGATGCAGCATTGGGCACCCCCTGTCTCTTGTTATATACAATTGCCACGCTCAGTAGCTCTCTGGTTAACATAAATATATATTCACTTTGTGGTGGGTGGGGGAGTTTGAGCTTGCTGGGTATCTGTGTGATTGCGGATCTGGGTGTGATGTTACGGCCAAGCCTCCTGTCCGCAGCCTATGGAAGGCTTGGATACATCAAACTCATGTAATCTAAAAGTGCGATATTACCGCCGAACAAAAAAAAATGTTATTTCTATAATGCAATACATTAATCTAGCGCCGTCAATAATTGCGCACTTTTAATCGGATCCATTAAAAATATAGCCCTATTAGTCAAATGTGGCTAATTGGGCTTTTGGCTATTGAAAAGTGTAACGAAAATACATTATACAAAATAGACATTACAGTCAATAATAACATAATCTAAACAAAGCCTATGTCCTCAATGAGGGGTAAGATAGCTACATTGGCAATCAATGTGGACCCTAAATAAATACATGTACAGCTCAACCCCCTTATAAAGCTGTGCTTGTGGTCCAAAGAATCACATTGCGCTATAAGCGGATTGCGTTATAAATAATGTACAATTGTATGCATTGTACAATAAAGTATTTACAATAAGATACCAATGACTATATAGGTGTATCAAAGAGGATACACTAAAGAATCCCTTTGGTAGGCGCACCGCAGACCTTTATGTAATAAACGGTCAGGGGTGAAATAAACAGTATTTTTTAACATATGATGTAATTCTTTAATTAAATGCGGTGAACGTGTAGTTAAAACAATGTACGCTCTCGTAGTCAGTAGAGTGTACTTTATTAAAAAATAGACACTAAAGGGTCTATATGGTCTACCTAATACCCACTATAGCTTATGGATAGAGTGTGGTTTTACTGCTTTGATAGCCTATATGCTATTACTGCATCCGCGCCTGTAGTTGCATCTTTTATATAGATTGTCCTTAGCTCAGTGGCTTATGGTATGATTACCTGGTTTGCTGTGGTAATTTACACACAATAGCCGAGTGATAATGGGGTGTAGCTGAATATACAGATATTATTAACTAAGGAAACCTGATGGAGTTACTGTATTGGGGCTTCACGTTCAGTTCATATGTTGATGTTCCTATACTCCTGTGTATATACAGTGTTGAAGCTAACACTGTTGATATCCTTATACTCCTTGTGTATATACAATGTTGAGGCTAATCGTCATGCCCCTCGTGCAGGTATATATGGCTATTAAAAAAGAGAGACACAGCGCACAACGCTCATAGTGCATTACAAAATATTATTGACATGAATAATAAATGGTGAGTAATGTGCGTACATCAAATAAATTAATAACAAGCAGTTTCGGGATATTTTACCCAACGCCTCCGGAGACCAGAATATATGTCTGTGCAGGGGTGATACTGCTGTCCTCGATGGTGCAGGGTCCTATTGGGATGTGTGCACAACCTCTACTTTTTCTTGCTCCCCTGAGCACAGGCAGGCTGGGAGCTGCTGATTCCTGCAGTGTTTCAGCAGGGCAGTTTTAGGCATCAGCTGTGCGCCAACACTCTCCTCCGTGTGGATCACTTCCTGGATCGTGACGTCACCGCGGGGATTCGGCGCCGCTCAGCAACACTCAAAATCTCGCAGTAGGGTGCCAGTATGGGGCTAGAGCACTAGTACAAGCTTTGTATATGGCTATTCCCTGTTATGTGGGATATTGTCATAGGATATCCCTGTGTGAATAGGATTTGTTAGGTATTCTGAATTCCAAAAGAGTTTCTGGCAATGTGTATGCCAGGTACGTTTTGTGCTCAAATGCAGTCTCTGTCTGTGCATGTGTGAGAACGGTCACTGCTTATCCCGTGCTGTCCGTATATATAGGGTTGTATACTCTGCCCTACATACAGATGAGTGTGGCTGAGCGCTGTAATGTCAGGGATAGGATCACCTGTGTAGGTGAGCTGAAATCGATAATATGGATACTATGCGCCCCTTTTCACATTCTGGCTCTGTATGTATCAGATGCTGTTTGTCTAAGCTCCAGTGGGGACTCTGACTGCGCATGCGTGAAAAACGGGACTATGTCACCGTCTACCCGATGGTATCAGTGTGTATCCTGTATTCAAGGCGATGTGGCTAGATGCTGTTGCGTCAGGTAAGTCAGATGAGTCTCCCCCTCTAGAGTGGGCCAGTTTAGGGGTGCGGATACTCTGTACTCTCCTATTTGCCTTAAACTTTCCTTAAACTAGCCCCAGCATTTCTGCATTGATTAATGGCCTATCAGATTAACAGCGGGGGTCCCTGGCAGTCCCATTCAAACTGAATTGGACTGCCAGGGATCCCTGCTGTGTTAATCCTATGGGTCGTTAGTCAATGCAGAAATGCCTTAAACGTGCCTCAAACTAGCCCAGAACATACCCAGCACATACCCAGCACATACCCAGAATGTAACCCGGCTAGTTTACAGCAAATGTTAGAATAAACGTTGCCTCTACTGTATTTTAATAATATTGTGCGGAAGCAGGGGGGCTACTGACCTGAACGTCATTGATTTGTGGCTCAGAGACCCCCTGCTTCCCGAGTTACAGGCCCCGGTTTGGGGCATCGGTTACAGTGTCGCCGCCATATTTATAGCGGACACGGCGCGAATGGGACACTATAAAGATGGCGGCGACACTGCCACCCGATGACACGTACAGGGGCCTGTAACTCGGAAAGCAGGGGGTCCCTAGTCCACAAAGCAATGCGGTTCAGCTCAGGGGACCCCCTGCTCACAGTACACTATTATTAAAAATACATTCATGCTGCTTCGTTACCGTAGCATATAGCCGCAAAGGTAAGGAATGAGTGTTTATTTATATGTGTGTTTTACTGATAATGTAGATGTGCAGAGGGTCTCCGGAGCTGAACCGCTTTGGTTTTAGGTCCGGGGCCCCCTGCTTCCCGAGATACAGGCCCCTTTAGGGGGTGCCGGTATCCCTCTGCTTTGTTTACATTCCGCGGTCACGTGATCGGGACATTTAAATGCAGAGGGATACCGGCACCTCATAAAGGGGCCTGTATCTCGGGAAGTCGGGGGTCCCCGGACCTGAAACCAATGCGGTTCAGCTCCAGAGACCCCTTGCACATGTACACTATGAATAAAAGTTTTTTTGATATGTTTTTATTTTGCCGATGTTTGCGCAGAGAGAGCGGCGGGTCTCACTCTGCTGCAAACGCATATCGGCAGAAACGGGCTATCGGCAGGTTATCGGGAGCCAGGTTTATTTATCGCCAGCTCATCAGCGTTTTGCTTTCGCAGTGATTCGGCAGGGATCGGCATGGATTCGGCCCTTACTGAATACTGCGAGGGCAAATCGCCAAAATCATGGCTATCGCCAACACTTGCCGAAAGCACTTTTTCGCCGCTTACTGCATAGAGCCCTTTATTGTAGTTAGCGCTTTTTGGCACTATCACGCATTCATTCTGGACCTTGAAGGCCCATCTAATACTGGGGTATGCTGGGATTTTCCCAGGTGCACAGTTGGACAGTCCAAGGACCAGTTCCGTTGCTCTTTTTATAATGTTACACCATCAAATAATGTACTGTGTTTGGTTTTCAGTAACCTTTTCATTCCTGAATTAAACATTAATTAATTCTGCACACATTCCAAACTATATTTCTACTGTTTATTGTAAAGAGTTTACACTATGCAAAGTGTATTTTTTACAATTCACAAAGCGGGCGTACGAGGATAAATGCATATTTATGGCATTCAAATACAGCCTAAAAGCTTTCTTCACATCAATCATGTGTTTGTAGTTGCAAGGTCTCCAAAACATATACGTTAATAAACAGGATTTGAAGGCACAATTGAGCTGACATGAGCATCGATGCTTTGCAGATCTTGCTAAATGTATTGTAGTTGCTTGTAATATGTTGCCCTTGATTTAATTTCTGTCACAACTGACAGTAAATAACTTTTAGCATGCAATTTTTATTTTTTATATATATTTTTTCTGTATTTATTTTTCTGTGTCGCTAAACTATGAGAGAATTCTTAGAAATAGTATTTAACTTGACATTATTCTGTACTATTTTCAATTGTGTGTGTGAAATTAACAGAACATAAATGTAATTGCCACCTATAATTCTCTATTTAGCCTATTTCAGGATTATTGAAGCTTTCATATATATATTTTATTTACATTGTGGTTATTGTCATGCACAGTGCAATGGGTAACAGCACTGCTGACTAAACAACTTACATTTGTCCATAAGATCATTTATAATGGAACAGAATATCAATCTAAACACAGAAAGGTTTCTACAAATAGTAAAGTATGTATTAAAAACAACTGAATGGCAGAGAGTGCAGTAATACACTGTGAGAGTGAATTATATATCAAACTGATTCAGGCTAGATATTTTATATGAGCTATTTTGCTCTGCTAGAAAACACTGTCATGTAAGCAGCGGTCTCTAAGGTGATCACATAATGAGACCCACTATACTTAATGACCAATTGGACATAGCTGTAATCATCAACTACATCATTTATAAGGCCTGCAACTGAAAGCTCTGCAGCCAGTAGAGCAATCATTAATTTTATGGTCACAGATTAGGAGCTTTCTTGTAATTTTAGTTAAATTGTGTCAGCAGAAGGGTCAGGTTTGAGAGATTTGAGAGTTACATTATCTGTCTCCTGCATCAAGCTGATTCACACAATATTTAGGTGGTTGGATAGAGCAGCTAACAGTGGTGGAAACTGATTGATGATGATTATATATATATATATATATATATATATATATATATATATATATATATATATATATATATATATATATATATATATATATATGTGAAGGGTTGATGATAATATATATATTTTTTCATATTTGTATAACTCACTTCTAAATCAGATTTATACAATGGCCCTCATAGGTGTTCTATGAAAAGACATTGATTACTGCTTAGATTCTGTGTATATTTAGATATACATCTGTACTAAATCCTAAACAGAACATATTTTTTTTTTTAAATTCAGTGCTGGAAAAAGGTAGGTGTTCCCAGCACTCAATAATGTAGTAAATTATATTTCAGCACTAAGTTGTATAAAAAAAATGAATTGTATTGATAATGAAATTATTTTTTTGGCAGCTGTTCAAGAAAGATTGACAACTCTTCTCCTGTAACGTATGCATTTGTGTTTTTCCAGTATATGAGGCAAAGTTTACTTGTGGTATTAGGCTGACTATATACCCATTAACTGTTTAATTAACAATTACGCTCTATGCAGAAGGTATAGTGCTATGATAGAAGCCTTATTTTGAGCTCCCCTTTAGGCTATGCATTCTATCTGGTTTGAATGGGGTGTTCCCTGTTACAGTGATTTCTATACTTATAGAATCTATTAAGATCATTCCAGAGCAGTTTCCCTATTTTTATGGAGGGAGACCTTTGTGGTTTGGGTCAAAGGGAAGTACCACATCCCTCTTTAGAGGTGCTGTGGGAACGGGCCTGAGGAAGGGGCATTGAGCCCCGAAACGTTGTCCCCCTTTTTCCATCACATGAACTTCCTATATTTGCCATTTTTTGGTCTTTTGTTTATCCTTTGTTTATTCCCTGACTCCTCCCACTCTTATGTTGTTTCCCCTTTGTCCCATTCACCTCCCTCCTCCATGTGCCGGTTAGGCTTACATGTATTTGTATATCATTTTTCCTAGATTTGTGTATTTATGCTGTATCTGTGTAATGCTTGTGCTCACCACGAACAAGGCGGGACACCAGTACTGAGGTAAGAAAATACGAAACTGTGCACCCACAGCAGCGGAGGCGCGCCTGGAGGGTGGATAGTCAGCGTAGCCAGGTCTGGGTTAGAGAGATAGGGTTAATTCTGATACTTGCTGGAGTCCGGGGGCGGAGCCAGTAGAATGGTCAGTGTCCGTTGTGCCGTGGTCTGGGGTTGGAGCCGGGAGAGTAGTAGCGTGTCCAATAGCCGTGGTCGTGGATTGAGAGGTGCGGGTAGTCAGAGGCAAGCCGGGGTCATTATCCAGAGAGGGTCCAATAGTCAAGCCGGGTAGGTACACGTGAAAGCAACTGGAGAGAAAGCGCAAAGGCAAAACAGAATGCAGGAACACGAGGCTACACAGGTTATGCTCTTCAATGAGAAAAGTGAAAGAGGAGGGTTTAAATAGGAGAGATGCATAACAGGTATTGAGAGGCGGAGGAGAGGTGTTGCCTCTGCGAAGGCAGAGATTGGCTGCAAGGCAAGAAGAGCTGTGTGAGCACGTGCGCTCTGTAAACAGAGCGGGGGGCTGAGATGCAGCAGGTAAGGAGGGAACACACCGCAGGGGACGTGTTCCCCGATTCCTTACAATCTGTTTGTGTATATATATTCTTAAATTGTTTCATTTTCAATACAATTCATTTTTTTGATACAACTTAATGTTGAAATACCATTTACTACTTTTATTGAGTGCTGGGAAAACCTACCTTTTTCCTGTATTTGTACTGGGAAGGCTCAGGGTCCCTCCCTTTGTTCCCTTGCACCTTACATACTTTATTTTCCATTTTCTCTTTACATCTGGAATGCTGTCTATAACGCCATACTTTATTTTACTGCATTAATATGTGGCATTAAAATCTGAAATTGTTACTTTTTATTCACTGTGTCAAACTTTACTCATTAACACACTTTGTAAGTGTTAATTAAAATGATAAAGCTGGTAAAATACTTCTCGCTGTAATCAAATTAAATCTCTGACATCATTAAACAGTGGATGCAGTTACTTTATTTAATCATTAATTCAATTTTATTTCCTAATTGGCTTAATACTTAATATTTAATAGTTCATTAAAATGCTATACAACTAAAACTGGTTATATGTATAATATTTATAAACCCATATTTCCAGTAATTTAAAATTATTATATTTTCATTAGCTAAATCGATACAACAAATTGTAATCACAATAATGTACTTGTAAGGTTTGACTGTTTTTCATGGCTTACTAGGGAAACACAACGTGTGAATGTCCTGATGACATTTCATAGGCAGACAGATATAGTATTAAATAACTAAAACAAAGTCTATAACATAAACTACTGCTATACGTGGATGCTTGAGGCTGCAGTACCACCCGTCCATGGTGAGTGATTTCAGAATAAGATTAAATTATGTAACCTACATATTGAAAATCCAAATTCCACTTAAGCCTCTCAATTTCATTCCCAAACCTCCTCTTTTGGGCTCTCCCAGTGGACCACCTCTACTACTCACTGCAATAGACACTCCCTTAATCTGGTTTTCTCTGCTTCTGCTGAGTCTTAACTCCTCTAACACGCCCTTCCCTCTCTCTGATCACTGCCTCCTAAACTTTAACCTTACTTTATCCTCTGCACCATCAATAGCACCTAATTCCTCACACATATTCAAAAACCTACATGCTCTTGAACCCCTGCAATTTTCCACATCTTTACAACCTCTCCTATATCTCATCTCTACCCTTTCCTGCCCTAACCTGCAAATTCTCTATAGTACACTATCAGTCATTTTAACAAGACCACTCATCTCACCAGACATTGTCTCTGACAATTTAAGCCACAGAATGGCATACACATTTTACCCTCTACCTACAGAAGTGCTTACATGCTGCTGAAAACTAGTGAATTAAATCGCGCTCTGGAGCAAATTTCCCCATCTATAAATTCATACTTTACTCCTACAACACTGCCATTTCCCTTGCCAGCCAAACCTTCTTTTCTTCCCTCATACTAACTCTGTCCTCTAATCTTCAATGCCTATTTGCCACATTTAACTAACTTATGTGCCCAACTACATCAGCACCTTCTTCTACCCTCACAACCCAAAACCTTGCCAGTTATTTCACTAAACTTTAATGTTATCACTGCCAAATCGAACGGTTTGAATGGCATGACCCTACCTCATGGTATGACATTTGTGTTATCATGGTAGTCATAAATAATTATCACAGGTCAGAAACTATGAGGTAGGAAAATGCCAATACTGTTTGGGATAGCAGTGTCCTTACAGTATCTCAACCTTTTTCTAAGTTCTACTGCTGCGATCTGCCCGCAGTCTGAAAGAACTGCACACATAGAGCTGCATCTCCCTGGACAGTTCTTACAGGCAATTGCAATATTTTAATTTAAGTTTTAATAACACAGAATTGAAGCAGGGGGTCTCCTGCAGCACAACTTCATTAATTCCACTCTCGGGGACCCCCTTCTTCCCGTGTTACAGGTCCTGGTATGGGGTGCCATATCCCCGCAATGTTTAAATCTCCCACATCACGTGACCGGCACATTTAAACAATGCAGGTTGATATTGTAACCCTATACCACAGCCTGTAACTCAGTAAGCAGAGGGTCCTGATGCTGAAACATTTAAAGTAGCATTTTTTAAGTAGCATACAGTGTGGAGTTGAACAGGGAGAACAACAGGAGTGAAAAAAGTGGGCAACACAACACCCACTGGCCCTAATTCCTGGATTTGGAATTACGCTGGAAAGGAAGACATTATCTATCCCAGACTGCACATCTTAGCACTAAACTATTGCTGCCATGCCGCCACTACTCTTTTTATTTGCTTTGATCTCACTCTTTAAAATGTTGAAGAGTTGCTCTGACGCGTCGCCATGGTGTCATGCGGAGTGACGTCACACGTCCGTCTCCATGGCAATGGGGTCATTTGACACCGCCAAACAAGGTAAGGTTGGCGCGAGAGCAAAGGGGAGCAGGCAGGGGGCGCAGCTCCAAAAGTTTGTGCTCCCCGAGTTATATCATTACTCAAAAACAGCAAGCTTGACAAAATCTGTCTTTCTAACTATCAACCTATTCCCCTCCTGCCTTTTGCCTCAAAACTCCTTGAATGTCTTTTATTCTCTCACTTGCTCATTTTCTCAGCACCTATTCTCTCCTAGACTCTCTACAATCTGTCTTCCGCACTGCTTACTCCACTGAAACAGACCTCACTAAAATAACTGACGACCTCCATGCTGCCAAAGACAGAGGTCATTACACTCTGCTCATATTACTTGACCTCTCTGCAGCATTTGATACTGTGGACCACCCTCTTCTCCTTCACATTCTTCATACTCTTGACATTCGTAAGAAAGTTCTATCTTTGATCTCCTCTTACTCCTCCCATCATACTTTCAGTCTCTCTTTTGCTTACACCTCCTCCTCTATCGATCTCTCTGTGGGAGTACCCCAGGGCTCTGTCCTGTGACCTCTTTTCTCTTTACACAATCTCTGTAGGTGACCTAATCACATCTCTTGGGTTCAAATACCCCCTCTATGCTGATGACACACATTTACTTTTCTACCCTTGACCTTACACCTGCTGTACAGACTAAAGTTTCTGAATGTCTTTTGTCTATATCATCCTAGATGGCCCTCCGCCAACTTAAACTTAACATGGCAAAAACAGAGCTCCTCATACTTTCTCCAAACCTTGCCCTACTACCACCTTCCACATTACTGTTGGAAGTATTATCATTCACCCAGTAGTCCAAGCACGCTGCCTAGGGGTCACACTGGACTCCTCTCTCACATTCTCCTCTGACATTTAAAAGGTAGCAAAAAAACCTGTTTTTTTCCTCCGCAAAAATACCAAGATACGCCCTTTCCTCTTTTGCTTGACTGCTAAAACTCTGACACAGACCTTCATTCTCTCCCATCTTGACTACCGTAACCTCCTGCTGTCCGGCCTTCTTCCTCTCACCTGTCTCCCCTACAATCTATCATAAATGCTGCTACCAGAATCACTCTACTATTTCCAAAATCTGTTTCAGCATCTCCTCTGTTTAAATCCCTCTCCTGGCTTCCTATTAAATCCCGTATAACACATCCAATTCTCCTCCTCACTTTTAAAGCTTTACACTCTTCTGCTCCTCCTTACATTTCAGCCCTAATTTCTCGTTATACACCATCCCGACTCCCGTTCTGCTCAAGGATGTCTTATCTCTACCCCTTTTGTATCTAAATCCCTCTCCCACCTTAAGCCCTTCTCACTGACTGCCCTACACCTCTGGAATGCCCTTCCCCTCAATAGCACCCTCTCTATCCACATTTAAGACCCACCTCAAAACACACCTGCTTAAGAAAGCCTTTGATTAGCTCCATGGCTGATAATTAACACCTCATACATAAACCTTGGCACCTTGCAGATGCACTTAATAGAATGCCCTCCTACTGTCTCTGTATGTTCTTCCTATCAACCAATTAGATTGTAAGCTCTTCGGAACAAGGGCTACTTTTCCTAAATTTTACTTTTTTCGGAATCACTTTTCCTCTTTATGTTACTTATGTTATTTGTTATTTATATGATTGTCACGTATATTAGTGCTGTGAAGCGCTATGTACATTAATGGTGCTATATAAATAAAGACAATCATACATACAGTACATGCATTAAAAATAAAACAGTGCCCAGTCAGCATAAAGTAAATTAAAGTTCTACTTACCCCTGCCAGGATGAAGGCTGTCCACATCCTCATCACCGTCCTCCTTGTGCTTCGTGGACAGCAACATTAAATTAAAAAAACTAACTTCTAGCCACTAACCCCTTAATCACCTTAGTGCCTTATACAAGGCCTGTCCCGTCTCATTTGAGCCATAGAAGACATCCAAACAACATCTTTGGGCCCCCTTTTATTATAAAGAAGAAAAGAAAGAAGAAAAGATGGAAGAACAAGAATTTACCGAAGACATCTCTTCAATCAAGAGGACCATGGACTTCTACGCATCAAGATGTTTAGCAATCTTGGAAAAGGTAAGAAACACATTGATTGGCTTTTATTTATTTGCGTATTTTTTTTTAGGTTGCCTATTGACTGGCATTGTGCTTTTCTATGCCCCTTTCTGGGTGTAGATAAGCACATTGACAATCAATTGATTTTTTGGCAAATGTTTGTTTTTATTTAACTGTAATGTGTTTTATTTTGTGTTTTTTTTAGGTTGTTCATTGATTGTCATTGTGGCAATCCATGCCCATATTGTTGGCATGGTTTACCACAGTAAAAATCAATGGTTTTATTGGCAAGTGTAATGTATTGTACTGTTATGCCAATGTTATTTTATTGTCTATTTCTTTTGTTTTAGAAATACTTATATGGCAAGCGTGCTATTAACATTTACAATAGAGAAAAGACTCAATAATGTGAGCACTCAACCATACTAATTAAATAATAATATAATGTTTTAATTATCAAATTACAATAAAAAAGAGAAAAACACACAAGGAATATACTCATTAAAAACTAAAAGACAGTAGGTACCGGACTGGGTCCTAAATGTGGTCCCTAAAGTTGAGACATATGTCTAAATCACAGAGATATTCCCATATATACTAATAATGGTAATACTCTGGTATATCTATATATATAAGCTGATGCTCCGTATGTTATATTATGTAGAATCCTACACATAACGTGTACTGTAAGTCAATAGTATATAGCTATACTGGCAAGCAAACCCCAGTATTATTGGTGCAGATAAAAAAGGAACAAAACAAAACATAGAAGTTTTGAGACCCTAATGTCTCTTCAATATATAAAGTATAATGCAGCCCAGGTTAAGGTGTATAAAAACTTAATGCAATAGGATAGGGCTACCAACATTTCGCCAGATGGTATGG
Source organism: Ascaphus truei (assembly GCF_040206685.1). NCBI lineage: Eukaryota > Metazoa > Chordata > Amphibia > Anura > Ascaphidae > Ascaphus > Ascaphus truei. The sequence continues at coordinate 366,130,301 of NC_134483.1, forward strand.
CATGTGGATAACAACAATTAATATATTAGGATGTAATAGAGATGTTATGGGCGGCAGTTATGTATCACTCCCATTCTATAGCCAGTAGGAAGTAAATACATTCCGTCAGGCTAACATCGCCTTATCAGTGCTTTCAACGCTGCTGAAGCCTGACGTTTGTCATAGGCGCCGTGGATATAGAAAGTTAATAGCTGATTGTTGGTCAGAGATGATCAATAGAATGACTGACAAACTAGTGGCTGCCTCCGTGGGCCCACATCTAAGTTTAGCTAGCTGAATTGAAGCATGTGTCACTCAAGAAAAGTTCAGGTACTCGCCAAAACCTAGCTTTTCATTCCCGTGGAAACTTCTTCGGGGGTGGGTGCTGCCAGGATTCCTCCTGTCTTATGTACAGGGTAGGCTACCGGTTGCCATGGTAACGATTACCAAAGCCGAGCAGTCTAGAGTCTATAGACCAGGTAAATATAACATGAAGGATTCTGCTATAGCCAGATTAAAATGCATTTGAGTTTAATAATAATAATAACAATAATAACAATAATAGCATGTTCTTGTATAGCACTGCTAGTTTTATGTAGTGCTTTACAGAGACCTTTTTCAGGCACAGGTCAGTGGAGCTTACAATCTATTGGTTTTGGTGCCTGAGGCACAGGGAGATAAAGTGACTTGCCCAAGGTCATAAGGAGCAGACACTGGGAATTGAACCAGGTTCCCCTGCTTCAAACTTAGGGCCTCATGCAGTAAGCCCCGATAAAATCTCTTCGGCAAGGGTTGCCGATAGGCCTTTTTTTGGCGATTTGCCCTCGCAGTATTCAGTAAGGGCCGAATCCATGCCGATCCCTGCCGAATCACTGCGAAAGCAAAACTGCCGATGAGCCTGTGCCGATACAGCCCGGCTCCAGATAAGCCTTCCCATACGCCTTTTATGCCGATAGATGTTTGCAGCAGAGAGAGACAAGCCGCTCTCTCAGCGCAAACATCGGCAAAAAATTAAGTATTTATAAACAACTTTTACTGATAGTGTACATGTGCAGGGGGTCTCTGGAGCTGAACCGCATTGGTTTCAGGTCCGGGGACCCCCTGCTTCCCGAGATACAAGCCCCTTTATGAGGTGCCGGTATCCCTCTGCATTTAAAAGGTCCCGATCATGTGACTGCGGAATGTAAACAATGCAGAAGGATACCGGCACCCCCTAAAGGGGCCTGTATCTCGGGAAGTAGGGTGTCCCCAGACCTAAAACCAAAACGGTTCAGCTCCGGAGACCCCCTGCACATCTACACTATGCGTGTCCGCTATAAATATGATGGCGACACTGGCACCGGTGCCCCAAACCGGGGCCTGTAACTCAGGAAGCAGGGGGTCTATGAGCCACAAATCAATGCGGTTCAGCTCAGGGGAACCCCTGCTTCCACACAATATTAATAAAAATACATAAATGCTGCTTCATTACCATAGCGGATAGCCGCTAAGGCAATGAAGGGTTAAGGCAGAATAGCATGTTTATTGGGGACATTTGCCCCCAATAAACATAGCAATAAACAACATACACCTACAGTACTGTGTATTTGAAATACATAAACAACAATAAATACATTAAATACATATAGTACTCACCACCCATTTCCGGCTGCCACGATGAAGGCCATCCTCCTCTTCATCCTGCCCATGTACCCTCCGCAGCTGCAAAACAGACACAGAAATGAAAACATCCAATGTAATGTCCCCTAACCCCTTAATCACCATAGCGGTTATTAACCGTACAGGTCATTAAGGGGTTAACGCACCCTCACCCACCACTCGGGACACCTACATACCCTTCCACACTAACCCCCCACACCGTGAGGCCTAACCACCCTCACCCACTACCCACAAGGGAGGCCTACCCACATACCGTTGGGGAAAATACCCCCCCCCCAGTACCCACAATAATAACAATACAATGACACGCAATAAACTTCATTATATTTATTAAATACATTACCCACCCCCTGTGCCCCCCCATAAATACAAGATTTATCCTTTTACAAACAGGGTTCATAACACAGCCCCACGCGAGTCCCCGGTGGGCTGGCGGGGCACCTTACAGACCTACAGGGTACCAGCAGCCCTTTTCAAACAGGTTCTGGAGGCCTGTTGGTGGGTCCCGCCAAGCGCCATGGCCCCCCGGTGGTCTCCTTGGGTCACCGTGAGCCACAATTGGGTCCCCACGGTAGGCCTAAGGATGTCTGGGAGCCCCGGGTCAGACCCACAGGTGTCTGCGGGGCCTCGGGTTGTTCCCACAGGGGTCTGGGGAACTCATGAGTGCTCACTACGGGTCCACGGTGCCCCCACGGATGTGGGACCACCGCTTAATCCCCGCACCTATGGTTCGGCGGTGCTCCCACATATGTGGGACCACCGCTTCATCCCCGCAGACTACGGGTCCGCAGTGCCCACACAGATGTGAGGCCATCGCTTCATCCCCGCATGTGTCACCCATGGAACCACCAGCCTGATACCCATGAGATACCCGAGGAGACCGTAGGTGGTCTCCAGAGGTCTCACGCAGAACCACGGAACAAACACTGAATGTAAAAAAAATAAACCTGGCCTATACATTCAATACATACTCCCCCCCTCCCCCAACACCTACAGTACAATAATGTGCAAAATAACTATTATCCAGATAGGGATAATAGATTATTTGCCCATTATTAAACACATTATTTAGAATATTAAAATAAATAAAGTACTACTGACCTCATCAATAAGAAGCCCCCGTCGCCAGCAACATCCTTGTCTTGCCCACACAATACATAGCCAATACATAGCCAATACATTGCAAATACATTCAGATATCTATTAACCCCTGTGACGGTAGTGAGGGTTTGGCCCGGGGTTAACGGGGTTACACCCCAAGGGCCCCCCTCTAACCTCACCAGGGAGACAAGGGGTTAACTGGGCTGAGGCCCAGAAATGTGATTTTACCCTTGTTATAACCTGTAAATGTATTCTCCCCTGTTTCCCTGTCCCATTGTAATGTCTGGGTTAATCAGTACCCACATATTGAAAGTATAACTTTGTCATAAGGGGGACATATATTTTTGATAAAGTGACTTTTTGCAGTTTTTGGAAATGTCCAGAAACCAAATGGTTTGCCTCATCTGAGTCTAGTCACTTGCCTATGCACGCTTCCTCTCTGAAAGTGCATATCCAAAGGGAGGTGTGAATTGGCCAGTTGGATGCTAAATAGGATATCCTGCCAGACTTGAGCCTGGCTTCACAGGGGAATTGTTTATGCGAGCTACGTCAAAAGGTTTTATTGATGGGGCCAGGGGGGGGGGGGGCTACCCCCAACAGCAAATCAAATTGAGTAACTTTATTAAATATAAGAATATTATGAGATGTGTATCCGTTGGATGTAGCCCATCGTTTTGAGGCTAAACATTGTACATTTACCCGTTACGAAATGCCAGATATTAATATCTCTATTATTTTTCATATTACAATGTAATGTTGGGTCTCTCTGCGAACGTCAGGTGTCACAGAATGCAGTAATATATCTCACCTGACTGTATGTTTTACTGAACTCAAGTTATGAGGTAATTTGCAGTAAATATGAAACTTTGGTTGAGTTCTGAGGAACCCCTGTTGTGATGAGCAGGAAAGGAGAATTTACAAACCTGGTCATCAAAGGCTAATTGCTAATTGTTATGCGTGGCCTAGGGACCAAGGGAAGTGGATGTTTTTGTAACTGTGGTAATTCACACTACAATGGAAGCCAAAAGAGCTTCAAAGACTTTTTACTAGACGGCACGGAGCCGTAAACTGGGAAAGAGGGGGTTAAAATGATATATAAGTCAGAACCACCTTTTACCCATTGTTGTTCATGTTTATTGTTCTTCATGCAAATGATCTTCATGCATGCATGTGTCCTGCCTGTTTTGCTGTGATGTCAACTGAACTATGGAAGAAGTGGCCAGTCTGTAATACTGCTGGCTTTCTTGCCATAATCTTTACGTAAGTGTCTATATTTTGCCTGTTATTTGTAAATTATTGTGTTCACCTTTATCAAGGAATAAAATCACTTTATTATATCTTAAGTCTCGTCCCAGTTCAAACCCAGGTATATATATATTTATATATAGTTTTGGTGTCAATTACAGCCTGTCGCAAGCTCTCGTGACAACCCCTTAAACACCTTATCGAATAATAACCGCAAAGGTAATTAAGGGGTTTAGCCACACTAGCCCGATACCCACCCTTCACCCATGAATTTGTACAGTGGCTTCATCATGCAAATATGCAAATATATGCAAATATATATATGCAAATATATATATATGCAAATATATATATATATATATACAGAGAGAGAGAGAGAGAGAGAGATATTATATATACACACACACACACATGATGAACCAATATACAAATAAATGTAGAAGGGTTATCAAAAACTACAAATAACACTTCTCCATACAGACACACTACAATAAAATTAATTTCCTTTAATAATCCTAACTGAACTTACAATCATCAACTGCCAAACAAATACCTCAAATGCCAATCAACACATTGCATTTACATTGTATATATGATGCATACAATCTATGCACCATATACATTCTGCAAATGAATGTTAACAATAACATTGCAAGCAAAATACAAATACCTCCCAACAAGTATACTATTTTAACTAATCCAGTAAACATAAATCAATTACCATTCATTAATGACATCCCTAAACAATTTACATTCCATCCCTAACAATTAAACAATTAACAAATTCAAGCCTTTAACATAACAATTTAGCCTGTGAAAAAATATAAGTACCAACAAGAATAAAAAATTGAAAACCAAGGCTAACCCTCGGCATCAATCCCAGGCAGGAAAAAGGGCTGATTTTTTCTAAGTGTCGCCCTTGCCGATGTTTCTCCTCCAGCAAACTCTCCATTCTGGAGTGCCGATCAGCAGCGAAAAGCTGATCGGGGCTACCTGAATTCAGCCGGGTTCAAAAAGTGCCGATAAGTGGCTTGATAATTTTTTATCGGGAAGCAATGTTGCCGATAATTCCCACTTATTGGCGCTTACTGAATCGGGAGGGCAAAAAATGCCTAAAAAAGCCTTATCGGCGCTTACTGCATAGAGCCCTTAGTGCCAGTCAGTGTCTTTCTCCACAGGAGAAATATTAAAGAATGAAAGTATTAAAGAAAGAGACCTAGATATGATCTCAGGGATAAATGGATGATATTGATTAAGCGACCAATTCAAGGAAACTTATGTAATAGGATCTGAACTTCTAATATGATTATCTGTAAGGTGCATTCCTTACTTAATGATGGTGCATGATTGTCATCATATCCTTTTTTAACGTATTAATCATGGAATATACTAATAATTTATCAACACCAAATATAAAGTAATCAGTTTGGAAACTACATTTTATAGTGTTAGCATTCTCAGTTCTCAAATTCAGTCTGTTTTCTTTCTTTTTCAGGCTGGGACTTTTGAGGACCGTGAGGCCCGTAAGATCTATGCTGCTCTGAGGAGGAGGGAATACACGGAGGTGACGTCACATGCCGGAGCGCGCGGCGAGGAGGGCGATCACACAGGATTGCCAATGCACAACTCCTGCAACCCACAAACAGCACTAAAGACCCAGTTACCAGAGCTTAACCTTTTTATTGCCTGTAACAACCTTACAAAGTGTGAGTAGTATGGGTTTATGTCAACACTAAAATTTTGGACAATTTCTGGTCTGCGCTCTGTCTCTCTTTTTACCTTGAGGTACAATCTCTCCTTTATATCCTGGAGCACACCAGTGTCATCGCCTGCATACTCTGGGGATCCAATAGCCGTTAATGCATTAAAGAGGCACACAAAAGCCAGTGGTAGTAACTGCTTTATTACTCCCTCTCTCTTGTAAGTGAGCATACAATACATATGAGACAAGCTCCAGTCCATTCTCTCAGAATTCTATATACTGTACAGTGTACACCAGCGTTTCCCAAACTTTTATTTGCCGTGACCCGGTTATTTTTGAACTTCTCCTTCGTGACCCACTAAACATTTTATCGCCTATACTGGCCTATAGGTAAAATAAAACAGTTATGAATGTCCATACAGATTTCATATATTCTCCCAATCCCCTCTATTCTTCCCCCCCCATCTCCCTCTGACCTGCAAAGACGCACACAGTCACTGACCTACAGACACTCACACAGACAGACCAACACAGACATTGGCCACGCACAGACACCCCCACAGTTATACCTGAACATACACAGCCACTGCTGGCCTGCACTGATACACACACACAGCCACTGATACACTGGCGACACACTTTATTCGAGCTTGGCTAGTCCCACGAATTCGGGTATACCCGGGTGTATTGAGGTTTGTGACTGTTTTCTGCCCGAGTGCATTGAGTTATTTTCCAGGCAGGGATTGAAGCATTTTATTCCCGTTGGCTGCAATACTGCACAGTATATATATATATACTGCATTACAATTCATGAATTTATGCCATCTGGTAGACACGCGAAGCATTGCAGCCTATTAAATCCTAATCATTATCATTTAACAGATCAGCCGCCCGTCAGCCAGGCATGAACCCAGGCTGGGAAGGCAAATGCAACGGGGCTTGTCAGAGGTGAGGAGTGGCGCATTCCAGGTATCTGCCAGGTACATACCGGGTATTTGCTCGAATAAAGTGTGTCGGTGCAGTACACACACACACACACACAGACACACACACACACACACACACACACACACAGACACACACACTCCTATACACACACACTGATACACACACACATGCACTCTAACCTACACACACACACAGCCACTGATACACACACTCTCCCATATACACACACACACAGTGGATTACAGAGGCAGCGACGGATGTGAGTGACTGGAGCAGGGGGCTCCCCTCCTCCCCCAGCCCACCAGCGACCGCGCAGCCACCACTGCCCGCCCCCACGCCATCTCCCACACCCGTGCCCATCTCCTGCACCAAGGGGACTGGGGGGAAGGGAGCGCCAGGACAGGCGGCACAGGTACAATACCCCCCTTCCCCCGGCGAATGCACCCCTGCTACCACTTCCTACCTACACCAGGGCATCGTGGGGGCGGAGCATTGTGTTGGCAGCCTGCATCACTTCAGCACCATCCCGCACCTCATCTCGGGCCGCCGCAAGGAGAGGGGGAGAGTGGGGGAGGGACACCGCGCGGCCAGCCTCGCTGCGACCCGGCAATTTTGCTTCCGTGGCTCGGTGCCGGGTCGCGACCCACAATTTGGGAAACGCTGGTTTACACTATTACTGTTTTTTTCTTTCTGGGTTGATCCTGCTCCTTCTGGACTTTGGAGCAGATTTGCTGTATTAGAGGACTTTTGGAAATAACTCCTCACCGAAGTTTTTTGAGCAACTTTCACCCAGTATATATCATTCACATACTATTGCTTGTATTCCATTTTACTCACGTATATTGATTAGTGTGGGAGCGCCGTCCAATCTTTTTGGTGTGGTTGAATATATATCACACAAAGTGAAGAGTGTTGTTATGACATTCATTTTCTCAATACATTCATGTATCCATATATCACTATAAATGAAAAAATGTGAATGCTAAGAGTACTTACTTATACATTTTCTCTCATGTAATAAATTGATAAACCATCCCTGGTCATCAAAATATTAGTCATAAACTATCCTAGGATGTCCTTTCAATAGAAAAACAAGTACACCATAACCGTGATCTAGATTTTATACCTCCGATATTCTAGGATTTGTCAGAAAATGTGTAATTCTGCTGTCATCTGTTTTATTATTCAGACCCATCTGTCCAAAGCTTCAGCCTTTACCCAGGTAACTGATATATACTTTTTCCTTTCTGGATTTTTTAGGTTTTGTAAACAAATATATATTCCAGCTGTTGTCTGTTTTATATTTATTTTTATTCTTCAAATCTATGCATCCATTTTTTGGGTTGTTGCCTAGGTCGATGGTATACATGAATTCACTTGCTCGGCTGTGTATGAATACATACACTATTGCTATACACTGAATATACAGGAATTATTTATCATTAAAAGACCGAATTTTTATGAGCCCAGTATTTACAGGTTACTTATAGAAATGCTGTGTAGTTGAAGCCCTCATTGAGTCCACGCGGTGCTTGTGACCCAAAAGTATAGACCCACTTAATTTTTAAAAGTATGTTTTCCAGATCTCCTAGTCTGATACCTAGAGAGAGGTGAACGATGCCCTGGAAGCTCATACACGATGTATCTCCCTTATGTATTTGGTTAACATGTTCTGGATACTGGAGTATCCAGATTGTTTCTGAGGCTAAGGCCCTCGCGCCCGCACTGCAGACCACGCACCCGCACTGCAGACAGGCGGCGCATGGAGAGGCACTTGAGGCTTTCTGCAGTCTGTAGGGAGCGGGAGCGGCAGCCGGGGGGGCGTGGTTTGAGCGGAGTGCTACTCCCCCACTCCACAGCTCCCGTCCAATACACCCCCCTCCACAGCTCCCATCAGATAAACCCCCCTCCACAGCTCCCGTCCGATACACCCCCCACAACGATGGCTGCTGTGGGGGTCGGTCTCCCGGGCTGCAGGAGGGTGTTAGTGCCGGCGGAAAGGTAAGCAGCTCCCCCCCTACACATGCCCTCACAGCTGATCCCTCCGTCAAGACACACACATACACACACCTCTCTTACCTCTTACCTTTTGGAGGCTGACAGCTCCAGCTCCCGCCCCCGCCGCTGATAGGCTCACCAGCGCACCACGTGATGCATCACCGCTTGGGATCGCAAATCTCTTGCATCCCCTGGCGGCTGACGCATCACAGCGCATAGTGAGCTGTGCAGCGAGGGGGGACTGGGACCGGCTCGGGAGGAAACCCGTGCAGGTGAGTAATGCGCATGTGGCTGCGCATGCCGCCGGACGCAGCGGGACCAAAGCCTAATGGTGCCTTTGTGCTCATGAGTGCACCTCCTAAACTGTCTCGTGGTCTTCCCCAAGTATTTAATTCCACATCTACACATAGCCAAATACACCACACCTACTGTTTTACAATTAATACATTTATTCATTGTAAAGTTTTTGCTTCCATCCCAATTTCAAAATTGTTTGGAAAGGTTCATGCATGGGCATCCTTTGCAAGACCCACAGGCATACAGTATGTCCCTGTTGTTGTCGAATGATGCCAGGTTTCTTGGCGTGTGGCTTTGTAATGGCTATGCACCAGGTTGACGGATAGATTTTTTTGCCGTCTACAGATGCAGTGGCCATTATTCGAACAAATCACGGCTCCATTTTCATGTGCGCTGCTGTACTCCAAGTGGAATTAACGCCGCCAATCGCCCCAGGCACACGTGTTTATCGCGGTTGCTTTGTTTGAATTTCATGGATTGTGTGCAATTAAATGCAATGAAATGAATTAATTGTAATGTGTACAGTACTATGCTACTATGCAACTGTGTCAATTTCAGGTGTTTAAAAGCCAGAACACTTAAATGCCATTTTATGCACTTGCCTGCACTCGCGTCCTTAGGCGGTAAGGTTGGTAGAAATCCCGCGCATGACATGAGTATTCCGAGGTATACAACGCGTGAAGTGTTTCAATAACAGCCGCTGCATCTGTACATGTAATTGAGGCTGTTGTTTTCAGATCTTCATCCTCTAAAAGGATGTGCCAATGACAGTTAAGCACATCACGGACATTGTGCCATTGTTTATTATATGTACCTATTATTCTAATAGGTTGTTTTTTGGATTTTGTGTTGGTATTCCCATATAAGTAGCAAGTTGTTTCGATCCATGCTTTTAGATCTCTTATAAGTCTTCTCAATACATGTTTTGCTATAGCCTCTATTGAGAAATTTTAATCTCATGATATTTGCCTGTTGTTCAAAAAGAGAATTATTAGAGCAATTTCTTTTAGCTCTTAAGAACTGGCCAGTTGGTATCCCCTGTATAAGGGCGTTGAGGTGGTGGCTTGAAGCCAACAGTAAATTATTAGTTACAGTTTGTTTTGTGTGAACAGTTGTTGTTAACATTTCTTTGGTGTTTTTAGTGATCTCCAGATCTAGAAATGTTATTTGTCTGCGTTTACCTCACTTGTTAATTTTAAGTTATGGTCATTGAAGGCGGACGCTCACAGAGGTATGCAAGGGAGACTGATTATAGTGAAATTAAATAAGCCTTTTATTGCGCCTGTTTCCTTAACATCAGGAAACCATCCAAACAAGGGCTAAACAAAGCTTCTATTCACTTTGGGAATATTTCTAGTGAAATACTATGCAGTTCACAACTCCCTTAGATAAACATGTCTCCCTGCCCCAAACATATAGCATGAATTAAGCAGATATAAGAAGTCTCATAAATGAAAATCTTATCTGTTCCTTATGGTTTGGAGGGAAAATCTTCTCTGTTCCTGCGTTGCTACCTTTCCTCAGGTTTTGTCAGCATTCAGGTTTAGAAGTTTCCCCTGTGTCTTGAAAGCAGCTCTGCTGTTTCTTCTGGCAGGGCTCAAGACAAGTTGTGAGAGTCAAGGACAATCCCTGCTCTGCCTCCAAGTTCAGCTCAGGTGTGAGCTAAGGAGTCACACTTCCTGTCTCAAAAGACAGGCTTTTCTAAGCAATCTAATCAGGCAAGTGGTGTTTGTTAATTGACTACCAGCAGTTAACCAACACACTGCTGGATTAGAGGCACATTACCTGAACAGGGGTAACTCCCCTGTTACATACCTCCCCTGTTTGTTGGAAGCTCGGGCTTGCCACGGCCAAAGCCCATCCTTCCACTCTCATTCGAGATATCTCTGTGACTTGAATGAGAGTGGATGGAGGAAGAGAACCCTCAGTCCCGTTGGGATCGGCACCCTTTTTCCAGTTCATTCGTGTCTCCTCCCGAAGGTGCTTGAGATCAGCACTCCTCAGTCGCTCGAGGAGGACTTTTTCTAAGTACAGTCTTTTTGCTACGTGCGCGATCATGAGATTTCCCTCGCGTCGGGTGCTTGTCTTATTGTAGGCAGACTGTATGGCAGCAGTTGCAGAGCAATTAAAAACAGCCCTTTGAGTTTTCTGCTCTTGAAGCTGTCTCCCCCTCAATGGGGTTGCTAGTTCAGCCTCTTTGGGGTTAAGTTGCAATTCCACACCCACTTCCAGAGAATGTCCCATCTTTTCAGCTTCATCAGCTAAGGATTCTTCTGGTTTTGATTCAGCACGTGTACCTTCTTTTGTTGCCTGTTGGGTGGCTGAAGGTTTTGCTAGTGCTTGTTTAGGTGGCTCAAATTTTGCAACCTTGTCTTTCAGATGAGCGGTATTCCCAGCTCTCACTGTACCCTTGTCTTCATGGGTTTTTGTGGCTGTGGGATACTGACACTTAGTCAGGGTCAATACTTGTCCTTGTAGGACTGTAATCTCATCCGGGAGAGATCCCTGTTTTTTGAGTGCGTCTTGCAAGTCTCTTCTCAGGGAATTTATCTGCATGCTTTGCTTTCTCTGAGCTGGCTTCCACATTTTTATTGCATTGTGAAGCACTATGAATTTCTTTGCTTGGGCCATAGTTACTTGTTTTAGTTTCTGGACCTTCTTGTGCTCCCTTTTGTGCCGGGTCACCTGGGTTCTAAGCTTGGCCTCTAGCGATGCTTTGGTGACGCTCAGGGTAGCCTTCAGTTTCTCAAGCAGCTTTGTGGGGACATACTGGGTCATCAGACGTTCCTGCAGCACTTGAATTTCTTTAACAGCCTGCAGATTGTCTTCCTGCAGAGTTCGCTGCTTCTCCTCGGCCTTCTCGAGGTGCGTACACAGACCTTGCAGTTGGTTCTGCAGTCGGTGCTCTGCTTCAAACATCTCACCTTCCAAAAGTCTATTTATTTCTTTAAGCTCGTGCAGCTTTTCATTCTTTTTCTTGACGTCGTCTGTCAAATGAAAATTTTCTTCTTTGAGTTTTAAGTTTTTTCTTATTAATCTTAAATGTTCTCCTTTTTCAGTCTCTGTACTATTCAGGGCCTCCTTCCATTTATGCACATCTGCTTTGAGAATGACAGTCTCCTGGCGTGAGACTTCCTTCTCTAGGTTGAGGGTCTGAAGCTCCTTCTGAGAGACTTGGAGATCTGTATCAAGATTTACAATCGTTTCTTTAGAAATGTCCAGCTCCTCAGTGAGACTGTGGAGTTCCTTTCTGGAAGCTTACAGGTTTCTGTGGTAGCTGTTAGTCTCATGTTGTGAGGCATCCAGTGCTCTGCGGAGTGTCTGAACCTCTTTCCGAGATACGTCCACCTCTCTCCGGACACTGTTGACCTCTTGTTGTGAGGCATTCAGCTCTATGTGAAGAGTGTGAACCTCTTGCTGGAAGACTGTCATCTGCTTCAGTGCCTCCTCATACTTCCGCTTCAGCTTAGCCATCATTTTATCAGATTGGTTCTGCTTTTTATCCATGGCAGAAATAGTAGCGTTTGCAGTATCTAGCTCAGTCTTGAGATCGTCCAATTCTGTCCTGGCTGCAGAGTACATTGCGAGCACATATTCCTGTAGCTTCACGTTATTTTTCTGTAGCTCTGTGTAACCATCTTCCTTTTGTTTCAATTGTTCACAGAGCATATCACAGTCATGCCTGGCATTTTTCAGGGCATCTTCAGGGCTGGTCAAGGGATCGTCACTCACTGGTTCCGGCTCCACTTCCCTGGGATGGTTGGTTGAGGGTTCCTCACTGTTGGCACCGGACAGACACTTCTTTGGGGTACACGACTTCTGCCTTGGGCCCTCTGGATATACGATTAACCGCGGGATGAATTCTCCATTTTCTCTAGGCTGCAGGGCAACTCGGTCCCCCTTTTCCTCCACAGGATCTGCGGACGTGTTTGTTCCTTCCATGGTAAGTGAAGAACCGCTTTTCTTTTTCCGCTTTTTTGTTTTGGATGACTCCGTCCCATCCGGAATACTGGGGTCTCCTTCTTTATTTGATACTTTAGCAGCTTCATTATATACGCCAGGCTTTTCTTGCAGTTGCTTTAGCTGACAGAAATATTGGGTGATCTGCTGCTCCCGCTCTTTCTCTTGTCGACCATATTCGTCATCATAGAGGGCGGTCTTTTCTGTTCGTGCTGAGTTCAGGCACCCCCACCATTCTTGGGGTGTTTTGTGGATGTGACTCGGTTCGGGTTCCCCGTAAGAGATGTCTTCCTCTTTATTGGACTGGAAGGGCCACTCTTCCGTGGGGTAGGGTTCATTACAGGAATGCTGCATCTTGTCCTCCATTTTTAGGCTATCTGGTGTAATTTTCTTCCTGACCTCAGGAGGCGCTATTGCAGCTGTTGCCACTGTATTTGCTAGAACCCCCAATTGTGGTAGTCCTACAGGTGGGCATATTTTGCTTGTAGAGGTCATAGCTCTCACAGGCATTTCTGTAGACTTTTTCTTTCTTGGGTAAGTTTTACAATATCAGCAGTACTGTGCATCCATTTTCTCTTATCAGGTATACAAGATGTGCAGTTGCTAGGTAAAAACGTCTATTTGCTTTACACCATTTACTTGCTAGGTAAAATCTCTCATTAGGTATGCTGAATGTGTAGTTGCTAGGTAAAAACTTCTGTTTGCTTTACACCATTTACTTGCTAGGTGCAATCTCTCTGCTTCAGCCAAATAATGTGATTTTCTGTTTGAGTTCAGTCTCAACTTTGGGTATTGTGACATTCACTCTTCACACTTTGGCATAACTTTTATACAGTTCAGCAATTCCTTTTTTTCTAGTAGGCAATTTTACCCTCAGCACTTGTTTACTGAAAATTCCCCTGCTTCAGCACAGTCTTGCATCAATTTTCACATTTTTCTGCATATACTCCATTCACAACTGGTAGTCCTATGCGGTGTGGCAGCCTTTACTTGCAGAATCAGTACCGCTCATGGGTCACCATCTGTATTCACTGCTTCAGCTAAACATTTGAAAATAACAAACGACTATCCCTTTCAAGGGCTTACTCACTTCTTGAACCCTGACTATGGCTGGAAGGCAACCCCCCTATTTCAATGACCATATTACACTTTATTGTGAGAGGCAAATAAGGTTTTACCTGCTTCAGCAGTCTCTCTCTCTCTCCTCTTGGGATTGGGGAAAAGAGTCCATCTGTGGTTTTGTAAGTTTCAGTGCAGTGGTGTGTATCACTTTAACTCTGATCTCTGCTGCATGAGATTTTTTTTTTTTAAGTTGCTCAGACTGTTTGTAGGCAAAAAGCATAAAAAAAAATTCACAGAACAAATCTCCGGTCCTTTCTAACTTCAAAGACCACCTCTCGTGCCACTTCGGACACCATATGTAGGCGGACACTCACAGAGGTATGCAAGGGAGACTGATTATAGTGAAATTAAATAAGCCTTTTATTGCGCCTGTTTCCTTAACATCAGGAAACCATCCAAACAAGGGGTAAACAAAGCTTCTATTCACTTGGGAGTATTTCTAGTGAAATACTATGCAGTTCACAACTCCCTTAGATAAGCATGTCTCCCTGCCCCAAACATATAGCATGAATTAAGCAGATATAAGAAGTCTCATAAATGAAAGTCTTATCTGTTCCTTATGGTTTGGAGGGAAAATCTTCTCTGTTCCTGCGTTGCTACCTTTCCTCAGGTTTTGTCAGCATTCAGGTTTAGAAGTTTCCCCTGTGTCTTGAAAGCAGCTCTGCTGTTTCTTCTGGCAGGGCTCAAGACAAGTTGTGAGAGTCAAGGACAATCCCTGCTCTGCCTCCATGTTCAGCTCAGGTGTGAGCTAAGGAGTCACACTTCCTGTCTCAAAAGACAGGCTTTTCTAAGCAATCTAATCAGGCAGGTGGTGTTTGTTAATTGACTACCAGCAGTTAACCACCACACTTCTGGATTAGAGGCACATTACCTGAACAGGGGTAACTCCCCTGTTACAGTCATTCTGATTCAGTATATTGACGAAGTTATGAAACTAATCTACCGTGCCGTTCCAAAGAATCAGCAACTCAATTGCATTTTAACCTGGCTATAGCAGAATCCTTCATGTTACATTTACCTGATCTGTAGACTCTAGACTGCTCGGCTTTGGTAATCACTACCATGGCAACCGGTAGCCTACATAAGACAGGAGGAATCCTGGCCCCCTGAAGAAGTTCCCACGGGAAAGTAATGCACGTCGGGTAGAGATGACGCAGTTATGGTGACGGCATAGACATGACCGAAACGCAAGGTTTTCGGCGAGTATCGGAAATTTTCTTGAGTGATACACGCTACAATTCAGCTAGCTATACTTAGATGTGGGCCCTCGTAGGCAGCCACTAGTTTGAGTCAGTCATTCTATTGATTATCTCTGACCAACAATCAGCTATTAGCCTTCTATATCCACGGCGCCTATGACAAACATCAGGCGTCAGCAGCGTTGGAATCACTGATAAGGCGATGGTAGCCTGGCGGAATGTATTTACTTCCTACTTACTTCTGCCCATGACATCTCTATTACATCCTAATATATTAATTGTAGTAATCCCCATGCCAAACCATCTGGCGAATTGTAGGTAGCCTTATCCTATAAAGTTTTTATGCACCCTAACCTGGGGTGCACTATACATTATACATTATGGTCTCTAACTTACATGTTTTGTTTTGTTCCTTTTTTGTTTGCACCAATAATACTGGCTTTGTTTGCCAGTATAGCTATATACTATTGACTTACACGTTAAGTGTATGATTCTACATAATATAACATACAGAGCATCCAGTATATATATATATATATATATATATATATATATATATATATATATATATATATATATATATATATATATATAGAAAAGAAAAGAAAAAAGCGCCCAATCCTAGTGCATTACTGTGCAAAAAATGGTTTAATTCCCAATAAAAGACTCATAAAATGAACTCACAAACATAAAAGGTAAAAAAGCATTGTATGAGTTATACTCATGCTCCAAAGGATCTAGAAGCACTGTTGCTCTGCTACTCTGCTCCGTGGCTCCACCACATCCAGTACAGCCCTCGTTTATCTCTGCCAGCAAGAACTCACGTCATCAGGCTCGTCTCAGTATTCTTTCCCCGGGAACAAACTACCAGATAGTCTAGGTTCCCACCGGGGACAGTGTTAGCGGCGGAATAAACAGATGACGTCGCGCCGTGCACGGAGAAGTTCAAGCAGGAGAATATCCAGCAGAAAACGCAAACCAACGCCGACAGGATCCACAGCACACCTGGCCCTACGCGTTTCAACAACTAAACTGTTTTCATCAGGGGATGGACTATGGGTGTGTTAGACACATATTATACACCCACATATCCAATTAACTATGCAAAAATAGATTGGAAATCGGGTGTAAGCAATTAACATAATGAAATTGAATCTGATACCTCACACATTAGAAGAACTTATATGCAGTTGTATATTTAAACTATAATTGTCTTGATCTTACATGAAATGAACTTATAGTAATGTATAATACATAATATAACCAAGCTTGCACTTGTCATTGTCTTTGTGAAGTAAACAGACCATAAAATATCTATATACAATGATTATCTGAAATCAACTGAATAACCAGTAAAAAGTTAATTTTTGATGTTATCAATATTTAGCTTGAGGAGAATGGACTTGATAGTAATACTAGGTCTATAATCTAAAAGATATATAATGAAGGATAAAGAATTTAGTAAAATACATCATATAACAAATGTAACCTTAAAGAAAACAAAATCAACAATTAATCAAATAAAAATAGGAGAAAAACAAATATATATATAACAGTATAAATCATAAAAATATTAATACAATAATAAAATAAATACAACATGTGTTAAATATATCTTTCAGATAATACAGAATAATCTAATCGGCAAGGTATTAAATGAACACTGAAGAAAAAAGAGGGGGGGAGGGGGGGTACCTAATTCATATGTATGCATATATGTACTCCATATGAGTGTAAGAATACACTCAAAGAAACAATGAGGAAAGCACCAATATATGTGTACACTACCGACACACTTTATTAAAGTGTGGCCGGTACCGCAAGCCGGGAGATTTCCCGGCTTGCTAGTGGCCGCCCCTCGGCGTGCCGCGCGTCATAGACGCGCGGTCACGCGTCTTCGGGAGCGTGCGCCCCCTGCACGCGCGTCCAGGGGCTCCCCGAGGGAGCCCTGGTGTCCCGCGATCGCGGGACAGCGGCAGGGGGTTCCGGGGGACCCGGCGGACCCGGCAGCGGTAGGGAGAGCGCCCCGATCGGAGGGCGCTCTTCCGCTGCTTCGGCGCGCGCCCGTCACTCTCGGGCGCGCGCCAGGCTACTGCTGCGGCCAAGAACGGGCAAATGCTCGAATAAACTTGGCCGCAGCAGTATATAAAGAAATTGATTGTCTCAATAATACTGGCATTTGTTTGCCAGTATAGCTATATACTATTGACTTACACGTCAAGTGTATGATTCTACATAATATAAATACAGAGCATCCAGCATATATATATATATATATATATATATATATATATATATATATATATATATATATATATTTACAGATTATCACCATTATCAGTATACTGTATATGTGTATATCTCTGCGATTTAGATATATGTCTCAACTTTAGGGATCCTATTTAGGACCCAGTCCGGTACCTAACATCTTTTAGGTTTTAATGAGTATATTTCTTGTGTGTTTTTCTCTCTTTTGATTGTAATTTGATTATTAAAACATTATATTATTATGTATTTAGTAGAGGTTGAGTGCTCACATTAGGGATTATTTTCTCTAGTACGTAATTATTTATTATATTATACTAGCTGAGAAGAGGCCATCCTTTGTGCTACAAACATGCAATTAGCCATTTTTGGCGACTAATGCCTTTGCCGATTTGTATGTGTGGTGATGGGGTAGAGGGGTGGGGGTAGTTGCCCTGGGGAGGGTGGTTATGCTTACCGGGTACTGTAGGTATCGGTGGGGTAAGGGGGTTAACCCCTTAATTACTATAGTGGTTACTAACCAGTAGTTGATTTTTATTAATGTTGCTGCCTGTGGAGGATGTGATGAGGATGAGGATGGCCTTCATCCTGGCAGGGGTAAGTCCAACTTTAATTTACTTTATGCTGGCTGGATAATGTTTTATTTTTAATGGGCAAATGAGCTGTTGATCCATATCTGGGATTTTGCCCATTACTGTACTGTACAGTATGTGTTAGGGGGAAGGGGTTGTTGGGGGTAGAGGGGGTGGGTAGTAGGGTGTCCATTCATTGCTATTGGGGTTATCTTTGCTCCTATTTGGGGCATAGGTATCCAATTGGTGTATTGGCTAGTTTTGGTGTTTGTATTGTGTTTTAATGTTTATTGGTGGTAGAAGGGGTGGGTGAAGGTTGTATTTTGCATATGGTGGGTGATTATGCCTACCAGGTTTGTAGAAGTAGTAACTGCTAAGGTAGAGAAGGGGTTAACTCCTCCTGTAATCCGCCCTTTAGGCATAAACACCCACTACGGGCCAAATACTACCTTCACCCACACCCTCTACCCCCAATAAACCGGGCACTGGTATTTAACCCCTTCATTACCTTAGCGATTAGCCGCTAAGGTAATGAAGCTGCCTGTAAATATATTTTTATTACATAGGATTGAAGCAGGAGGTCTCCAGCGCTGGGGAGGGACAATTGTAGGGACAAGGGGGGAGGGACAAGTGGTGTAGAGTATAGTAACCTTGGTACGGTTGTTACCTGAGTGCTAGAGTGTAGTGCTCTCATGTGGCACGGAAAACATAACAGAGAAATCCTAATGTCTATGGGCCTCATGCAGTAAGCCCCGATAATGCTTTTCGGCATTTTATAGACGTTTTTTGCCCTCCTGATTCAGTAAGCCCTGATAAGTGGGAATTATCGGCAACTTTTCTTCCGAAAAAATTTTTTTCGCCACCCGGCTGCCGATAAGCCACTTATCGGGACTTTTTTTCCCCGCCTGAATTCAGTAAGCCCCGATCAGCTTTTCGGTGCTGATCGGCAGGCCAGATTGGAGATTTTATGGCCAATCCAGCCCGCCAACTAAAGTTGGCAACTTGCTGAAGGAGAAGCATCGGCAAGGGCGACACTTAGGAAAAATCAGCCCTTTTTCCTGCCTGTGATTGATGCTGGGGGTCTCCGGAGCTGATACCCGCACCGGAGCCCCCCGGCATGCATCCGAGGCAGGAAAAAGGCATTTAAAAGCCACTTCATTACCTTAGCGGCTAACCGCTAAGGCAATGAAGGGGTTAACCCACCGTGCCAGCGTTATTGTGGGTAGCGGGGATGGGTGAGGGGGGTATTTGGCCCTGGGTGTGAGTTTAGGACTTGCGGGGGGGATGCGGGGGCACTTAACCCCTTCACGACCGTAGCGGTTAATACCGCTACGGTCCTGAAGGGGTTAAGGCCTCCCGCTACCCAACCGCAAGCCCTAAACAACCACCGTTGGGGCTAATGCCCCCTTCACACACCCCCACTACCCACAATAATAAAAAAACACACCCCAGCCCCACAATAACGAAATAAATAAATAATTAAATAATAATTATATATATATATATATATATATATATATATATATATATATATATATACCCAACAACACCTATACCCCCCTAACATACAGTATAGTAATGGGCAGAATGACTATTATCCACAAATGGATAATAGTGCAGTTGTCCATTTAAAATACATACACAACAATAAAGACATTAAATACATATAGCACTCACCCATGTCCCACTGCCACGATGAAGGCCATCCTCATCTTCATCCTGCCCATGCCCCATCCGCTTCTGCAAAACAAACACAAGAATTACAACATCCAAATTAATGTCCCCTAACCCCTTAATCACCATAGCGGTTATTAACCGCTACAGTTATTAAGGGGTTAAGCCACCATCACCCACATACCCTCCCCCACAAAGCTCCCCAACCACCCTCACCCAATACCCACAGGGGAGTCCTACCAAATACCCTTGGGCCTAATACCCCCTCCCCCAGCACATACAGTACAATAATGTGCCAAATAACTATTATCCACATAGGGATAATACATTATTTGGCCATTATTAAACACATTCAATACCGTTAAAATGTAAAGAAAATTGTACTAACCTCATCAATAAGAAGTCTCCGTCGCCAGCATCATCCTTGGGGTCCCTTGCCAACATTATAAATAGCCACAACATTTGAATATCATTAACATAACACTGAACCCCTTAATCACCTTATCGGGTACTAACCTGAAAGGTAATTAAGGGGTGAAGCCATCCTGCAATGCCTACAACAGTTATGCATAACATCCTCAGTGAAATAAATACCCATTGCCTAACCAAATTACATTTAATCATTCAATCTGTAGGCTCACATGCCTCATAAAACATTGCATTTACAGTGTATACATGTAGCATAACATGTAAACTGCATGTACACGCTGCAAATCAATGTTAACAATACAATAATCCCACTCAAATCGCCATACATCACAAGAAGTATATTATTTAATCCAATAAACTCACCATCAATGAATTACCACACATCACTTACATCCCTAAACATTTAAAATACCATCCATACCAATTACACAATGAACTATAGCTATCCTAACAGAGAACAACTTCAAAACATAGAAAAAAGTACACCAACAATTACAATATACTAAAGCAAGGCTTTCCATATCCTACTGTACGGCCTGGAAGCCCAAAACTTACATCTGTCTAAAAATAAAATACATTTAGCACACATCAATGCATAGCCACAATGATTAACAATACAGAATAAGAAGCTTTAACAACACTATCATTTCTTACCCTGTATATATATCTGTACACATACATACAGACATACATACAGTGGGAAGAAATGATATGCATTATAAAAAATGAAAACATGAAAAAGCAACAAAAAAAACAGTTACATTAAGAACATTTCTTTATTTAACTTACCATTACTTGCCCCCACCGACTCCCGTTGATCAGCTTACTCACGAACCAATCCACGACACCATCCACGACACCATCCACGACACAATCCAGGAACAAATCCACGAACCAAACCAGGAACCAATCCAAGAACAAGTGCAGGAACCAATCCAGGAACCAAGCCACGAAGAAATCCACGAAACAATCCACGACACGATCCAGGAACAGGAAACCATAAAAGAAAAAAACATAACAAATTAAACATTAAAATAATAAAACATGACAATCAAGGGTTGTACTAGTTTTATTCTTAGTGAATCTGTATTAAAATACCTTGTTCCGGGGTCTTCTTGACGTCCGGTGCCACGCCCTGGTCTTCAATCTTCAGGAGGAGGTCCGTCCTCCTCGGCGTCTGCCTTCAAAATGAGACGACATAGGCTTTTAAAGGCCTATGACGTCACATTTGTCGTCATATGGTTCCCACGGCCCTGATTGGGCCGTGAAAACCATGTGTTTTGGCCGATGTAAAAAAATTTGATGACGTCACTTAAAGGCAATGCCAGCACAGCCAATCAGAATGGCTTTGCTGCTATTGCCTTTAAGAAAACGTCATGAAATGACACATGGCCGGACTCACATGGTAAGCCAGCCAATCAGAGCGTGGGAACTCCATCCCTACTCTGATTGGTTCAAGTCGCCCTTGCCGATGCTTCTCCTTCAGCAAGTTGCCAACTTTAGTTGGCGGGCTGGATTGGCCATAAAATCTCCAATCTGGCCTGCCGATCAGTACCGAAAAGCTGATCGGGGCTTACTGAATTCAGGCGGGAAAAAAAAGTCCCGATAAGTGGCTTATCGGCAGCCGGGCGGCGAAATTTTTTTTTTCGGAAGAAAAGTTGCCGATAATTCCCACTTATCGGGGCTTACTGAATCAGGAGGGCAAAAAACGGCTATAAAATGCCGAAAAAGCCTTATCGGGGCTTACTGCATGAGGCCCATAGACATTAGGATTTCTCTGCTCCACAAAGCAATGCGGTTCAGCTCAGGGGACCCCCTGCTCACTGTACAGTATAATTAAAAAGACATTCATGCTGCTTCATTACCGTTGCACATAGCCGCCAAGGTAAGGAACGAGTCTTTATTGATGTGTGTGTGTTTTATTTATACTGTACATGTGCAGAGGGTCTCCGGAGCAGAACCGCGTTGGTTTGAGGTCCGGGGACCCCCTGCCCCCCGAGATACAGGCCCCTTTATGGGGTGCCGGTATCCCTCTGGTTTGTTTACAGGTCGCGGTCACGTGATCGGGACCTTTAAACGCCGAGGGATACCGGCACCTCATAAAGGGGCCTGTATCTCGGGGGGGCAGGGGGTCCCCGGACCTCAAACCAACGCGGTTCAGCTCCGAAGACCCCCTGCACATGTACACTATGAGTAAAAGTTGTTTTTAAATACTTTTTTTGTTGCCGATGTTTGCGCTGAGAGAGCGGCTTGTCTCTCTCAGCTGCAAACATCTATCGGCACCAAAGGCCTATCGGAAGGCTTATCGGGAGCCAGGCTGTATCGCCACAGGTCATTGGCAGCTTTGCTTTCGCAGTGCTTTGGCAGGGATCGGAAGGATTCGGCCCTTACTGAATACTGCGAGGGCAAATCGCCAAAAAATGGCCTGTTAGCCACCAATCCGCAACCCTTACCGAAAATGTTGGATCGAGCCTTACTGCATGAGGCCCTATGTGTCATATGAATGCAGCCACATATATTTCCAGGTTTAATCCTAGTGGTACTAAAGTTTGTAGGGTGTTTATCCAGAAGGTCTTCCAGTGGCACCGTTTATTAAAACGTTCTTCGCCTCTCGCGTTCAGGTTGACTACCTCCACTCAGTAGACAGAAAGGCTGTCAGTTTTACAGTCATGGAATTTAAAAAAATTATTTTGAAACCCTGTGTATTTCTAGGTCCATTTCTATAATGTGTTAGAGGAAGAGAGTCTTTAATTTTCTTTTGGTGCTGCCTACATGAATAGTCTAGTACATAAACAACGTGTGTGCTGTTACAATTAATTAATTCTTTAACCTGTAACTTCACTGAAATGGACTATATCAAGATGGAAACAGGTGAAGCACTAGTCTTTGGTCATTTGAAACAGCCTTTGGTTATCTTTGTGAGCCAGTTTGTCAGAATATTTTTGCTTTCTAATCGTTTTAAAACAGGTATGCTAAAAGGTACTTTAAATTCTGTTTTTTTCCAAAAATTACATACGAGAAGTCTGGTAAAACTTTCTCTAAAACAACATAATTTTTTAAAAGACCCCAATGTTTATTTAAAATGTTTCTAATATACATCGCTCCACTGTTCAACTGGGTAATAAAAAAAATCTCCAAAGTTATCCGATTCTGGTTTCTTTTAAATTTTGGAGGTTAGAAGTTCCTCCCTGTTTAGGCCTAGTGCTCTAATGTAAGCTTCTGTTATTAAGAGCTCATCATCCTTTTAATCCTGAAACTTGATCTACATCTCTAAGGCCTCTTTTCCAAAGTCTATCTTTCGTGTACAATTCCACCTTAATCTCTGAAATTGACCAAATGGTACTGGTATGTTGTCAACCCATTTCTCATAGTTGCCACTTTGAGCATCAAGCAGTCTATTACACTCCGCATTCTGAAATGTTTTGTAATGATGTTAACATCGTTAGAGTGGGAGAGTTCTAGAGGAAGAAACTCTACCTGGGTACAGTTTTTGACATTGGTGAAAATTAATTGTCTGTCATTGGTATTTATGATGCCAAAAAAAGTTTCAGAGACTACATGTCACCATCCCATATGATGACAATATTGTCTCCGGAACCTGAGCCAAAGTATGATGTCACTAAGGGATTTATTGTTTTTCCATATGTATGAGTTCTCTCAATGTCCCACGAAAAGATTTGCAAATGTGGGGGGGACATTTTGTGCCATTGCTGTTTCGCATAGCTGCAAGTACAAATCTTTCTCAAATAGAAAATAGTTGTTATTTTAGATTAAAATCATCCCTTTTAAAATTAAATCTCTTAGTTTTTCAGATAAGAGGTCATAAACATTCAAATGTTACTCTGTTGCTGCCATGCCCAATGTATGGTGGATACAGGTGTACGGAGCTTGTACATCACATGTTGCCCATATGTATGTTGATTTCCATTTGATATGTTTTGTTAACTGAATAAGGGGACTCGTGTCCCTGAGGTGGGCTCTAAATTAATATACCATTGGCTGTAAAAAATGGTCGTTATACTCTGAAAGTTTACTGGAGACAGAACCAATCTCTGCGATGATTATGTGACCAGGAAGGTTGTGGGGGGATGGGGGACGGGGGGGCTGTATCGATTTGGGTATTTTTGGTGATATACTGTATTAATGGAATTACAGGGTATTCTGCAAATAGAAACTCATATTCTTGTAAAGTAATGATTCCTTCTGTCTGAGAATGACTCTGAGATCATCCACAAATACAGTTGTCACGGGAGGCTAGTACTTTTAACACATTTTACCTTCCGGGATAAATTCACTAAGCAGGACACAGTAGTGGAATAAATTGGGGTTAATTCTGGTAAAAACGGCATTCAATGGAACACAAAATACAGGGAATACATGCTTAACTGGGGTCTGGGGGGAGTCTCTAGCCTCACTAGGTGCAGGGTGCTTGCTTTAGGAAGTCTTACCTTGTCCTCTCCTCATCCAAGAACACCACAGTACTATCTACAGGATAGATACTTGGCTTACCCCGCTGTCTGGGTCTCCGTTTGATATGAGAACTTGGCCGCATCCCTAGGACCTGTCCTCAGCTTGGCTAGGCTTCTCCAGCACCTCAATGCCCAGTGCTTTGCTATTGTGAGCAAAGCACCTTTGAAAAGCCCGCCATTGCTTCACTGGACCTAGCCTAGCAAGATGGTCCTATGTTTAACATGGAGCAGGGACTGCCGACCAACCAACACACGGATCGTGGTGCAACCACCACTCACAAATGGGAGGCTTGGCTTGGTGAGGAGGGGGGTATACTTAGGGGCTCAGGTTGCTGATGAGTGGGAAATTTGAACTGGCCAATGGGAACCGTGCCTATGAGCAACGGCTTCCCCTTGCCAGTCCCATACCTCCCGCTGGGTAGGCTCCACAGTGTCTGACAGAACGGGGGTGGGGGCAAGGCGGGGAGCCTTTGTCTCTGGACCTGGTTCTTCACCATTCCCCGCTCAACTTGATGGCCCAACACCTCACTACTCCCATCACCCCTTTTGATCGACCATCTCTATGCAGACATCCTGGCTAATCGAATTACCAGGACTTCCTCCATAGAGATGGACACACATTTTAAACAAATTTCTTCCTCTAACCTGGGCTTGGGATTTGAATAAGCCTGCATGCCACGTCAAGGTATAACCAAATTTGCAGGTCCTAACACTACACTGTGGACCTTTCCTTTACCTCTGTATGAGGGAAAACAACCATAGTAGGTCCTGTTCATATAGCAAAATGAGAAAACTCCCAAATTTAAAAGGTGGGATGGGTGAGCTCTGGGAGGAGGGGCCACCTTCCTCCAAACAACTGTTGCCAGTTAGAAATTGAATTAACACAGACTTTCCAAGCACACTCAAACCCCAACACCCACCACATCTCACACACACACACACACACACACACACACACACACACACACACACACACACACACACACACACACACACACACACACACACACACACACACACACACACACACACACACACACACACACACACACACACACGTGTGTGTGTATATATATATATGTATATATATGTATAAATATTTATGTCAAAAGGAGTGCTACTGACCATGGTTGTTTCCCCTCATACAGAGGTAAAGGGAAGGGATCACTGTGTTAGGATTTTTTTGTAAATTGACGGCTCGAACAGCGACTTTGCTCTATAAAAAATGACTCCTCTTAGAGATAAATTTTTTGGGTAACACACCAGAGATATACAGTACTGTATAGAAAAATATTCTAGTGAGTCCTATGTCAATACATTGCAGTTTCAATAGACTTGAGTTTTCTTATACCTTTCAGTCGCTATGTAGCAGGCAATACCTAGTAGATTGGATTAATACAGTAATTGAAATATTACTCAAGAGATGATATTTTTACACTATAGTTGATTATTCTTTTTACCAGAAATTCCCCTTTGAACCATCTTATTACTGTATATCTCTTTAATTTCTTTAAAATTGTTCTGACATTTTTTATGTTATTGAAGAAGATAATTTGTAAAGCTCCTTCAAGAAGATACTAATTGCAATCAGGATTCCCAAATCACAAAAGGAGTAAAGGTTGATGCAATAATCCACAGAGTCTGAATGGTTTAAAAAATATATACTAAAATAACAAGTTGGCTTAGAGGAAAAGCAAAAGCCATTTCCAAAGGGAGGTGAAAATTTTGGCTCCCTCATCAATTATGCATGATTTGATATCTTTACAAAATGAATTTCAGAGACTTGCTATGATTTTGATTAGAACATTGTTCTAATGCTTCCAAATTACTCCTGCAAGTATGATCCATTATTTTCTACAGTATTTATCTTTTTTTTTTCAGTATAATTCTTTTTTTGTGTTTACTTCTTGGTTTAAACCAGCATTCACTCATACAGAGTGATAAAGTGCTTGCGCATGAAACGCGTAGATGCGTTTTCTATCTGTCATCCGTTTTGAGCTTCACAATAAATTAGCTTTTATTTGGAGTTGCCCTGGATTACTTGCCTTTTTTGCCTGTGCTCAGGTTCTACACCTCCTTCACTGAATCATCAAGCTCATGGATTGCAGGCACTGCAACTGCTGGACTGTCTTACGAGGGAGGTTTATAGGGAATGCTCTTTAGCCCTGAGTTAAGTTACCCTGTTCCCCTACAATCAAGTATATTATACACTGTGTAGAGGTTTCATTGTAACCATATACTGTGGTTACTGGATGGACACCGCTAGGCGCTTATTCCTCTTTGCTACCATTACCTATGGACTGTTCTCATTGTGGACAATAACTACAGCACCAAGGATTTATATGGACATATCACATAAGTTGTTTATAGGGTTCACATGTGATTTTGACCACCATTTCACACCATTTTCTACTAACTGTTTCCGTGGCTGAGCAAAACCAAATGCATTTAACAGGTCTTTATTTGCATGTTGCTTCTCCGTGACACATGGCTGCAAAATGGGGTTTAGTGGCTACCGTAGTACTTTGCAGTACCAATAGGTGGTGCTAGTGTGTCTTTAACCTAAATTCAATACACAGTATTCAGGAACTATTGCTACAATAATAAAAATGTTGTACTGTTCTGTGTAATGGAACCTACCCCTTATCCTCTTTTAATGCTAGGAAACATCAGATACATTTATAAGGACATTTATAAGGACACAGCCAGTCTTTATAAATGATGAAATACTTATTAATGTAATCTTCTTACACCAACATCTTCTTCTGGCTGTCTCTTGTACAGTTTCACCTGTAAGATAATTGAGAAGAAATAGATGCATTAATTAAACTGTGCTGCTGTGTCAGTACACTGCAGTGCATGTGCGATCTATGTAATTTATGTGGAGTGCACATGCCTGGTACAGGTATATGCATCTCCGTTGCCTGTGCTGAGTCTGAGTTGTTAAAAAAACTTGTTACATCTGGCGAGATTTTCTTTTTTATGCCTTGGTAGGCATCCTTGGATGTTCACCTTGCAGATTATGCTCAATTAAGTATGATCTGTATAGGTTTTATGGTGCGTTCTTTCAGTTAATCGGATGGGCAGGACTGAGCTGTTAGATCAAGCATCCCTGCCCGTTGCTGCCATGCATGCACCTCCCATTAACATGTTTGATATTCTCTGTATTGTGTCTTTAAGCCTTATATATTATTTGCTGCAGAGCCTCTCACCTTCTCCCCTTCTCCCCCCTTCCCCTCCCCAGGCCAACAGCAGGGCTCTGACCTGCACCTCTCCTCCCCCAGCCATCCTTAGAGGCCTCTGTTATCCTTCCCCTTTGAATTGGCATTGAGGCAGTCACTGCAGGGGTTCAGTAGCACTAGTTCCCTCCTTGCACCTTATTTATGGGTTCCTCATGGGTCCGGCGGCCATTTTGTTGCGGCTCTATTAACCTGCAAACATCTGCCTGAGCTGGCCTGTCAGCACGCCACTGCAATCTCTCCTCCCGGCACCTCCGCCCCTCACAACTCCCAGAGGACAACACAGTCTAACCCGATTCCTGCTCCAGTCGATGTGGGGATGCTCCCTCCTCCAGCACATAGCCATGATATGTATCTTCTCATAATTGCTTCCACACTACTTGAGCATCTTGTTTACAATTGCATGATACACTTTTATCTCTGCTGATACTCTTATTAGACAGAGAGAGATTTGCTTTAACAAAAGTTGTCAATGATCTCCTCAAGGCAAAAATCACAAGGGCAATTTTCCTTACTAATCTTACTGGACTTCTCTGCTGTTTTTAATACTTTTGTCCACCCTCTCTTACTCCATACTCTCCACTTTATTGACATTTGGGTCACTGTCTGGGTTATCTTCCTATCTATCTACATAACAGCTCTTCCTGTGTTTCCTTTTCTGACACCTCCTCTTCTCCCCTCTTACTTAATGTTAGGCTTCTGTTTTAGGACATATTCTATATTCTATTTTCTATTTCTACCACTTCCCTGGGCAAACTAATACAGTTTGTTTTTTTACTAACACTTCTATCCGGACAAGACCCAAACCTACCTGTATTCTTCTAAATTCTCTCCATCTTTGCAGACCTGTTTCACTAATGATCTTTCGGCTATCTAATCCTGGATGTCCCATTACCACTTCAAACTCAACATGTCCAAAACAGAACTATTCAATGTATTCCCATTTATTGTTACCATTGGCCTGACTTCTCGATAACAATAGATAAATCCACTATCTTCCTGATACCACAAGCAAGATGTCTGTGGGTCATACTAGATGTCTTCCTCTTTTTTATACCACGCATCTAGCACCTCACCTTTCCTGCTGCTTCCAGCTCTAAAATATTGCTAAAATATGTCCTTTTCAAATTCAAATGAATGCACTTTTTATATACTGTTTTTACATTTTACATTGCATGAGGTAAAGGGGGAAGGGAAAAGGATACAGAACCAAAAAGGGATGGGTACACAAAGGTAAATATGAGTTATATTTCATAGTACATAAAATATATAGAAAAGTGAAATGAAAAGTAGCTATCAAATACACATATATTGTGTAATGGAAATGTTAATTTAGATTTTCATTTTAAGAGGTAACATGTTTATTCCTTCTAAGAGGTGCGTCAAGGACTTGTTAAAGAGAGTATATTTAGTTTTGCCAAGGAGCCCAGATTGAACAGAATTTCTCATACTGGATGTACCATTTAGAATATTGTTTAACCTCCCTATAATAATAACATTGTTTATTCTTTTGAATACTAAAGTCATTGTGTGGGGAAGGTCTTCACTTGTTTCCAGTGACCAGCAATTACGCATTTAGTTGCAGTGAGGATGAGAGATTAGTATATGTGTTTTTGGGGAATCCCCTGGATCTTTTTGTTTAGGAGTCCCACTGTGTATCAATTCCAAACAAATCTTGGAGGACAGAAATTATCTGGTACCAAGTATGGGAGATTGTTGAGAAGGTCTAAAACCCACAATTTCTCCAGCAACCACTGGACATGTTTGTATACATTTCATGTAATCTCAATGGAATTATATACCATCGTTAAAGTGTATACATTGAGTTTCATAAGAATAATTATCGCAAAAGATTTCAAAGCTGTACCGGCATTCAGTTTGCTCTTAGTGATATTTTAGAAGGACACAAAGTCCTTATTTGAAGGTGTTTATAAAACCCATATTAACTCAGACTAACTTTTTTATGTTTATCTGCACATACTGTATACTCCTGGTTCAAATACTGTAAATGTGACACCCTGGTGATACCTGCAACCTGTCTGGTAGAAAATGCTTCTTAAAACCATTTGGAAAACTAGGGCTTGCAAACACTGGTAATAAGATGGAAGGAGAAACTCCCTATACATGGCACAAGATTGAACTAGGTGTCAGGTTTCCTGCATGTGTTATGTGAAACTCCTGATTGAACAGGGGATAAAAGTCAGGAAGTAGTTTCTTTTCAGTGTCCCTGTTGGAGTATTTTAGAGGAACACAGTGTAACGGATCCGCACCTTAGTTTACTGTTTGCCTTGCCTTACAGACCGGTGCAGCCCTGGAACACTGCTCCTGATATTTACTGTAGCTCCACACTAGGTTCACTCATTAAAGCAATGCTGTCACACGCCCCTTCTGCTATTGGTTCACTGACCTTTAAATACACCTTTCCCACAATGCTTCCCTGCCGAGCATAACCCTTCCTGGTTGTCACAAGTGTTCTGCCACAAGCCCTAAGGCTTGGCTCTGTTGTGTACTAATCTCTCAAAGTTCTATTCCCTAGTTCACGCAGAGGTCTGTTCCTGTCTCCTGTGCTGAAGTGGAGTATTCTCCATGTTAACTTCAGCTCCCTGTTTCCTGAGGTCGGCTTCTAGTCTCAGCAGCGGCCTGTTCCTGCCTCCTGTGCTGAAGTGGAGTACTCTCCATGTTGACTTCAGCTCCCTGCTTTCCTGAGGCCTGCTGCTAGTATCACGCAGAGGCCTTTTCCTGTCTCCGGTGCTGAAGCGGAGGTCTCTCCAGCGTTGACTTCAGCTCCCTGTTTCCTGAGGTCTGCTATCCTTTCACAGCAGAGCCTATCTACTGGTACCTGGGGCCTGCTGCTCATTCTCCATTGCAAAGGCCGTATCCTGGTTCCTGTGCTGAAGCGGAGGTCTCTCCAGTGTTGACTTCAGCTCCCTGTTTCCTGAGGCTTGCTGTCCTTTCTCAGCAGAGCCTATCTACTGGTTCCTGGGGCCTGCTGCTCATTCTCCATAGCAGAGGCCGTGTCCTGGTTCTTGTGCTGAAGCGGAGCACCTCTCATGTATACTTCAGCTCCCTGTTTCCTGTGGTCTTCTGCCCTAGCAGAGGCCAGTCTATGAGTCCTGAGGTCTGTAGCTCTCTCTCTCCTTGCACAGGCCCGCTCTGGACTCTTGCATTGAAGCACTGGTTTACCAGTGCTGCCTGGCGGTGTGCCCACTCCGGTCTGCCTATCCCTTCCTGAGACCAGTACCATGGGCCATGGTCACCACACGTGCAGAGCCCGCGCTCACGCTCCTAAGCTGAAGCGGGGAACTTCTGATTACCTGTTGCCGAACTCCTGCTTGAATAACGTTTATCCTGATCTCTCCAGTCCTGACCATGGCTTGTCCACTGATGCTGCTACCTTCTCCAGTCCCGACCCTGCTATGTATGACTACGAACTGCGCAATCCGGCTCAGCCTGCGCGGTCTAAGGTCGGTGCTTTTACAACCCTTCCTCAGCCACGTGGTCCGACCCAGGTTTGTGGCGAGCAAAACCGTGACACACAGACAACATAGCTCCCGCTCGCAGGGATCAAGGTTTGTTCACCAGAGGGATTTTCCCGGGAACAGTGGGGAACCCAAAGCCCCACACAGTAGAAATTCCTGCAAATAAATAGGGCAAATAACTTTCTGGGAGCAGCAAGACTTCAGCGCCTGCATCTTATTGTATCTGGAGAAATCGGAGACGCCGGGCCAGAACACATGCAGATAAGACTTTATTTATTTTGTTCCCTGGTCTTGGTATTGTTTTATATGTTTTGGGATTGGGAACTACCCTACCCAGCCAGTCAGAGAGTTAGGGCCTGGCCTGTTTAGTCAGTGTCCAAAAAGAACTAGGTGTTTGTTTTTATGATTTGGTTTTGCTTAATGGGACCGTGTTTTAGTTGTTTTGTGGAGAATGAAACCCCTCAAATATTATGGTTTACCCAGAAATGCATGTGTGGACTCTTGTGTGACCTCGCCTACAGGCCTCTCTATCACATATGGTGTTAGAAGTGGGTTTCAGCGTCTCCAGAGGTCAACAGAAGAAACGCATGCAGAGGGCACCAGAATAAAAAGCCACAAATCCAGGCAGAAAGATGAGGATCACTGCGCTGGATGAAGGCTGGATGAGGCTGCATAACAGACTGTGACCCACAAGCGGTACTGATTATGGAAGCAAAGGGAGCAAGACGGCTACAGACGGTGACCCAAGAGAAGTACTGATTCTTGGAGTGAACTCAGCACCACCAGGGGTGTGGGGAGGAATAAAAACCCAGCAGGTTTTCAAAATGGCTGCACTGAAGCAGTGAAACTAATACAGATGGTGACACATGAGCGGTACTGATTCTGGAAGTAAAGTTTGCCACACCACATGGGACTACCAGATGTGATTGGAGTATATGCAGAAAAAGTGTGAAAGAGTTTTTTTGTGAAGCTGCGCTGAAGCAGGGAAACAAATACAGACAGTGATATATGTGAGGTAATGATTCTGCAAGTACTGTACAGTGAAGTCAGCCACACTGCATAGGACTACCAGATGCGATTGGATTATATGCAGGAAAAGTGTGAAAACGTGGATGAAAAGTTTTAACTGATGGTTTGCTGAAGTCCCGGCTGCACAGCGACAGTGAGACACAGCAAAATGCCCACAGTATGTATGGAGTGTGAGGACCCGGGCACTTGGAAGAAGTGTGTCCTTATGATCTTGAGTATGAAGAGTACTGGCAGTAGGAAGAAAATTGTCTCCAGCGACATCAAGCAATGCGTGGTGGGTCAGGAGAAAATGCAGAAGTTCCGAGCAAGGAAGGTGAGCTCAATTCTGCTCATGCCACAGAGCCTACCAAAACAAAGAAAAAAAAGAGTAAAAAGAGAAGAAGTTCGCAACTGATAGCGGAAGTTACAGAAACGGTTAAGGATGATCCTGCGATGTCAGGAAATCATAATTCCGAACGGAGCCGAGATGTTGTGCAGCCTATAAGGGCTGGCGAAATTCTCCTGGGAATGGCGGAATATCTAGTGATGAAGATGTGGATACAAAAGGTGACGGCAAAGGAAAAAGAGGACCAAACGGTTGACGAGTCCTTGGGGCAAGTTAAAGATGTATTGCGAAGTGTCAAGTATGACTCTAATCTCCACAAACCGTTTGTTAAAGAGCAAGAAGCTAAGATTGAGCAACAGAGGGGTCTGTCTGCAGTGATCGTCAAGTGTATATCTTTGGAGAAGCAAAGTGTCACTTGCAGAGCGAGTTCCAGGACATGAGGACTAACTTTGGGCGGTCAAATACTGCTGCTGCCATCGGGATGAAGAAGCAAAGGCTGAATTGGAAGTTTCGCAGAAGGAGATTCACCATCTCACAGCAGTGCTAAATTTATATGATTACGCCCTTGAAGAGGTTGGGCAAACTATACAGACTGTAAGAGAAGAGAAGAAAAACGGCAGGGCATTACGTGGAGAGGATAATTCAAGGGCAAAATGCTGGGAACAAAACTTTTAAAGCTCAATTTTATGAACGCTTGTACTGTAAGTAGGATTCTTTTATTGCTGTCTTATAATAAACGTTATCACACTATGCTTTCTTCTCTTCTCTCTTTCTAAAGCCAACACTGAAGATCTTCTGGAGAGACACATCAAGAGAGAGATAGGCACAGGCAAGTGTCAATCTCTATTTTTTTTTTATGCTATTACTTTCCTTTAGTGGTATATTTATATATTTTACACCGTGGGTCTGTGTTCTGTTCTCTCTTACCCCTATATATACTGAGGAGAAGAAGAGCAGAAGTCTACGCTCTGGAGGACTCTATATTTTCTCAATGTTAGGAAGTATCAGCAGCAAAGACGCTACAGGGATGTGAAGAGAGCTGCTGGGGTGATTCAGTCCGGATAGAGATCTTATATTAGAACCAAGCAAGCTGTGCACTCATAAGCATATCTGCAAGGCTGTTACAGTGATACAGTCTGCTTGCCACAGAATGCAAATTAGAAGGACCAAGATTAATGATGTGGAGCTTGACGCAAATGGTCACATTGAAAAAGTGAATGCACGACTCGTGGAAGAACTTGTTGACAAGCGAGTTAAAGAAGAGTTGCTGAAGTGGAAAGCTGAGCTAGATCAAATACTTGGAGAGACACTGTTTGAGTGCACAGGTTACAAACATTTTGTCACCGGTGAGCTCTTCAAACACGAATACATATCGTGGCATTGAAAATATAAAGAGGAGGTGGCGAAATACCGTTCTGCAGGCGTAGAAAGCATGGTAATTGCCCAAAGGAAAAAAACAAAATGACTGGTTGGAGTAAAACGGTGCTTGGGAAAAGACATCTCACCAAGGAGAACCAAGCCCATGGATTCAGCCGGAAGGTAGACATAGAAAAAATGGAAGGGAAGTGTAGGCGGACGCTCACAGAGGTATGCAAGGGAGACTGATTTTAGTGAAATTAAATAATCCTTTTATTGCACCTGTTTCCTTAACATCAGGAAACCATCCAAACAAGGGGTAAACAAAGCTTCTATTCACTTGGGAGTATTTCTAGTGAAATACTATGCAGTTCACAACTCCCTTAGATAAACATGTCTCCCAGCCCCAAACATATAGCATGAATTAAGCAGATATAAGAAGTCTCATAAATTAAAGTCTTATCTGTTCATTGTGGTTTGGAGGGAAAATATTGTCTGTCCCTGGTTCAGCTCCCTTTTCCTCAGGGTGTGTCAGCGTTCAGGTTTAGAAGTTTCCCCTGTGTCTTGAAGCAGCTCTGCTGTTTTTTCTGGCAGGGCTCAAGACTGTTTGTCTCCAAGTTCAGCTCAGGTGTGAGCTAAGGAGTCTCTCTTCCTGTCTCAAAAGAGAAGTTTTTCTAAGCAATCTAATCAGGCATGTGGTGTTTGTTAATTGACTACCAGCAGTTAACCACCACACTGCTGGATTAGAGGCACATTACCTGAACAGGGATAACTCCCCTGTTACATACCTCCCCTGTTTGTGGGAAGCTCGGGCTTGCCACGACCAAAGCCATCCTTTCACTCTCATTCTAGATATCTCTGTGACTTAAATGAGAGTGGATAGAGGAAGAGAACCCTCAGTCCCGCTGGGATTGGAGCCATTTCTCCAGCTTATTCGTGTCTCCTCCTGAAGGTGCTTGAAATCAGCACTCCTCAGTCGCTCGAGGAGGACTTTTTCTAAGTATAGTCTTTTTGCTACGTGCGCGGTCATGAGATTTCCCTCGCGTCGGGTGCTCAACTTATTGTAGGCATACTGTACGGCAGCAATTGCAGAGCGTTTAAAAACAGCCCTTTGAGTTTTCCGCTCTTGAAGCTGTCTCTCTGCCCTTTTCCCACTCAGTGGGGTTGCTAGTTCAGCCTCTTTGGGGTTAAGTTGCAATTCCACACCCACTTCCAGAGAATGTCCTATCTTTTCAGCTTCATCAGCTAAGGATTCTTCTGGTTTTGATTCAGCACGTGTACCTTCTTTTGTTGCCTGTTGGGTGGCTGAAGGTTTTGCTAGTGCTTGTTTAGGTGGTTCAAATTTTGCAACCTTGTCTT
Organism: Ascaphus truei; assembly: GCF_040206685.1. Taxonomy (NCBI): domain Eukaryota; kingdom Metazoa; phylum Chordata; class Amphibia; order Anura; family Ascaphidae; genus Ascaphus; species Ascaphus truei. The sequence continues at coordinate 366,165,707 of NC_134483.1, forward strand.
TCAGATGAGTGGTATTCCCAGCTCTCATTGTACCCTTGTCTTCATGGGTTTTTGAGGCTGTGGGATACTGACGCTTAGTCAGGGTCAATACTTGTCCTTGTAAGACTGTAATCTCATCCGCGAGAGATCACCTATTTTTTGAGTGCGTCTTGCAAGTCTCCTCTCAGGGAATTTATCTGCATGCTTTGCTTTCTCTGAGCTTGCTTCCACATTTTTATTGCATTGTGAAGCACTATGAACTTCTTTGCTTGGGCGACAGTTACTTGTTTTAGTTTCTGGACCTTCTTGTGCTCCTTTTTGTGCCGGGTCACCTGGGTTCTAAGCTTGGCCTTTAGCGTTGCTTTGGTGATGCTCAGGGTAGCCTTCAGTTTCTCATGCTGCTTTGCGGGGACATACTGGGTAATCAGACGTTCCTGGAGCACTTGAATTTCTTTAACAGCCTGCAGATTGTCTTCCTGCAGAGTTCGCTGCTTCACCTCGGCCTTCTCGAGGTGCGTACGCAGACCTTGCCGTTGATTCTGCAGTCGGTGCTCTGCTTCAAACTTCTCACCTTCCAAAAGTCTATTTATTTCTTTAAACTCGTGCAGCTTTTCATTATTTTTCCTTGACGTCGTTTGTCAAATGAAAATTTTCTTCTTTGAGTTTTAAGTTTTTTCTTATTAATCTTAAATGTTCTCCTTTTTCAGTCTCTGTACTATTAAGGGCCTCCTTGCAGTCCTCCTTCCATTTACGCACATCTGCTTTGAGAATGACAGTCCCCTCGCGTGAGACTTCCTTCTCTAGGTTGAGGGTCTGAAGCTCCTTCTGGGAGACTTGGAGTACTGTATTAAGATTGACAATTGTTTCTTTAGAAATGTCCAGCTTCTCAGTGAGACTGTGTAGTTCATTTCTGGAAGCTTCCAGATCTGTGTGGCAGCTGTTGATCTCATGATGTGAGGCATCCAGTGCTCTGCTGAGTGTCTGAACCTCTTTCAGTGATACGTCCACCTCTGTCCGGACATTGTTGACCTCCTGTTGTGAGGCATTCAGCTCTACGCGAAGAGTGTGAACCTCTTGCTTAAAGACTGTCATCTGCTTTAGTGCCTCCTCATACTTCCGCTTCAGCTTAGCCATCATTTTATCAGATTGGTTCTGCTTTTTATCCATGGCGGAAATAGTAGTGTTTGCAGTATCTAGCTCAGTCTTGAGATCGTCCAATTCTGTTCCAGATTCAGAGTACATTGCGAGCACCGTCTTCTGTAACTCAGCATTATCTTCTCTCTCAAGTTTCAATTGTTCTCGAAGTAGATCACAGTCACGCCTGGCAATTTTCAGGGCATCTTCAGGGCTGGTCAAGGGATCGTCACTCACTGGTTCCGGCTCCGCTTCCCTGGGATGACTGGTTGAGGGTTCCTCACTGTTGGCACCGGACAGACACTTCTTTGGGGTAGACGACTTCGGCCTTGGGCCCTCTGGATATTCGGTTATCCGCGTGACGAATTCTCCATTTTCTCTAGGCTGCAGAGCATCTCGGTCCCCTTTTTTCTCCACAGGATCTGCGGACGTGTCTGTTCCTTCCACGGTACATGAAGAACCGCTTTTCTTTTTCTTTTTTTGCCTTTTTGTTTTGGATGACACCGTCCCTTCAGGGATACTGGGGTCTCCATCTTCATTTGAAATTTTAGCAGCGTCACTGGATCCGCCCGGCTTTTCTTGCAACTGTAATAGCTGACGGAAATATTCAGTGATCCACTGCTCCCGCTCTTTCTCCTGCTGATCATATTCGTCAAAGGGAGCGGTCTTTTCGGTTCGTGACGAGTTCAGGCACCCCCACCATTCTTGGGGTGTTTTGTGGCTGTGACTCGGTTTGGGTTCCCCGTAAGAGATGTCTTCCTCTTTATTGGACTGGAAGGGCCACTCTTCTGTGGGGAAGGGTTCATTACAGGAACGCTGCATCTTGTCCTCCATTTTTAGGCTATCAGGTGTAATTTTCTTCCTGACCTCAGGAGGCGCTATTGCAGCTGTTGCCACTGTATTTGCTAGAACCCCCAATTGTGGTAGTCCAACAGGTGGGCATATTTTGCTTGTAGAGGTCATAGCTCTCACAGGCATCTCTGTAGACTTTTTCTTTCTTGGGTAAGTTTTACAATATCAGCAGTACTGTTCATGCATTTTCTCTCATCAGGTATACAAGATGTGCAGTTGCTAGGTAAAAACGTCTATTTGCTTTACACCATTTACTTGCTAGGTGCAATCTCTCTGCTTCAGCCAAATAATGTGGTTTTCTGCTTGAGTTCAGTCTCAACTTTGGGTATTATGACATTCACTCTTCACACTTTGGGATACCTTTTACACCGTTCAGCAATTCCTTTTTTTCTAGGAGGCAATTTTACCCTCAGCACTTGTTTACTGAAAATTCCCCTGCTTCAGCACAGTCTTGCATCAATTTTCACATTTTTCTGCATATACTCCATTCACAACTGGTAGTCCTATGCGGTGTGGCAGCCTTTACTTGCAGAATCAGTACCGCTCATGGGTCACCATCTGTATTCACTGCTAAAGCTAAACATTTGAAAATAACAAACGACTATCCCTTTCAAGGGCTAACTCACTTCTTGAACCCTGACTATGGCTGGAAGGCAACCCCCCTATTTCAATGACCATATTACACTTTATTGTGATAGGCAAATAAGGTTTTACCTGCTTCAGCAGTCTCTCTCTCTCTCCTCTTGTGATTGGGGAAAAGATTCCATCTGTGGTTTTGTAAGTTTCAGTGCAGTGGTGTGTATCACTTTAACTCTGATCTCTGCTGCATGAGATTTTTTTTTTAAGTTGCTCAGACTGTTTGTAGGCAAAAAGCATAAAAAAAATTTAACAGAAAAAATCTCCGGTCCTTTTTAACTTCAAAGACCACCTCTCGTCCCACTTCGGACACCATGTAGGCGGACGCTCACAGAGGTATGCAAGGGAGACTGATTATAGTGAAATTAAATAAGCCTTTTATTGCGCCTGTTTCTGTAACATCAGGAAACCATCCAAACAAGGGGTAAACAAAGCTTCTATTCACTTGGGAGTATTTCTAGTGAAATACTATGCAGTTCACAACTCCCTTAGATAAACATGTCTCCCAGCCCCAAACATATAGCATGAATTAAGCAGATATAAGAAGTCTCATAAATTAAAGTCTTATCTGTTCCTTGTGGTTTGGAGGGAAAATCTTCTCTGTCCCTGGTTTAGCTCCCTTTTCCTCAGGGTGTGTCAGCGTTCAGGTTTAGAAGTTTCCCCTGTGTCTTGAAAGCAGCTCTGCTGTTTCTTCTGGCAGGGCTCAAGACTGTTTGTCTTCAAGTTCAGCTCAGGTGTGAGCTAAGGAGTCTCTCTTCCTGTCTCAAAAGACAAGCTTTTCTAAGCAATCTAATCAGGCAGGTGGTGTTTGTTAATTGACTACCAGCAGTTAACCACCACACTGCTGATTAGAGGCACATTACCTGAACAGGGATAACTCCCCTGTTACAGGAAGGTTGAAAGCCTCTCAATTGGAAGTCAAGAAAGAAGAAAAGGAGTCCAAAAGACTCCCCCGTGAGGCTGAGCTTTTTCCAGAGTAGGGGGGGACGTTTAAATGGCCGAGTGTGCATGAGCCTACACCCTGAGGGGGAGGTATGTATGGGAGTCAAGAAGTTAAACTCCCTTTACAGGGCACGAGACTGAACTAGGTGTCAGTTTTCCTGTATGTATTATGTGAAACTCCTGATTGAACAGGGGATAAAAGGAAGGAAGTAGCTGCTTTCCAGTGTTCCTGTTGGAGTCTGTTAAAGGAACACAGGCAACAGAGCTCCCGCCAGCAGTGAAGCAGGTTTGTTCACCAGAGGGTTTTTGCCTGGGAACAGTGGGGAACCCAAAGCCCCACACAGCAGAGAAACCTGCAAAGAAATAGGGCAAAATACTTTCTGGGAGTACTTCAGCACCTGCATCTTAACTGTATCTGAAGAAATTGGAGATGCTGGACAAAAACACATACAAATAAGACTTTATTTATATTGTTCCCTGGTCTTGGTATTGTTTTATAGATTTTGGGACTGGAAACTGGCCTAACCATCCAGTCATAGAGTTGGGGCCTGGCCTGTTTAGTCAGTCTCCTAAATGGAGTAGGTGTTTGTTTTATGATTTGGTTTTGCTTAAAGGGACATTGTGCCTTATGTTTTTTAGTTGTTTTGTGGAGAATAAAACCCTTAAAATATTATGTTTTACCAAAAAATGCATGTGTGGACTCTTGTCTGACCTCGCCTACAGATGGCTCCATCACACTACATCTTAAATATATGTTGATCTTGCCAAACTATAAGATTATTTAAATAGGCTGCAAAAATTAATGGGCTTCTTAAACGCTGACAGCCCTTCTGGAACCTGTTTCTAGCAGATCTCTCCCTCTTCTAACTGTCCCTGCTACAGTCCATTGTAAATTTTGCTGCTGGGCGGATACACCTCACAGACCTTTCTACATTCACTACTACTGTACACAGTGGATATGCATATACTGAAAAATTAAAACAAGCAGAATCATTCAAAATTCTGATACTTATCTACAAATCTCTCCATGACACAGCCCCTCACTATATTTCCAACCACATCCCAAGTACACTGCTACATGCAGTGTCCGCTTTGGACATGACCTAAGGCTCACCTCATCCCTCATTATTTCCTCTTATTTCCATCTTCAAGACTTCTACAGTGCTGCATCCCAACTGTGGGTCTCCTTAGCATGCACAATCAGACTCCACCATAATTCACACTTTCAAATGTTCTTCAAAAGGCACCTCTATAAAGTGGTCTACCCAGCACCCTCCTGGCAAGACTAAAGTTTATACCATAGTGAGTGACCTACAGTAATAACACAGCTACCCCTATGGCATCACTCTCCCATTCCTTTTAGATTGCAAACTTAAAAGAGCAGGGGCCTCATTAACTATTGTTTCTTTTACTTAAGTTGTATGTATTTTATTTTTGTCCCTACCCCCACATTGCTTATTTTTTATGTATTTATTTATTTATAAAAATGTTTTACCAGGAAGTAATACATTGAGAGTTACCTCTTGTTTTCAAGTATGTCCTGGGCATAGAGTTATGTTGATAAATAATACATGGTTACAAATACTTTGTTACATAAGTGAACAGGGTATACATTATATACAAGACATTGCATGCACAGTTAAAGATCATATATATTATAGGCTTATTTAACAGTTACAGACCAGATTAAAATGTGAGATAGCATTAGTTTTGAAAGAACTTAGACTAGTGGTGACTTTGAGAGTCTCTGGTAGATTGTTCCAGTTTTGGGGTGCACGGTAAGAGGAGGAGTGGACGGATACTTTGCTGAACGTGGGACCATGAACAGTCTTTTGTAGTCAGACCTTAGATGATAAGTGCTGCATGTGGTAGGGGTGAGGAGCTTGTTCAGATAGACGGGTAGTTTGCCCAGAAAGTATTTGAAGGCAAGACAGGAAAGATGATCATTGCTCCTAGACTCATGAATCTAGTTCTTTGTAGTATGCTGCTTAATAAATTTCACTTCTGTGTCTGCATACAGTATGGAGAGTTCCTGACATCCTACTGCTACTGTACATACTTCTGTTTATGAAACATCATTCTTGCCTATCATCCCAGTTGCTTCTTTATTGAATGACCAGCTTTTAACCTTACTTACTACAAAGTGATTTTTCAATGAACAATGATTTCCCTTTATTTATCATTCAAGGTAGCTATTTAGGAAGTCAGCACTTTTAGAACTAGCTTTTGATCGATGCTAAGCACCATTATTCTGTGAATTCTTGTTATATAACTTAGACAGCTGTGGGATAAATGATACCATTTAAAACATAGAAACATATAATTTGACAGCAGATAAGAACTTGGACCACCTAGAGTCGGCCCATTTCCCTAATGTAGGACTATTTTGTCTGGCATTTATTTTGACTTATAATTGCGACTGAATACGGTACTGTATATGTTATTTTATTTAGCATGATAGACCGGTCACTTGGTTACATTATAATCTATATTGATACAATTTTTATCTCTAAGTCTGCAGTAGATTTTCATGAATTGTTTCATTGTAAATGCTAACTTTTCTGACTCAAGTGAAATATTATATTAGCAAACTAAATGGGGCCTATTATAGAGGCTTCGATAACTTTGCTGCTACATCACAAGGTTTGGCATGTTCCTGCTGAACTGTTTGTCATTTGAGTTATCACGGTATTCAGAAAGAATCTGAAACCCTCTCAACCCGGGAGGTAAGAAACTGCCAAAACCACTTGGCATAGCAGTAAAGTCATCTAAGTTCTCATCTCGCAGGCAATCACAGTGTTTTTTATACTACATGTAGTTTGCGTGAGCAGGGGGTCTCCGGAGCAGAACTGCATTAATTTCAGATCCGGGGACACCCTGCTTCCTGAGTTACAGGCCCCAGTATGGGGTGCCGGTATACCCATGCATTTAAATGACCCGGTCAGATGATGCGGGATATTTAAACATTGCATGGGGATACCGACACCCCATAATGGGGCCTGTATCTTGGGAAGCAGGGGGTCCCTGGACCTGAAATTAATGTGGTTCTGCTCCGGAGACCCCCTGCTCTCGCACACTAGTATTACAATTATAGCCATGTGTAAAATTGGTGTACAGATCTCTCTCTTGCTGGCAGTAAACCTGGTAAGAAGGCAGGGTTGCCAGTAGTGATCATGGAGGTTTGCCCTCAAACCCCTGTGATGTCTCATATGTAGCAAAGGAAGTGACAGCATGTTTTGTGTCCACTGTTAGTGACACAGAGGTGGGTCTTTTTGGAGCCTATATATTGCACAGCACTCCCTAAAGTTAGTGGCTCAGAGTTCAGTTCAAGGTGTTCATCCTAAGTGTCTGCAGCAGTTCAAGTCTGTCTGTCAGAGAGGCACATGGCAAGTGACAAGCTGAGTACACACTGTGTCCAGGGCTCTGGCACAGCTGGTGGTCTCCCTTAGGGGAGAGGTGGAAGAACAACTTAATTAGAGGACAAGAGGAACCTTCTGAATGGAGTGCCACTACAAGATGTACGGCTAAGTGTCGGCCGCTGTGATGGGCAGTCTGCCACATGACATGCTAATAAAGATGCCTATGAAAAGACCCTTCTTGCCTGTGCGTGGAGTCACTCAGGGAGAAGGTGCACCTAGGAGTTCCCCGTCAGAAACTCCTCCCTGCTACCATGGGGATTCTGATGGCGCTGTACCAAATGTGAGTAGGACTCAGAACACTACCTCAGACGCCTGTCATGGTGATATCCCCAACCACTTCAAGCGGGAGACTCAGGAGTCCTGTGAGCCAGCAGGTGCACCACACTACACAGACATGTAATTGGGACAGTTTCTCACATACGGGGGTCAGGATCAGAAGAGCCCAGGGAAACACCGTTACACAATTTTAATAAAAACAGCTTCATTACTTTAGCGGCTAGCTAAATAGGGGTTAAACCTGAAAAGTCTGTTTATTGGGGACAAAGGGGGTAGATGAAGGGGGTAGTTGCCCCAGGGTGGGTGATTAGGACTGCCAGGAAGGTTGCGGGAGTGTTTAACCCCTTCACTACCATAACGAGGTATGGTGCTATCTGCGACTAACCGCTAAGGTAATTAAGGGGTTAACTCCTCCCGCAACCCCCCGTCCCCTCATCCCCACAAGGCCTAAACACTCACCATGGGCCAAATACCACCTTCACCCACCCCCCCTTCCCATAATAAACCTGGCAACCTGGCACTGGTAGTTAACCCCTTCATTACCTTAGCGGTTAGCGGTAATGAAGCCGCCTGTAAATGTATTTTTATTGTATCGGATGGAAGCCGGGGGTCTCCAGAGCTGACATTAATATGTGTCAGCTCCAGAGACTCCCGGCATAATTCTGATGCAGGAAAAATAATTTTTTTTTCTAAGTCCTGTTCTTAGATCCCATCATGTCAGTCTTTGACTGGCGAGATAAATCATTGATAAACTCACAATTCCAGAGCTCCAATAATCTCATCGGAGCTACTAGAATAGTAAAAATGTATTGAAATGGTGCTACTTGGATTTTTGCAGCTTTCGCTCAATGTGTTTGAGCAGGAGCACGAAAACACCAAAAAAATGCCTTCCCTGCACAATTTAACAACTCAAGGCTTTCTGAATAGCTACCTAGCAAAATGTTGCGATAGCTGCTCAAAATTCTCGATGAGTTGGTTATCAAACCTACTAGAATAGGCCCCTATATCTCTTATATAACTGTGCTCTTCATGTCCTTGTCACAAATAATATATTGGTATGGTGACAAGGTAAACAAGAGTTGAGCGTGTCATTTTACATTAAGTATAGAGGGAACTGATATATTCTCACGAGGCTCCCCTTACATAATAAAATGTGTAAGTTACAGTACATTTCAGTTGGATTGACTAAAAGCTGAATGGTTTCCATGTTTTCATGAAGTAATGGGATTTATTTTATTTAGGAAGTGTATCATTGTTATACATGTGTATATTTGACTTGATTGTGTTCTATACTTCCATTAAATGGATCAAATACAGTATGAAGATGTCATTTGGGAGATGTCCCTTATAAATGTGTTTATCTTCAGCCTCCAGAAGCAACAGCAAAACAAATATCTGGGCTCTTTTTAGCAGGACTGCCAACATCGGCTTGGGGCTACTGTTTTAATGGTACTTCATTAAAGAGATATTATTTTGACTGCTTTAATATATTTATAGATTTCATTAACTTGTTGTTATTCCAGCAACTCTGATCTGTGCTTGTTACTGATTTGGGGTTTCAATTAGATATTGCAATTTCTTCTACACTAGCAGCTTACTATTCCATGATTATTTATTGCTGTTGTTATATAGTAAGAACATACTTTTGATGGTTGGTGTTTATTATTATCTTGTGAACTATTATGATATGGCCTATACTTGTGGGATTAATTAATTACTTTTTGTTCTTTATGCACTAATGATCCTTTTTATGATATTACTTGGCATTTTGACTTATGGTTGCTAAATACAGTATTATGTTTCTCTATGTAACACAACAGACCTGTGGATACAATGTTGTTACTAATTAGCTATATTCAGCTAATTTTGTTATGTTACACTCTATGTAAATACAATAGTGTATATTTTTGGAAGCAATTGTATCATTTATCATTTGTCTCCAATGAGGAGACATCACTATTTTGTGGATTGTTTTTATATAAGGAATTCCTGTTTTGTTGTGTTTGTGGTCTGGTCAGGGAATCAGAAGGAGTGAGGTTAATTGTTGGGGGCAAAGTGTGAGAGGTCAGACAATAGGAAAGGAAATCCCTGCCCCCTTGGAGTTTACAATTTAAATGACATGCTATGAGCCTTATAAGACAGCAGATAAAGGATTAAGTGACTGCACTTAATGATGGCAGTGCTTGTGACAATGGTTGGTAAGTGTGACTGTGGGGAAGTAGCCAAGTGAAATGCTTTATTCAGAAGGCATGTTTTTAGGTTTAAATTACAGGTGGGGAGAGAAGGTGCTAGGCATATACAGAGCATGAGGGAGTTTCCAAGCTAATGGACAGTGAGAAAAAAAAGGTTTAAAATGACAGGGTAACGTAGTAGTGGTGGGAAAGGTGAAAAGGAGACAGTTATAAGCAGACAGTAGGAGATGAGCATAACGAGAAATCAAATCTGATATGCAGGAAGAAGTAGACAAGTAGAGAGTTGTGGAAATAAGGATAATTTTGTATGTGCTGCAGAAGTTAATGGGAAGCTTGAAGATGAATTTAGGGAGGAGATACACAGGGTCTGTTCTGGGAGAACATTAAATGATTCTATCTGCAGGGGAACAGTGAACGTTTTGCAACTTTCTCCTTTGCAGTCTGATCCCCTGAAAGTAGCATAATTTCACTTTCTCCCAGAACAGTCCCTGTGTATATCCTGCCTAAATCCTTCTCAAAGCTGTCAGGGAGGCCTGTCAGTAAGTAGTTTGCAATAATCCAGACTGGAGAGGATAAGGACATGTATTAGACTATAACCTGTATTTCGAAGGAGGTACGGGTTGATTTTGTTAATGTTATGTAGGAAGAAGTAGCAATTTTCGTTAGAGAATGAATGTGAATGGAAAAGGAGGAGTCAAATGTCAGATCTAGGCAAAGGGATTTTTTGTGACAGGATAGATAAGTTTTCTGTTTACTGTGGTGGAAAAGAAGAACATTGTATCAGAAGTAAATATGAGGAGCTGTTATAGATATACTTATCAAGTGCAACATTTGTGTCATTTGTTAATCTGGGTGAATCTGTGTTAATGTATCATGGGCTTTCCTTAATTTTTAAAAGAGAAGTTATAGTTCAAAGTAACAGCCAGAGCAGGTTAATAGAGAAAAGATCTCGAGAGTAGCAAGGAGAACATCTAGGTCGAGCACATTGAACACAATGATTGGTCTTGAGACCGCAATAGAGGGAGATAGGGAAATCAGAAAGGGCACACGTTTTAGCAAAGACAATGTCTAAATGGTGGCCATCTTTGTGGGTGTGCTGAAATTCATTCATTGATGGAGGCCAAAAGGAGGAGTTTAAAGAGAGAAGGCGAGAGGAATGATCATCAATGTGACAGTTGCAGTCCCCCATTTCAAGAATGAGAGGAAGGAAAGTCAATATTCAAAATTTGAGAGGAATGTGAAAAAAGAGGAAGGCAGAGGTAGGCTAGTAGATGATAGCCAGAGAGAGGGTAGAAAAGTTGGACAGAATGAACCTCAAAGGAGGATAGTGAAATAAATGGGGGCATAGAGATGATATTGGCATTGGAAAGAGAGGACAGTACCACACCACCATGGCTATTGTGGTGTGAGAGAAAGAGATATCTTCATAGGAGACTACAGCTTCTACAGCAGATTCATGTTATTAAAGCCCAGCTTCAATTAGAGCAAATTGTCATATACAGTACAGTAAGAGCCTTGTCAGTCAGAGAACAAACATTCCAGGGGACAAAGGAGAAGTGAAGAGATGAGGAAGGGAGACAGGAAATGGGTATTAAATTACCAGGATTAGCGCCCCGTGGACAGGGAGACATGGGCAAGATCAGGCATTTATATGGCATAGTGCAAATATGATTATGGCATACTATTCACTATTATCAGTCCCTAGCCACCTGTTCCATGGATAGGAGTGATAATAGTGAGTCCATGTCCATGTGACTGGTGGGGGGGGGGTTGGTTACTAATACATGAATAAAATATAAACATATGAATAAAATATGGGCAATATTCTCATAGACTGAGTCTATGAGCCCAAGTCCTTGAGTACTCTCACTTTGTTTCTCATTAAAAAAAACATGTCTAGTCATTACAAAACTTACATAAAAAAAGTCCAAACTATTTTTTCCAACTTTGTTTACGTTTCAATAAGATCTATATATACAGTTTTTGTAATGGATTAGAATACATCATATATTTAGTGTTCGGTACAGCTGAGATATTAAATTCCTTGCTCTTGAATGTTAGCAACATAAAACACAATAAATCATCTTTCTGATTGTCTGTAATGTCTACATATTGATTGAAATCTTAATTGAAAGCATGTTGCTGAATTTGTCATTGTAAAAATGCCCAATGGTTTTGTTTTCAACTAATTTATCAAATGCTAAAAAAGAGGTATTTACAGCATATTTGAGAGAATATAATATTGAATTTATAATGAATAAATTATTTTACTGACAGTAGGGAATGTTGGAGGAGATTTTAAACTAGGATGGAGGGGGAGGGGAATGAAACAGATAACGAACTAAATAGAATAGATGAGGAAACAAGGGGTAATGGAGGTAGAATGGGGGCAAGTGCGAGTTTGACAGACACTCATAGTAAATACAGATAATACTAGAAAACTTCTAAAGACTAAACCATAGGCATTGCTGAAACATGGTAGGATGAAAGTCATGGAAAACAACCACGATGACATGTCGCTCACCATAAAAACACAAAACACTATCTGGTGCAGGGGGAAAAGGATTACAGCAAACACACACAAATGATCATAAGAGATCACAAAACCCCTAGTAATTGCACTCAAGATAGGTCACACTAAGATAAGCGTGGCCATCGTAAAGGCGTAAATAGCCAAACCCACCAAATAGGGTCGACCGCTATTCGGTCACAGAAGAGTACAAAAAACAATAGTTTTAATAAACCAAATAAAACATGACGAAACACTTAAAATAGTGATAATAAAATCCCCATGCGCTGGGTGGGGGCAGTGATGTATTAAATTGGTACTAAGCTGAAGCAGGTGGTGACTGGACTAGCCCCACAATTGTAAGGGGCTGTATCTAATATAGCAGTATTTATATAGTCAAGGAGAACATATCAATAGTGTAGAAACACACAGAACACATGTAGCCTGTATGTAAAAAGTAAGCTACTGGTAAGAGCACATATACAATCTATCTGTGTCCACATCTAACTGCTATGTAAAATACATGTAGTTTTCATGTTTACATACTAGCTGTGAGATCCAAGCAAACAAACATACAGTTTGTCAGCATCCACATCTAATCTCTATGTGGTGCATTGGCTGTTATTAAAGGATGAAACTCATGACTGGACGGTTAATTTAGAGGGTTATTCCCTTTTTTGGAAGGATCGAGCAAATAGAAGAGGAGGCAGAGTATGCTTATATGTTAAACCTGATCTAAAACCTATTATAAGGGAAGATGTTTATGAAGGGAATGATGAAAATGTAGAGGCCTTGGGGATAGAAATTAGCAGTGGAGGTAAAAGTACAAAGAAAATGTTTGTAGGGATATGCTAAAAAACAAACAAATATCAGTGAGATTGAGGGAGCTAAAATACTTGCGCAAATGGAGAAGGCATCAAAACTAGATCATGTTTGCATATATAAAAACAAATAAAATGATTATCATATAGTTTAATAATATTACATCCTTCTACAGAAGGTCCCATCATGCAAGAGAGGGAGGGAGACAACCCATTTGATTACATACATCTAAGTTACCCATGCTGCACGTACAGTAGTAAAAACACACCTGAGATACCTGGGAACTATACAAATAAAAAAATCAATCAAATCAAATATTTTGAAATGATTTAATTATCATTTAGGATGCAATTAGCTAATTTGCTTGACATTTAGAATACTGTCCATTAAAAAATAATGCTGTGCTTTTAATGGCAGTAAGACCTGATTAACATCAGCTATTTTGCTTAGTGAATAGTGCATTATGATTAACAGGCTCATTTACGTTCATGTTATGTTAAATAAACTGATGGAGACTTTAATCTCTCAGAAACATTCTCTCAGTCACGAATGTTCTACCTTTTCTTATGTAATCTTGCCACTTTGTATTCTGTAGTTGATGCAGTGTCTTTGTATGTCCATTGCAGGCTACAATATGTTTTTATTAGAGTTACATCAAATGTAGCTAGATTCACAAAATGTATAATAATATACATGTAGGTGTTAGGAATAACCAGTTGCAGTTGGTCCATATGACTGGCAGAAATTATATTATTTATTAAATGTTTTATTATGCTTGTAATGGATATGGCAGAAAGTATTAAGGGGCCTATGCTAATAGCTTTCATAAAATGTCTTGCTGGGCATGTTACGCCGCCTTTTTTTCAGTGTATTTATCACGGTATAGAACAGACGACAGAGAAGCCCAATGCTACATCCAACATGACAGAAATACACAGTAAAATACTTATATATTCTCTTGAAATAGGGTCATTTAGTGTAACCCTTTGGCCAAAGCGTTGTAAGCTTGCGAGCCACGACAAGGCAGACACCTGTTCGCAAGGCCTAACACTACCAGATAAAATACTAATATACCTCTATTAGGATTAAAATTCTCATTTACCTCTATTAGGAGGGAGAAAGACCACAGTGGGTCTATAATTATCACAGTATTCAGAAAGCCTTTATGAAGGCTACTAGAATAGGCCCCCAAAACTGATGAGGAGCAGCGATGTGATAATCGCCTCTCTCAAAAGTTCTCACCCGTGGCGATCTGCAGCGATCTGGCCCAGCTGCATAGAGAGCTGCAGATAGAGAGCTGCCTCACCCTGCGCATATCTCGCCAGCGATCACAGGCTTTTATTAACAATTTTAATACTAGTGTACATGAGCAGGGGGTCTCCGTAGCAGAACCGCATTGATTTCAGTTCTGGGGACCCCCTATTTCCCGAGATTCAGGCCCCGTTATGGGGTGCCGTTATCTCCTATGCATTTAAATGTCCCAGTCACATGACGTGAGACATTTAAATGCATAGGAGATACTAGCACCCCATAACGGGACCTGTATCTCGGGAAGCAGGGGATCCCGGGACCTCAAATTATCATGGTTCTGCTCTGGAGACCCCCTGCTCATGTACATTAATAATACAATTTTTATTAAAACCACTTCATTACCTCATGGGCTAGCCACTAAGGCAATGACGGGGTTAACTTCAATAGCCTGTTTACTTGGGGCAGAAGGGGTGATGAAGGGGGTAGTAGCCCCAGGGTGGGTAGTTAGGCCTGCCAGCAAGGTTGCAGGAGGGGTTAACCCCATCACTACCATAGTGGTGAGAACCTTTACCCCCCTTAGGCCTAAACACCCACCCTTGGAGCTAGTACCCTCTTCACCCAATCCCTCTACCACCAGGAAACAAAAATAAACACAACAACCCTACTACCCACCTCCTCTAACCCCAACAACCCCCCCAACACATACAGTACAGTACAGTAATGGTCAAAATCACTATTATCCAGATGTGGATAATAGTTCATTTGCCCATTTTAAATCAATCATTAGCCAGCAGCATAAATAAAATAAATAAAACTTGCACTTACCCCTGCCATGATAAAGGGCATCCTCATCACCATACTCCAGGTTCATGTCCTCTGTTGGCAGCGAGGGTATAATAAAAATACAATGTAATGACCCATAAACCCTTAATCAATTTAGTAATTAGTAATCACTATAGTAATTAAGGGATTAACCCCCCCTTGCCCACTACCTAACCAGAAGTCCTAACCACCCACCCGGCACAAGTACCCCCACCCACCCTCTACTTATTTATTGGCACAGTGGTACATCATACACATATAATATGGGCATTATATGCCACAATAGCAGCCAATGGCCGACCTTTAAAAAAAATCATAAAGCACAACAGTATACAACAATTAAAGAAATAAACAAGCACCTAAACACCACAAGAATAAAAGAACTATAAAGCCTCAACTACACATCAATAAAATTATTCTAACACCAAAACCACAAAAAAATATAAATAATGTTATGGGAGAACGAGCGGCTCAGTGAGTAAAGACACTGAGTTTGAAGCAAGGGGAACCCGTTGTCAGCTCCTTATGACCTTGGGTAAGTCACTTTGGGCCTCATGCAGAGAGCATAGAATTTTAAAATTGGCGAATTTCATAAAAAGTAGCTTTTTTGGAGAGTTTTATTCTCCATATGCAGAAAAGTGCGAATTCTGCTATGTTTAACATGGATGCGTGTGGCGAGTTTAAATTGGCGAGATGCGCGCTTCAGAAACGTGTAAAAACAAATTCGCGCCTTTTTTTCCCCTTTACTATAGGCGGCGAGCACCATCTTGCCATCTTTTCCTGGCGCGGCAAAAATGCGAGAATCGCGCCATTTTGTGGCGCGAACAGCCGCTACATGCCGTTCGCACCTCTCTGCATTCGGAGAGTTTTAAAAATGGCGAGATGGAGGTTCTCGCCAGCCGCGAGGCGAGTTTTAGACATAGGAAAAAAAAATTGGCGCGTTTTTCGTAACTCGCCATTTTCTGCCGTTTTCTGCGCGAAATTGAACAAAAAATGGCGAGTTTTGAAATAACGATGCTCTCTGCATGAGGCCCTTTGGGGCTTATGCAGAGAGGATAGAGAAGGGAAATAGCCCCATCTTTTGGCGAAAATACGTACCAGAAAAGCTTGTCCTGCAGAGAACATGGAGAGATTCATAAAATTTGCCACAGCAGCTTTCTTTACTTTAAAATTTGCCAAACACGTGGAGAGATTGGTAAATTCGCCATGTTAAAATAGGGTGGTATGCAGGTAGCATAGATGCACTGCAACTCGCCATTCTGCCCTATATTATAGCGAGTTCAGTCTAGCCAGAAAAATTTGGCAATTTTGAATCTCATCAGAAAAATGAGGTAACGCAGCTTTCAGCATACGACCATAACTTGCTCCAATTCTGTGGCTATTTTCTTGCCGTTTTCACATTAAATAACGTTCCTCTCTGCATAAGCCCCTTTATCTCCCTGTGCCTTAGGCACCAAAAAACATAGATTGCAAGCTCTATGAGGCCGGGACTATGGGGCTTATGCAGAGAGGATAGAGAAGGGAAATAGCACCATATTTTGGAGAAAATTCTTCCCAGAGAAGCTTCTCCTGCAGAGAACATGGAGAGATTCAAAAAATTCTCCACAGCAGGTTTCTTTACTTTAAAAATTGCCAAACACGTGGCGAGATTGGTAAATTCGCCATGTTAAAATAGGGTGGTATGCAGGTAGCATAGATGCACTGCAACTCGCCATTCTGCCCTATATTATAGCGAGTTCAATGTAGCCAGAAAAACTTGGCAATTTTGAATCTCATCAGAAAAATTAGGTAACGCAGCTTTCAGCATACGCCCATAACTTACTCCAATTCTGTGGCTATTTTCCTGCCGTTTTCACATTAAATAACGTTCCTCTCTGCATAAGGCGCATAGGGCCTCATGCAGAGAACAGCGCTAATAGCAATCTCGCCATTTTCCGGCGAAAATCGTGCTAAAAACAGCCGAAAATGGCGAGATTTGTAAAAAGCGCCATTTGTTTTTTTCCCTTGAAATTCGCCGCGCGGCTGGAGAGTTTCTAATCGCTCCAGTTTTTTTTTCTGCCGTATGCTGAGAGCCGCGATCGCCATCTAGTGGCTGTTCGCGCCAAAAAAATGGCGCGATTTTCAACATTTTTCCCCTCCACCAAGCAGCTGGCGCTCCGCGGCCGGTGGAGGGGAAAAAAAAAACCCCCCGATTTTTTCCCCACTAGTTTCAACAGCGCTCATAGCGCTGGTTGAAACTCTCCATATGCAGAAAGGCTTGTAAATGCAGTTTTCTGCCCTTTCTGCATATGGAGAAAAAAACTCTCCAAAAAAGCTAAAATTTTTCCCCCTCTCCAATTCTAAAATTCGCTGCTCTCTGCATGAGGCCCTATGTCTGCAAAAATGTCTCTATAAAGCGCTACGTAAAACTAGCAGTGCTATACAAGAACAAACAATTAATTATTATACCAGAATACAATTAAACACCTAACCAACAAAACAATTCAAGAAATAAAACCGCTAACCAATCCTAATATGTAATAAAAACAAGCCATCCAAATACCAAACAATTTAGTGAAAACAATAAACAGAAATAGAAAAAATGACAATCAATTGTAGACAAAAAAATGCATTGCCTTTCACTGTATTTAACTGTACTGTTAAGGGGCACAGATTAATACATTAGCAGTCAATGGGCAATCAAAACATAAAACTAAATAAATATAATAAAAAACCTGAAAAAATACAGTTACATAATTCAATATTTGTCTTACCTTTAGAAGTCTTTAACCTCCGAATCCCGGCATATCAGGAAGCTCTTGACCCGTGACATCATCCACTGCAATCTGCCTCCATCACTTTAAGGGATGATGTCACATCCTTTTAACAAATGGAACATATCACATGGTACAGGAACCAATGGGATTGTCTTCAATCCCATTGACTGAAATACCATGTAATATCAGCCATGTGGTTTTAAGGATGTGTCGTACCTCCCTTGGAGATGACGTCACATCCTTAATTTTTATTTTATTTTAAATCACATGATACAGCATCCAATTGGATTGGAGCTGTACCATCTGACCTTAAAATGTGACATCACAGGCACTACAGTATATAAAGCCTGTTCCGTCTCATTTTAGCTCAAGAAGACGACGAGGCAACTTCCATTGCTGGATTTACCTTGGGGAATGGATTGAAAAGAAGATGGAAGAAAAGGAGAAAAAGTGACAGAAGAAGATAGAAGAAAGTGAAAGAAGATGAAAGAAAGAAGATTTTTATTTACCTGATGCTGATCTTCAAGGAGGATGGAGGCAGATTGCAGTGGACGATGTCGCGGGTCAAGAGCTTCCTGATACGCCGGGATTCGGAGGGTGAAGACTTCTAAAGGTAAGATACATTTTGAATGTACAGTAGGTAACTGTATTTTTCCATTGTACAGTATTTTGTTCTTTTTATGTTTTTGATTGCCCATTGACTGCCGTGTATTTATCTGTTCCCTACAGATAAATACAGTGACAGGCAATGCAGTTTTTGGCAAATGCTTGTTTTGAATGATTGTTATTTTTTATATTTTTATAAAATGATCAAGAGGTGATCACAAAAAGATGGCCACTTAGTTGCACTCACCCTAATTGTCATAGTTTTTAAGACACAACAGTAAGCGTCAACACTATGCATATATAATGCAAACACCAGGGAGGGTAAGTACAAAATAATAAAATTTTATTTAAACTCTTCTATATGAAAATATATATATATACACACACTATAATAAAATATTAAAACCGCAGTATGCCTATTATTTACACAGTATATACCAGATCATGCATATAAATCCCCAAAGTGTAGTTAGATATCACCTGTGTTATAACCAAATCTATCACTGATATCAAGTTACAGTCTTCTACATAAAATGGGGTAAAATGTATATGCAGAAACTAGAGATCAAAAGGAAAATACCCAATAATGGGCTGTACATGGAGGGGTAAGTATGGTCAAATGATTGTTACTTATACCTTCACTGCTTGTTGGATAATAGAGTGTATATTGGTATAGTGTTACATTTGTAGCAGTTCAGGGTGTGTAGCAACCCAAATTTATGTCTCACAAGTAACGGATCATACACATTTAATCCAATCAGTAACACTGTTGTAGCTATTTATATACCAATGTAACTATCATGAGCGAATGCTGGTATATAGCTCAATCCAGCAAGTGATTACAACATTCACATAAGAGGTTAATTCCCTCTTTTGCAGAGTATACCCAATAGATGACCTTACATAGGAGGAAAGGTATGGTCAGATGGTTTCTTAAGTACACACATACTGCTTGTATACTAAAGAAAAAGAAACCTAATATGCAAGCACTCTATCACTGCTATATGTACTGTATAATGATTTAGTTAAAATACTTTATTAATAATACATGAATAAAAAAAGGGGGTGTTAAAAATAAAATGTATACCAGACAGTATGTGACTGTATAATTAATAACATAACTCTAAGTAGTTAAGTTGATGGTACATACTGCACCGACATACTTTATTCGAGCAAATACCCAGTATGTACCTGGCAGATACCTGGAATGCGCCGCTCCTCACCTCTGACAAGCCCCGTTGCGTTTGCCTTCCCAGCCTGGGTTCATGCCTGGCTGACGGGCGGCTGATCTGTTAAATGATAATGATTAGGATTTAATAGGCTGCAATGCTTCGCGTGTCTACCAGATGGCATAAATTCATGAATTGTAATGCAGTATATATATATATACTGTGCAGTATTGCAGCCAGCGGGAATAAAATGCTTCAATCCCTGCCTGGAAAATAACCCAATGCACTCGGGCAGAAAACAGTCACAAACCTCAATACACCCGGGTATACCCGAATTCGTGGGACTAGCCGAGCTCGAATAAAGTGTGTCGCCAGTGTATGGAGATCCTTGATTGATATTCAGGATCTTGTGCTATATTTGTATAGCTGCCTATAGATATAGGAAGGGGCTGTAGTGGGACCACTATCTAGTCACTATCTTTATATGTTTTAATAATCCTGGGCAACAAATGTGAGGGTTTATTCAATCTATGTACTAGTATTACCCTTACGGAAAAGCAGCACTCAGTGTTCAGATGACTGGGGTTTTACCCACCAGCCACTCACTATTCTACATAACAGGTAGTCACATACATATCTCTGCATTGTTTGCCTAGATGTATTAATATTAAGAACACTTTGAGCATCCACACTCTACACTAGTCCTCCCTGGAGACTAGTTTAGATGCTTTCCAGACAATTATCACAACCCCATGTAACTAGCCAAATAGCCAAACCAAGACCACAATATACCGTATTGCACTAGGTGGGCTAAGCATGCACTAATACCCTATTGTGGGCTATGTACCTTCTACCATATTGTGCATACTGTGTCTCCCTCTCTTGGTTGGTCTAAACAGCTTATGGGTATTACCACTAGTAGTGTGTACCTCAAGTGTTATCTTCATAGCCTGACTATTAGGAAGTACAGGGTTACACATTGGCTCCTTATCATAGGTAGTTACATAGATTGAATATACCCTCGCATTTGTTGCCCAGGATTATTAAAACATATAAAGATAGTGACTAGATAGTGGTCCCACTACGGCCCCTTCCTATATCTATAGGCAGCTATACAAATATAGCACAAGATCCTGAATATCAATCAAGGATCTCCATATGTACCATCAACTTAACTACTTAGAGTTATGTTATTAATGATACAGTCACGTACTGTCTGGTACTGTATACATTTTATTTTTAACCCCCCTTTTTTTATTCATTGATTATTAATAAAGTATTTTAACTAAATCATTATACATATAGCAGTTCAGAGTGCTTGCATACTAGGTTTCCTTTTCTTTAGTATACATCCTGTTCCTACCTAGTGAGCACCTCACCATGGTTCAATAGTACAGCTGTGCGGGTGTTCTGTGTATGTGTAGACACATACTGCTTGCTAAGAGATAAGGAGTGTACATTAGCATAGTGTCGTTTTAGTAGCAGTTCAGAGTGTGTGTGTCGACCACAACTAAATCTTATAAGTAACAAATCATACACATAAAACCCAATCAAAAAACGCTATTAGGGCTATTTAAATGTAAATATAGCCATCATGAGTAGGCATTAGTAGAAAGCTCGAATCCGCAAGTCATTTATAGCATTCATACAAGGGGTTAATTCCCTCTTAGCATATATAATCCTTAGTTCTGTAAATTCACATATTATAATAGCTTTGCTAAATGTGACTGAGGCCAGGCATTCGCGTATACAGGGGTAAGTATGGACCAATACAACCGTATCTCTGCTTCCATGTGTCTAGTGCTTGTTCAGCATACTGTGTACTGCATACTGCTCCGACCTGGCTGACGTCATTAGTAGGAGCGTCGCCAGACTGCCCGACAACTGTTTCGCGCCGTAAACCGGCGCTTCTTCAAGGGGAGGAGTGTACATGCACTCTCAGTGTCGGAACTTATATACCTCCCCTGGGGGCGGGACTAAGGATATAGCTAATGAATATTAATATCCCCATTCTGTCTGTCCCGGTTCGGTCGCAATCAGACACATGGAAGCAGAGATACGGTTGTATTGGTCCATTGGTCCATACTTACACCCTCTAGAGTGAGGAGCTGGCTCGTGGTCTGTGTGCCCTATTAACTAAGGACTGTCTGGTTTGCATTACTCCTGATTTGCCTCCTCTCTTTGCTGCTCTCTGATGTTCTCAGTTGTTGCTGGTTTACTAATACATCGTAGCTGTTTGCATGTATTTTTGTCCCTGAATATATCCATACAAAAGTGTTGTTGCTAGTTCACTAATACATTGTAGCTGTTTGCATGTAGTTTGTCCCTGAATATATCTATTTGAAAGTTAAACTGTGGACTTATTTTGCCAATTAGTTTAGGGATATTGTATGTGTATCTAATCAGAATATTATTTAGAATTTTTGGAGGGTCTTCTATTGTTTTTATTTGGGGTCAGTTCTGTTGTTGTGGGTTTGGGGTGAGGGAAGTACCCTCTTGTCCCCTTGGGACTGAAGGGAACGGGCCTGACGAAGGGACAAGTCCCGAAACGTTGCCCCCCTATATTCCCTCGTTGTGACCCACTTTTTTTGTTTTCTTTGTTCCCCTTCCACCATTCACCTCACTTTCCCTTTGTTGCCCCATCCTACTTTTCCTTTATCCCTTATCCTCCTGTACATCCTATATATGGCCCTACTTATATGTTGTCTGTTTGCCTAGTGTGGCGTTGTCAGTTGTTTGACTTATTTGTGCACTGATTAAATTTTCAAATTGGCTATATACCAGTGACTTTGTATCTATTATTAGGGTGTGCTGGATTTTCTTCAGTACTTTATTGTGTTTGAGAGGGATTGGGCCCTCTCTAGTCCGTGGCACCCCGCTTTGTGTATATTTATCTACTTTGTGTGAGTGCTGTCTATTACATTGGCTACACTATGCTAATGTACACTCCTTGGGGCCTATGCAGAGAGCAGCGAATTTTAAAATTGACGAATTTATTAAAAAGTAGCTTTTTTGGAGAGTTTTATTCTCCATATGCAGAAATGTGCGAATTCTGCTATGTTTAACATGAATGCGTCTGGCGAGTTTAAATTGGCGAGATGCGCGCTTCAGAAATGTGTAAAAAAAAAATCGCGCCTTTTTTTTCCCTTTGCAATGGAAGCGAGCGGCAGCTTCTTGCCAATTTTTTCTGGCGAGGCAAAAAGGAGACAATCGCGCCATTTTATTGGCGCGAACAGCCGCTAGATGCCGTTCGCGCCTCTCTGCATTAGGATATTTTTAAAACTGGCGAGATTGAGGTTCTCGCCAGCCGCGAGGCGAATTTTAGAAATAGAAAAGAAAAATTGGCGCGTTTTTCGGAACTCGCCATTTTCTGCTGTTTTCTGCGCGATTTTCTCCAAAAAATGGCGAATTTCGAAATACTTGTAGCGCTGCTCTCTGCATAGGCCCCCTTATCTCTTAGCAAGCAGTATGTGTGTACTTTTAGAAACCACCTGATCATACCTTTCCTCCTATGTAAGGTCATCTATTGGGTATACTCTGCAAAAGAGGGAATTAACCTCTTATGTGAATGTTGTAATCACTTGCTGGATTGAGCTATATACCAGCATTCGCTCACGATAGTTACATTGGTATATAAATAGCTACAACAGTGTTACTGATTGGATTAAATGTGTATGATCCGTTACTTGTGAGACATTAATTCGGGTTGCTACACACCCTGAACTGCTACAAATGTAACACTATAACAATATTCACTCTATTATCCAACAAGCAGTGAAGGTATAAGTAACAATCATCTGACCATACTTACCCCTCCATGTACAGCCCATTACTGGGTATTTTCCTTTTGATCTCCAGTTTCTGCATATACACTTTTCCCAATTTTATGTAGAAGACTGTAACTTGATATCAGTGATAGATTTGGTTATAACACAGGTGATATCTAACTACACTTTGGGGATTTATATGCATGATCTGGTATATACTGTGTACATAATAGGCATATTACGGTTTTAATATTTTATTATAGTGTGTGTGTATATATATTTTTTTTCATATAGAAGAGCTAAAATAAAATGTTATTATTTTGTACTTACCCTCCCTGGTGTTTGCATTATATATGCATAGTGTTGACGCTTACTGTTGTGTCTTAAAAACTATGACAATTAGGCTGAGTGCAACTAAGTGGGCATCTTTTTGTGATCACCTCTTGATCATTTTGTAAACAGACCTCTCATTCCCCATGCACCGCCACTCTCTGATATATTAACGAATATTAAGGTAGAGCTGTGATGACCCCTTCCCTACTTTGGTATTTTGATGGCTTGTTTGTATTACATTTTAGGATTGGTTAGCGGTTTTATTTCTTGAATTGTTTTGTTGGCTAGGTGTTTATTAAATTGTATTCTAGTATTTTGTGATAACATCATTTTTATTCTTTTGCGGTTTTGGTGTTAGAATAATTTTATTGATGTGTAGTTGAGGCTTTGTAGTTCTTTTATTCTTGTGGTGTTTATATGTTAAATGTACCAAGAAGTTATTCTTTGTGGTCTGTGGAATACGTGGGGACAGGATGACAGCCCAAAAGTTTGGGTAAAGTTACTAAATGTGAAATATCCTGGGCCTGAGAACAATTCTCAAGAATAACAATAAGATGCTAGTTTATTAATCTTTTATATTTGTAATAAACCAATACTATTGTTCCTCATAAGCTACAGTATATGTAGTTGTAGAAACTAAATTCTGAAAAATTGCACACATCTATTGTAATGTTTATTTCCGTTCCCCACTCTCAATCCATGCATGTGCTTGGTCAACTCTATTTATCTTTTTAGCCTCCCTTATCATGGAAAACACTCTGCAATTACAAGAAATAAAGGTTAAATTAATACTAGAGTATATTTCTACTACAGTACTGTACAGTATGTGTGAATTTACAGTAGGATTTGCTACCATAGACAAATACTGTATAGCATACCCATAAATGTGAAAAGGAAAGTACTGTACTTCCTAGTATAAATCATGCTGTACATAATAAAAAGGCTACAAGCTAGGTACTGTAAACAGAGACTTTAAACTTTTAAGAACCACAGTATTGTTGTACAGTAAAGCGCTTTACATGACATGTCCATAGGTCCAGCCTATATCCTGGCTCACTCGACTAATGCTCGACTCGCACACTAAAATCATGCTTCTTCTGCAGAATATCCTGAACTTCTGCAGCGGAGCTCTCATCATTTTCATGGCTGATCTCCTCCACCAGCCGCATTTCTTCCCTGTTAAAATAAGGAAGATAATAAAGATTAAAAGAATGCAGATGCATACAGTGTGGCTGTGTAAAGACAATCATTAAAAGCAGAAGTGTATACAGTAGTGTTTTGACCCTACTGACCCTCCTTCAAATCTTAGTCTTCCCTTTGGCATGATACCAAACAGAGTTTAGTGACACCTTGAAGCCTGCTTCCTCTAAGCCATTAGTAGATGTGTGTTGTTCTGTATCCTTTCTTGTATATGCGCATTATCGCCAGGCTATTTTCTTTGCTAACTTTTTTGGTCATTGCTGCTTTTCAGAAGGACTAATGAATGTGTATTCAATGAGAATGGCATCTGCCATATACTTTATGCTGTATTTAAAAGGTAAAATGACAGGTACAGGTATACGCCTACTTTTGACACCGCCCTGTAGCGAATGCTGCCCCTGCAATGACAGTGATACTGTACATAAAAGATCATAGAAATGGCATAGCCACACTCACTGATCTTGAAGAATTTGTGAACAGTGTGGAGAAAGAAGATGGTCAAAATCATTTCCACTCAATTTCTCTGGGACAGGGTACCTGTTTCTGTGCCCGGCACTCCCACCCGAATCGTTCCCAACTGCGCACTCAACTCACCTCGCCCTGGATTCAGCACAGCCCAAGCCCGTCCCAGCTCACCTCGCACCGGACCCAGCAAAGCCCATAACAGTCCCAACTCACCTCAGTAAGGATTCCAATCCAGGCCTTGGCTTCTGTGGACATTTTGATTACTGGCAGCCTGCTCTATTGGCTGCACCTGTTCAAGAGCTTAAATAGCTGTCAGGGACTTCTAGCCCCTGCCTGAGCATTGTATAGTTTTCACTGTGTTCCTCGCCACCTTGGGTTCTAGTTACTGAGCCTTCCTTGTTTGTGAGCATTCCCTGTGTTCCTGACCACCTTGGGTTCTAGTTACTGAGCCTTCCTTGTTTGTGAGCCTTCCCTGTGTTCCTGACCACCTTGGGTTCTAGTTACTGAACCTTCCTTGTTCGTGAACCGTCCCTGTGTTCCTGGCCACCTTGGGTTCTAGTTACAGAGCCTTCTTTTTCGCGAGCCTTCCCTGCTGCTGTGCCTTGCCCGTTACTGAGCCTTCCTAGTTCGTGAGCCATCCCTGTTGCTTCCCTGTTCCAGAGGTTAGCTTGATGCTGTGGCTAGCCTGTTCATTTGGAATCCCTGTTGCTGAACCCAGACCGTAAACTGACCTTGCTGCCTGCCACCTGCCCTGACCCTTTGCCTATTGCCTGGACTTTGCACCACTGCCCCCAGTCCTGAACTCCTGCCTGCTTACCGACTACAGATACTCTAACAGGACTCTGTCTCTGGGCTCTGGTTGGTTAATTTGCCTGCCTACCTCAGCCCTGCGGGTCCGCTTCCTGATCGGAGGTGAGCACTGTCACAACCTCGCACCGGATCCAGCAAAGCCGAAGCCAGTACCAGTCCACCTCACAATGGATACAGCAAAGCCCAAGCCAGTCCCAGCTCACCTCGCACAAGAGCCAGGACAGTCAGA
Source organism: Ascaphus truei (assembly GCF_040206685.1). Lineage (NCBI taxonomy): Eukaryota > Metazoa > Chordata > Amphibia > Anura > Ascaphidae > Ascaphus > Ascaphus truei. The sequence goes on from NC_134483.1 coordinate 366,191,876, forward strand.
TACATGTTAGAACTGTCGGGTGGATTTGGAACACCTGTCTCAATGCAGTCATACAGGGACAGAGTGGAAGCAAAGTTGGAACTCATTTTGGAGATGATAGCGAGGGATATCGATGGTCTCTATTATTTTCAAGGCCCATAGCAGCAGGAGAGAACAAGACATCTAGAGGCACCCTACCCACCCCCTGTGTCTCCATGCTATAACCTGATGCTACAGAGCATTTATCTGTGCCTTCTTTCCAAAGTACACCTGGGGCACCACTGAGGCAAAGACCACAGATGATCCATAGGAATGTAATAGGTGATATCCGCTTTCCGTTATACCAATGGAAACTCTGTCAAGATAAGGAAAAAACTGCACAGGACAGCCTCATCAATTTGCTGGACTAGTTTTCAAGCATCACGTCAGTTTTGCGCAGTATTCCCAGTGCTGCAAGCAAGTCAACTTTGACAGCTCGAAGGGGAAGAGGGTGATTCCCACCAATTTGAGGAGAGCTATTATAGACAAACTAAAGAAGCAGTGTAAAATGATTATTGCACAACTCCTGATTATTTTTTAGGCAAGCAGCAAATCTTAAAACTAAATTATCACAGCTGTCCAACAATTCAGAAATCCAGACATAGTCAGGAATTTAATCCGATCAAAGGATTCTATACCTGTACATGTTTCAGATGTATAGCCTGCAAATTCAGTTAGAATGGAACATTCTTCAAATCTAACATCACCCAGAGGAAATATGAAACTAAGTCACACATCAACTGCAAGAGTTGATTTGTAATATACTGTAAGAGATGTGTGCAGATGTACATTTATTGGAGACTGATTAGGGTGAAATTAAATCTCGGCTTTAATGCGCCTGCTCCTTTAACACGGCAAAACATAAAAATAAAAAAAAATAAAGGCCTACTCCACTTTGGAGAATAGCTAAACCTTTACTACAGCCCTTTCTAACTGGGTGGGTAGCCAGGCTGGTTACACACACACACACACACACACACACACACACACACACACACCACACACACACACACACACACACACACACACACACACACACACACACACACACACACACACACACACACACACACACACACACACACACACACACACACACACACACCTCGTATGATACCAGAGTAAAAGGTTTAATAAAATCGAACTTAAGACAATTTCAAACTCACAATTTTGCCAAAGCAAATAAGCGTGGAATGAGCTGATTTCATGCACCAACGTGGAAGGAGGAAAACGCCGTCTGCTCGCTCGGAAGTTTGTTGTCGCTTCCTGGAACTCACTGCTGGTGTCACTGCATCAAATTCCTACAGCAACCCGAATTAGCAGAGTATTATTTCCTCGTATAGCATGGATGTTATGCCCATGGGCAGTCTCCACAAGTGCTCGGCTCAAACTCCTCCTACATCAGCCAGATGTCTCTCAATCAGCCACCGTAGTAAAGACACACCACGTGACCCTACGCGTTTCTTCCGTATGATGAAATCCCCCACTGGGGGACCGAAACGTCGTTTTTTGTGTCTTCTATCAAATATAGAAAATTAATGATTTCCTTACCTGCGTGCTGTCCCTTGATGTCGTGTTGCAAACCGGTATCGTATGGTCTGTTATTGCTTTATGGGATAAGCACCAAAACTTGTTTACTTGTAAATGGTGTGCCGGCTGTGCATTGGATTATATATATATATATATATATATATAGATAGTGATGCCCACACCACGTTGCTGTCTCTTGTGTCCCAATTTAAGGCCGGAAACACTATTTTCTATGCAGAGGTTTATTTACAGGGATTAAATCATACAACAGGCCCACTGTCCCTTTAAGAAAACCAAATAATAAATTCAAATCCTATTCCCGTTAGGGAAACTAACTGACTTTTCTTCAGTCCTCTCTAAAGACCGCTGGCCAACTATACTGGTTCCCAGCTAAAACATGCTCAGGCATATACACCAATCTACACAGTCTTTGCACACGGCAATAACAAAGGGTTTTTGCTTATCTGTTTGTAAGTCCTCCGGAGCAGATGTCACTGCTTCAGCACAGCCTTGTCTTCCTTTCCTTCTTAGGGGAACTCGGCCCCACCTAAGCCCAGAGAAACTCTCCTCGTAGGTTCCTCTGTAACCAGCTTCCGCAGCTGGGGAGCACTTCTATCACTCCCCTTCTCTGGGGATAACAGTCTCTCTGCATAGCAGCTTCCATCTGTCTTTTAAACCACTTCCTTGTTCAGTTCATTCAAAGCAGGCTGATTAGCTTCAGCTGCTGCTTTTCTCTAGGGAAGATTTAACTCTATGTGCAGCAAAAGGCTGCCCTATTCAGCCTCTAGAGGACAGTGATGGTATCATATATCCCTACCCCCAGTGAAACATTGTCCTGTGAGCGGCCCGTGCACTATTACCGTGCACCAGCCTCTTTGTCAGACATGTCTGACATCCACCTCTTCTTTTTCTTTGCCTTCCAGTTGAAGACTTTGTTTCTTTGGGGAAAGTACTAGGCCTTCTTAAACTGCAGATTGGTCCTTCGCTACCTCTTTATCTTGTGCCGGCTAGAGTCTATGGTTGAAGCTCTGCCTTTGTTGTGCCCGCTTTTTCAAAGGTTCCCGAGCATCCTGCCGTCTGCCAGCTCTCTCTGCCAGGACTCTATGCTGCTCTGTAACTCTGATCTGCATATCCTGAAGATGTATCTCTGTCCTCTTGTACTCAGAGTCTCTCTAACCCTGTAGAAGAGCTTTGACCACTGTCAGCTCATTGCGTTCATTCGCCAGTGACTGTTTGGCCTTCTCTTGTGAAGACTGCAACTCCGCTTTAGCGGTGATGGCTTTTGGACCATTCTCCATCAGCGTACCTTCAGTGTATCTTCAGTACTTCAACTTGTGTGGGATTCCCATTAACCCAAAGTGCACCCCATGATGCCTCTCTATTACCGTTGGCAGATTCGTAGGCTTGGGCCTTTCTGTCTTGACTCCTTAACTTACTTCTTTGGGAGTGTCGCTGGACAATCTGTGAGGTGTTTCTCATCCTATGATCACAGACACACTTCCGTCCCATTTGCTTATGTCTTTTCACAGCAGCTGACCTTGTGGCAAGGAATTCACTTTGGGTCCCATGGGCACTGCAGTATGACTGGATTCTTACTGTGCTACTCCATCGCAACTTGGTCTTCCTATTCCGTGTCTTGTGGAAAGTAGACTGTAGTACTGCAAAGGTATTGCAGTCACGTTTCCTGAAACGCCTCACTTGCTCAGGCAGTTCAAACTTTGTAATCTCTTTTTTCAATTGAGCGGTGTCCCCAGCTCTCACTTTACCCTTGTCTTCATGGGCATTCGTTTCTGTGGGATACAGATGCTTTTTCGCCAACTTCAGCTGAGAAATCTCCTGCTGAGCAGCAGTAGAGTCTAACGTAGTGTCATGCTCAGTCTTAAGGCCATCGAGTGCTTCTTGCCTAGGTCACACTTTTATTTCTCTGCCATATTGCGGCCAGCACGCTCAAACTCCAGGTCCTTCCTTGGGTCTTGAAGCTGTCCTCCTGCCTTTTTATTTTACAGCTGCTAGTTTTCTTTTGCAGCTGCTAGTTTAGCTTCTTTAGAGTTGAGTCGCGATTCCACATCTCTTTGGATAGTCAAATCAAGGCCTAAATCTGTTTCCGTTTCTTTATTCTGGACCTGCAGCTGCTGGTGATCCTCCCGGACCTTGTCCATCTCCAGGTTTAGCTGGGCCCCCTCATTGGCCGTGTGGTCAAGCCGCTTGTGGATATCGGCCATCTCGGTTTCATAGCGCAATGTCAGGCAAGCCACCTGATGGACAACACCTCCTCTCTCTCGGCGAGCTGCATCTTGCACTCCGCAATCTGCATCTGGAGTTCTTCAGTTTGACCCTGCATGTCCTCTCTCAGGGCCTTCAACCTCTTCCCGGTGCTTGCTCTGGGTTTGCATCAGCGCCTCCTTCATCTTTTGGAGCGATGCAGTTTTTGTCACTAGGATCTCCACTGCTTCTGTTTTCCAGGCCTCTTTCTCCTTGGCGTACTGACTCATGGAGATGGTGCTGCCTCTCTGCTTCTCCGGATCTTGCTCTAGTTTCTGGACCTTCTCCCACTTCCTCTCATACAAAGTCACCTGGCATGTAAGCGCCACCTCCAGCGATGCTCTGGTGACACGCAGCGTGGCCTTCAGCTCCTCATGCTGCTCTGTGGTGACATACTGGGTACTCAGCTGTTCCTGTAGCACTTGTACTTGGTTAGCAGCCTGGACACTTGCTTCCTGTAGAACTCTCTGATTCTCCTCGGCATCTTGGTGCTTGTTTTTGCTGCTCCAGGGAGACACGTTCTTCTTGCAGCCCTATCTCTGCACTCTGTAGTGCTTCCTGAAATTTTAACTTTTCCTGGATCAATTGCTTCACCACTTTTTCTGCTTGGTGAAGCTTCTTATCACCTTCGCTGACCTGTACAGTCATGTCTGAATTTTTCTGTCTCAGACTTGTATTTGCTCTTTTTACCATCTCTAAATGAATCAGGATCTCTTCCTCAGCATTCTTCAATTCAGAGACCTCTGTGCTGGGAGCATAGACCTCATGGTGGGAGAGTTCCAGCTCTGTTTTGAGCGTTCGAGCCTCTTGCTGAGAAACTTCTAACTCTGTGATGAAGTTTTGCACATATTTCTGGGACATCTCATAGTATAGATTCCAGTCAGTTCTTGTTTTCTCTGATTTGCTCGGCTCTCTGTATATGGCAAGAGCGGTAGCCTTTGTCATCTCTAGGTGTGTCATCATTCCTGGGATGATTGCGCCAGGCGCTTTGGGCTGTAGCTCATCTCGGGTCTGGTGTAGGGACATCGCCATTTGTTGCTACGGTTTAATTTGGAGACTTTGGGGACACGCTTTTCCCAGGTGACCTGGTTCCTGACTGACCCAGCATACTAAATCCTTTAGAAAGTCACCTGGTTTTCTTTTAGCCGACATGGCTCCAAATTCCTGGGTATTGACTCCAATGTTATGGGGTCCGGCGCTCTGGACACTGGTCACTTCTGCAACTTTCCTCTGCGGGTGCAGCTCTCTTCCTGGGGCCACATATGAGTCATCAACGTCATCATCGTATGGCCTGAAGGGACACTGTTTTGTATCACAGGCTTTATATAAGGCCTGTTCCGTCTCATTTAATTCAAGAAGCCGTCGAGTCAACATCCGTTTTGGATTTAACATGCGGTTACATTGGATTACAATTGAAATAAGATTCAAGATGGAAGAAAAGAAGATAGAAGAAAGAAGATTTTTTTTTACCTGATCGTGGAGCATCGCGGAGGATGTAAGAGGATGGCATCTTTGGTTGATATGCCAGGATTCGGAGGGTGAAGACTTCTAAAGCTAAGACAAATATTGAATGTATGTACTTTTATTTTTTCTGGTTTTTTGTTGTATTTTTTTATTTTTATGTTCTTTATTGCCCATTGACTGCTAATTCATTTATCTATGAGGATATAGATAAATACAGTGACAGACAATGCATTTTTTTGGCAAATGCTTGTTTTGAATTAATGGTTATGTTTTCTATTTTTGTTTATTGATTTGTTTTAATTGTTATGTACAGGCATACCCCGCTTTAAGTACACTCACTTTAAGTACACTCGCGAGTAAGTACATATCGCCCAATAGGCAAACGGCAGCTCACGCATGCGCCTGTCATCACGTCCTGAACAACAATACCGGCTCCATACCTGTACCGAAGCTGTGCGCAAGCAGGGAGACTATAGAGCCTGTTACAAATGCGTTATTTACATCAGTTACTGCTGCGGCCGAGTTTATTCGAGCATTTGCCCGTTCTCGGCCGCAGCAGTAACCTGGCGCGCGCCAGAGGGTGCCGAGCGCGCGCCGAAGACACGGAGGAGCACCCTCCGATCGGGGCTTTCTCCCTCCCTCTGCCGGGTCCGCCGGGTCCCACGGAACCCCCTGCCGCCGTCCCCCACATCGCGGGACACCAGGGCTCCCTCGGGGAGCCCTGGACGCGCGTGCAGGGGGCGCAGGCACCCGATGACGCGTGACCGCGTGTCGATGATGCGCGGCACGCCGAGGGAGTGCGGCTAGCTCCGCAAGCCTGGGGATGACCCGGCATGCTAGCCGCACTCCCTCGGCGTGCCGCGCGTCATCGACACGCGGTCACGCGTCAAATAAAATGTGCCGCCTGTGTATGCACGTATATAATGATTGCAGTACAGTACATGCATCGATAACTGGGAAAAGGTAGTGCTTCACTTTAAGTACATTTTCGCTTTACATACATGCTCCGGTCCCATTGCGTACGTTAATGCGGGGTATGCCTGTATTTGTAGGGCTTTTTTAAATTAAATTTTTGGATTGATTAGGCATTTAATTTAATTGTTATCTTTGTTGGGGGTTACATTTCTTTTATTGTTCTGTATTTCTGGGCCTGTTGATTTTTTTTAGGTTGCCCATTGACTGCTATAGTGGCTTATCATGCCCATATTATATATGATATAATATATACCACTGTGCCAATCAATGGGCAATGGGTGGGGATAGTGTCCTGGGGTGGGTGGTTAGGCCTTCTGGGTGGGTAGCAAGGATGGGGGGTTAACCCCATAATTACTATAGCGGTTACTACCCGCTAAGGTGATTAAGGGGTTAGGGGCCATTAGATTGTATTTTTTATTAATGTTTTACTGCCAACGGAGGACATGTACGCGGAGCAAGGTGATGAGGATGCTGTTTATCCTGGCAGGGGTAAGTAGAAGTTTTATTTACTTTATACTGCTGTATATCTGGATAATAGTCATTTTGGCCATTACTGTACTGTATGTGTTGGGTGGGTTGTTGGGGGAAGAAGAGGTGGGTATTAAGGTTGTTGTGTTTTTTATGTTTATTGGGGGTAGGGGAATTGGGTTAAGGGGGTAGGTGCCCAAAGGGTGGGCGGTTAGGCCTGTAGAGAGGATAGCAGTAGTGATTAACCCCTTCAGTACCATAGTGGTTCCCACCGCTATGGTTCTGAAGGGGTTAACCACTACCACAACCTTCCCGGCAAGTCTAACCACCCACCGTGGGGAAACTACCCCCTTTATCCACCCCCTCTGCCCCCAATAAACATGCTATTCAGGTTTAACCCCTTCATTGCATTAGCGGTTAGCCGCTAAGTTAATGAAGCTTTTATAATAAAAATTTTAATAGTAGTGTGCGGGAGCAGGGGATCTAGGGGAGCAGAACCGCATTTGTTTAAGGTCTGGGGACCCCCTGCTTCCCAAGATACAAGCCTAGATATTGGGTGCCGGTATACCCATGCAATGTTTAAATGTCCCGCGTCACGTGATCGGGACATTTAAACACATAGGAAATAACTGCACCCCATAACGGGCCTATATGTTGGGAAGCAGAGGTCCCTGGACCTGAAATCAACACGGTTCTTCTCCGGAGATTCCCGCACACTGCTATTAACATTTTTATTAAAACAGTGCTATTGCCTGTGAGAGCTGTGCAGGGAGAGGCGTCTCTTTCTGAGTAGCTCTCTATGCATCTGGGCCCGATCTCATGAGGAGAACTATGAGAGAGGCTGAGATGACTTTTGCTGCTTTGCCGAGCGATCTAGACATTTTCTCGCCGCATGTTTTGAGGGGTTCAGATTATTTCTGTATACCGTGATAACTCAACTGACAAACCATTTGGCGAGAACATGCCAAAACTTGCGATGTAGCAGCAAACTCATTGAAGATTCTAGAATAGGCACCTATATCTGTATGATTAGAATAGCATTTTAGGGCGTCCTATAAAGCTTCAAATGCAAAAATGTATTTTAGACATTATATTGTTATTCGTTATAAAATGTATTCTCTCTTCTATAAAAATCAGTTCTAGCCTGTTTTAGTTCTTAATGTAGCCTTCAAATTCATTGGAGAGATAAGGTTCTGGATCATCATAGCTGCATTGTTTTTATTTCATGGTCTATAGGGGAAGTCAGAATCCCTCCATTATTTCACAACTAACTGAAAACTGTTTATAAGGCTGGTGGTTAATGGTCATGTGCAGCAGTATTATCACTTAAGGAAGGAAGAAAAGAACCATCTAGACACTGCTGTTTTGTGATAATTAGCTATTTTATGCCATGTTGACCCATGGCATAATGAGCTGATGCGGGACCAATTAATAGGAAAAGCTAACAGCCCACACATTTAAAAGCAGCTCCTCACATTGAATACCTTAATTCTGAGTATGCATGTTGCATGACAGATTTAAACTGTCCCAATAGAGTCTAACTATTCTGTATGCATCAAATGTTATTCTTTATCACACAACAAGAAAGATGGTGCAGAAAGTACTGGTGTTTTTTTCTGAGATTTAATATAAATACATCTTCTTTCTCAGCAGGTTGCGAGGAAGGTGGTGATGTTGCAGCCTGACTGTAAGATGGTCCAATATATACGGTAGGTAAGAAAGATATTTAATGAGTACCATATCATCCATTCTACTATGTGACAAAAAATGTGTTCAATATATACAAACTCAAAATAAAAGTGTCTATATCAGCATAGAGAAAAGTGTGTTTAGATGTACTTCTCTTTTTCTGGATCAGAGCTAGCGCATATGAAAGAACAGTTTCTTACATCTGATGCAGAAAATTAGTGTAGCGCACTTTCCCCCCTTGGGAGATGTGTGGTGAGGTGCAATATCTGTGGTTCACAGGAAACCTTAGCCTCCACTGCTGGGAATCTGGGGTGCACCTGAGTAATGCTCGGTAGCGCCTCCACCAGTACAGGATTCTATTATGTTGCACAGGACACATAAGGAATACACACTTGGTATAAGATAACGGTTTTACTGCAAGCATCCAAAAGATAAGATAACACACATATATACAGTCCCACCAACCGGGCCAAGCATGGCCGTACCCTCCAATACTTTGTTCCTCTTCTTGGAGTCACAGTCCCCAAAGTACTGAGGGGCCCTTGGGCACCCAACCACCCTGACATCCAAAAAGTAATACCCCACCCATTGTGTGGTACAGCGCTGCCCTCTAAAGTGTTGGTTGGTGCACGTGCAGAGTTGGGTACCTGCCGGGTGATCCAACACCCAGGTGGGCAGTGGAAGATAGGATCCACTGATCCAGCGATGTCAGCGATGAGTCCTCCGCGGTGCGTGATATCCAGTTGGAGGGTCCCACACTGATGATAGTTTCTGATGGCAGCAGGTGTTTGGTCCCAGACTACCTGTGGACAGGATGCCTCCATGTCCTGTCTGTGTCCCTATGCTATGGCTCTACAGGGACAGTGTCCCTATCTATCGGCATGTCCCTGCAGCAACCACAAGCTACACAGGGGAGTCGAGGCCTAGCTGGGGCCTAGTAGGGGATATCTGGCCCAGTGCAGGTGCCACAGACACCTGCACACACCTGTTTACCCATTCCTTGTCCCAGCTCGGACTGGCGTGGTCACCAGTGCACCAAAAGTATATTTCTGCCCGTGGGGGATTGCTGCAGCCGATTGGCTGTTGCGTACCATGTGATCTTGCATTCCTGGTTGCTGCTGGGTGTTGTAGTCCCCCTGCGGGGCGTTTGGGTGTAATTGCTGCCTGTGTACCTCTCTGCGCATGCGCAAGGTGCACCAAGATGGCCGCCGCAACATAGCAACCTGCACTGCGTATGCGTAACTACGCATGCGCGACCACACAGAAGCTGGTGGCGCCCTGCAATGGGAGCCACCAGCGTCTTGGCACCTCCCCTAACCACAGCCACTTCTCCCGCACCTCGCCAGCACCCTCCGGAAGCACGCGCCCTCGACCGGAGGTTAGGGTGGCCCAGGGGAAACCCTGCTATATTAGACTTGGGCTAAATCATATATGGAGTATTTGGAGAGCAAAACGAATGGTGCAAAGAGACACAGAATGTGAAACATCTCATTATAATATGTGCATCATGTAATTCCTCCCTAACTCCTTCTATTGACACTCATCAAGTTGCAAGTAAGGGCAGATACTTTGATACATCGGTGCATGGTTAAAATGCCCAGGTTTTGCTCCAAAATTGCTTCTATACATAGAGCTCCTAATGCTGTAACATTATTCATATGGTGCTAAGGACCGGATACATCAAGCTCCGTTAAAACTGAGTGAATATAACAACTGGTATAAAAACAAATACCGCATTTTATTACCACAATGTTATGATGTATGTCTTCAAGATTGCATTAATAATTTACTAAGTGCAATATTTTACCCATAGTCATGATGCGGGAATTAATAGGAGAGTTTGTAACATGTTTGTTACCAAATCGCAAATCCATTACAAGTATTTATATCAAAGATATCTGTAATATCTATTACAGAACCCTATGGTAGTAATAACATTAACCCCTTTCATGCCTGGGGCTACCAAAGTATAACACAGAAAACAAAGGTGTTTGAACTACACTACTTTCCCCATTGGCCACCTTAGTGGCTAGTAAAGCATTACCCATTCTTTAATAACAGCAAACAAGATATTGCCCAAAAACAACCACCCCATCAGGGGGCCTATCCACTCTCCGTGGGGCAACTAACTCCATCACCCAACCCACTGTACCCACACCTTCACCTCCCAAAAAAATCTGCCCCACCTTTAGACTAATGGCCAACAGCCCTATTTGCCAAATGGGGCAAATGGGTCTTTTAGTCATTCCAAATAAACAAATTGTATTAAAAAATAACGCACAACATAAATAATTAAAATAACCATCCACCCTGGGCCTACTACACTTATCAACCACCCCCTATGCACCATCCCCCCAGCAAACCAGCCCACGCCCCACGAAGCCAATGGATTTTAATATGGCTTTTGGTCATTCAAGAGCAACAGCAAAACAATGTAATTAAAAAAAAAATACACACAAAAATAGAGTTTTTAAAAATCCCATACTAAAAATGGATTAAAACCATAAATCCATTGATTATCACTGTGGCTACCTAGGCCCTCTCAATGGGGGCCCCACATAGCCACATTGGCAATCAATGGTGACCTGTAATACAAATAGGCTTACAACAGTAGAAGAACAGAGTTCATCAATAGTGCTCTAAATGACTATGGATAATGAAAATAACAATGTCAGTACAAATAATCTTGATAGAAGATGTCTTGATGCAGGCTATTAGTAAACAGGTGAGTATTGGGTATGTAGGTGAGCGCTGTGTAGAGGACATATATATTGAAGTCCTAGAGGTGTTGTGAATGAAGTGTGTTAAGCTCCATCACATCACTCCTAATAAGGACAATGTCACACACGCTTGAACCACCCTAGTGTATACCTCCAATGTGGAATAAAGGAAAAACTCACGTAAAAAAGCCTGGTTTCTTCTTGTTGGTGGCGTGCATCCGGAAAAGTGGTAGATAATTGGGTATTCTGCTGGAGGCAGTGTGTCAGAGCACAGCCATGAATGATCAGGAAAGCAGCTTGTGGTTAAAAAATATTCTTTATTCGGACATCATGGTGCAGTCAGGGAAATGGAGGGAGCTCTTACGCGGCGTGAAACGCGTAAGAGCTCCCTCCATTTCCCTGACTGCACCATGATGTCCGAATAAAGAATATTTTTTAACCACAAGCTGCTTTCCTGATCATTCATGGCTGTGCTCTGACACACTGCCTCCAGCAGAATACCCAATTATCTACAAATAGGCTTACCTCAGCCATGATGAAGGCCTTTCTCATTTGAAGCCACCCGGAACCAATAAATTAAAGGGTTGATGCCCAACCATAAAAAAAAAATAAATAAATAAATCCAAGGCCTGATGGCCACCATTTAAAACCTGCCACCCAAAATCATAAAAAACAATCCAAAGCTTGATGTCAAACACACCCCCACTCAAAAACATAAAAAAACAATTCAAAACCTGATGGCTGCCATGCAAAAACACACCCAAAACCATAGATAAGAATGCAAAGACTGATGGCTACCATAAAACCTTCCACCCCAAACCATAGAAACTAATCCAAAGCCCAATGGCTACCACAACCCCCCTCCCCCATTCAAAACCAAAAACAATTAATACAAAATAAAACATTGCCATCCTGGTGCCACGACTTTGGATACTCAATTTGTCACAAAGCCCTCTGTTGATTGAAGAGTCTTCTTCTGTCAGTTTTTCTGCTCTTCTGTCTTTTCTTTATTCTTTAAAAATGTCTTCTTGCGTCTTCTTTAGTCTCCAGCCACTGGATGTACCTCTTCAGTAAATTCCTTTCTTTTGAATGGGCTCTGGCCTAATATCATGGTTTCACATAGTACAAATTGATGTCCCATGTGTTGCCCCCACTTTTAGATGAAATAAGTGATTTTTTCCAACCACCAAATCAGTTGCAAAAGATAAACATTTTTCTGGCTATTGGTAAGTAGTTTCTTTTAATATAAAATAAACCTAAATTCTTTCAGTTGATCTAGGCAAAATAAAGTATAATTATATTAGCAGTGCAACTAGTACCTACAGCATTCGACTAAGTACATTGGTTCTCTACATACTGGACCAGAGGTGCCACTATACTTATTTTGCAATATGAAATCCTTTATTTATCAAAAGATAGATAAAAAGACTATTTCCAACTGCATCAATCAGCCTACTGTATTTTAAAAATATTATTTTATAGACTGTGATTATACTGTAGTTCTGAGTATACAAACCGTATTGTCTATTGTGTATCTTTGATGGAGCTGATAATGTACATTGTTTTGCAAGATTTCTTTCCTTTTTCCTAATAGCCCAGCTCCCCATCAGAGGTGCTGGAAATAAATTGCATTTGCAGTTGCTCGGGCAGCGAAGAAATAACAGTGTATTGATGTTAACTTCTTAGTAGCCGCAGTTTTCATGAAGGCATGGGCTTGTCCCCTCAATAAATGTTACTTTGAGGTATTTTTACTGTGGTCTCTAGAACCCCTGTATGTATTTCTTGCCTGACCTTTTACATTATAATCTTAGGAGGTTATTTATTAGCAGTGTCGATAGGGACACTGAAACTCCCTTTCACTAGAATGGGACTTTCTGTGCGATAGTGCCCCAATCAGCACTATCACAGTTAAATGAATAACACCTTTAGTCTTGTACCTATCATTTTATTTCCCAAACAAAGATGGGAAAATAAATTGATCTATAATAATGTATGAACAAAATATAAAAGAGCTGATATTGCTGAGAGTTTACTGTCATATACTGTATAAATTCCCTAACTACACCTTAACACCACTTTTAAAACCTTACAAACCATGAATACATGTATTACAAATGCATAAGTAAAGTGACCTTTTAAAATAACACATTTTCTTTAAAAAACCTTAATGGACAGAACGGATTTGTACTGAAAAAAAAAAGATGCACAACCGAGACTGTCCTTATCATCTGGAACCATCTGGTCACATTATGCTAGGGGGAATGTGTAATGTGTATTAAAATGGTATTACCTGACAACACACTCATTAACTGCAGCTAACACCTGATTTGGTACTTAATGACCAGAGGTATAGCCATGGGCCATTACAGCTTTCATGTAGGCTATTAAATGCGATTGCAATCAATTTCAAAGTTTACTATTACTATAACATCTGCGTTTATGTGGAAAGCTAATAAAAGAGTTATTGAGCTCGGTACTATTTTATACAGTGTACATATTCTTTTTCAACAGTATTTTCTCCAATCGATGGAAAAAGTCAGACTTCATAAAAGTTTGTTTATGTCTCTTTAAGCAGTAACAGAGCAGAACGTGCTGAAACATTTTTTCTGTTCTACTGAGAAATTTCATTCATGATTATCTTGTTCTTTCTTTTTTAAACAAAAATCCTCCTCTTTGGAATTTGGTAGCTATGCAGTTTTTGTTTTTTTTCTGCTATTCCAGGGTGCCAAACCGTCCCAATTCGGAAATCAATGACATTCACTATATCAGGGTTTGCCAAACTTTTTTTTCCGTGACCAGGTTATTTTTGAACTTCTCCTTCGTGACCCACTAAAATTTTTATCGCCTGTACTGGCCTATAGGGCCTGCACAGACACACATACAGCCACTGATACACACACACACACAGCCACAGATACACACACAGCCACTGATACACACACACACACAAACACACAGCCACTGACAGACACGCAGCCACTGACACATACACAGCCACTGATACACACACACAGCCACTGACACACACGCAGCCACTGACACACACACAGCCACACAGAGACACACACACACACACACACACACACACACACACACACACACACACACACACACACACACACACACACACACACACACACACACACACACTGCTACACACACACAGACACTGCTACACACACACAGAGACACTGCTACACACACACAGACACTGATACACACACACATACACTGATACTGATACACACACACACACACACACACACACAGACACTGATACACACACACCAGACACTGATACACACACACACACACACACACACACACTGATACACACACAGATACACACACAGACACACACACACACACACACACACACACACACACACACACACACACACACACACACACACACACTGATACACAGACACTGATACACACTGATACTGATACACACACAGACACACACACTGATACACACACACACACAGAGCCACACACACACACAAACACTGATACACACACACACAGACACTGATACAGATACACACACAGCCACTGATACACACACACACACTCTGATTCATACACAGACACAGATACACACACACACACACACACACAAACACACACACACTCACTCTCCCCTATACGCACACAGACACAAACAGTGAATTGCAGGCAACGACGGATGTGAGTGACTGGAGGGGGGGACAGGGACTAGGTGGGGGGGACAGGGACTGGGTGGGTGGGAGGGGGTGGACAGGGACTGGGTGGGTGGGAGGGGGGGCAGGGGCTGGGTGGGAGTGGGGGGACAGGGATTGGGTGGGTGGGAGGGGGGGAAAGGGACTGGGTGGGTGGGGGGGGACAGGGACTGGGTGGGATGGGGAGACAGGGACTGGGTGGGAGGGGGGGACAGGGACTGGATGGGAGTGGGGGACAGGGACTGGGTGGGTGGGGGGAACAGGGACTGGATGGGTGGGTGGGGACAGGGACTGGACGGGTGGGTGGGGACAGGGACTGGATGGGTGGGAGGGTGGGACAGGGACTGGGTGGGTGGGACAGGGACTGGGAGGTGGGGGACAGGGACTGGGAGGGGTGGGTGGGAGACAGGGACACTTGGGTGGGAGACAGTGACTGGGTGGGTGTGTGAGAGACGGTGGGTGAGTGACTGGGTGGGTGGGTGAATGACTGGGTGGGTGGGAGACGGTGGGTGGGTGGGAGAGAGTGACTGGGTGACAGGGACTGGGTGTGTGGGAGGGGGGGACAGGGACTTGGTGGGTGGGAGGTGGGGACAGGGACTGGGTGGGTGGGGACAGGGACTGGGAGGGGGGGGACAGGGACTGGGTGGGAGGGGGGGGACAGGGACTGGGTGGGTGGGAGACAGGGACACTTGGGTGGGAGACAGTGACTGGGTGGGTGTGTGGGAGACGGTGGGTGAGTGACTGGGTGGGTGGGAGACGGTGGGTGGGTGGGAGAGTGACTGGGTGACAGTGACTGGGTGGGTGACAGTGGGTGGGTGGGTGACAGTGACTGGGTGGGGTGACTTACCTTGCCGCCGGATACTTTTCCCCTGCTGCCCCCGATATCCCCTGCTGCCCGGGACAGGAGGTGGGCTTGGGGGCACGGGAGGTGGGCTCGGGAGGGGGTGCCATGGGAGGTGGGCTCGGGAGGGGTGCCACGGGAGGTGAGCTCTGGAAGCTGGCCGCGGGGGGAGGCGGGCCGCAGTAGGAGCTTATACTTCCCCCTCCGTCCCACATAACGTGCGGGCCGCAGAGGAGCTGGTACTTCCTCCTCCATCCCACGTTGGGAGCAGGGGGGAGGAAGGGAGCAGGCCCTGCTTGCCCTGCGCAAGCGCGCGGGACCGTGGGGGGAACCGCCGCCATTTTTTTTGGTTCCGTGGCCCGGTGCCGGGTCGCGACCCACCATTTGGGAAACGCTGCACTATATAGAAAACCAAATTGGAGACTCTGAACTAATACAAAAAAAGATACAAACATAACATCACTATATTATTATCCCCTTATTAATCATAGTGGCCAATAAGGTATCCATCTGCCGGTCGTCAAGTCCACTATGGTAACTAATGGGTTAATAAACAATGGGAAACAAGGAAGAAGACACTGTATGAAGCAAAGACACTAACATACAGATGAGTCCCTTTGTGAAGCACTAAGAGTCTCTAGTGAAAAGTATTCTTATGAGTAATGTGATGCAGTACAAGAGAAATAGTCTGGTCCTGGTTGTATAGGTATATGAGTGAATTAAAAAAAAACTTTATTGGATAACTATTAAAATACAATGGAAACAGACTAGGAGTGAGTTTTAGAACTGACAAAGAAAAAGAAAATTGTACGTTGTGCTGATTCCCTGTTGGGGGTATAGAAATAGCTAAAGATATGCTAACAATGGTTACTGTGCAGATAAGTGGGTCAATTGGGACCAAAAGATCAGCACAATGAAAAAACAGAAGCGCAGATGCCCATGGCCGATAGTATCATGGCAAAAAGGGCTGCTTCTGGTAGGTCATGACATCTACTGAATTGCCTATGGATCGTGGTACTCAAAAGACATGTGTGTCACTAAACATGAAAAAAAGCCTAAAGAGATGTCATATGATACCTCGCAACAATTAGTGGTATTGTATGAGTATTGACAAATTAGAGGCAACATATAGTGTATCATGTAATAGATCTCAGCATAAGGTCAGGTAATCCCAAAATGTGAATGTAGACACACAGGTACACACATGCAGTTTTCCACTATAAGGGGTTAACCAATTGTTTAATGGCTGTGCTGCTGATTAGGTAGCATACAAACCCCGCATATACTGACCCTGGGCGCATATAACTACACACAGGGACGGATAAGAAAATAGAGGTCCCTGCTCACCAATATATACTGGCCCTGCAGGGGAATAACTGATCAGCAGGATCGTGGGCTTACAACGCTTTGGCCAAAGGGTTAAACTAAATAACCAAGTTATTATTATTATTATTGAAGTATTTAAACTTTAAACTATTTACCATATATGTTTTGTCAATTGGACGGAGCATTGGGCACCCCTGTCTTTTGTTGTATACATTTGCCACGCCCTGTAGCACTCTTTTTGACATAAATATATATTCATGATGTGGTGGATGTAGACGTTTGAGCTAGCTGGGAATTTGTCTTAATCAATTTCTGACTGGTAACAGTTGTATGGAGGTAGGTGGCACATCCCCCCAGAGCTCACTCCTCCTCACCTTTTTAACTTGGGAGGTCTTTCACTCTGCTGCAAGAACAGGACTTATTATGGTTCTTTCCCCTCATACAGAGGCAAAGGGAAGGGTTCACAGTGTAGTGTAGGACCTGCATTTTTGGTTATATCTTGACGTTTGGTATGCAGGCTTACGACGCTTTGGCCAAAGGGTTAAACTAAATAACCAAGTTATTATTATTATTATTGAAGTATTTAAACTTTATACTATTTACCATATATGTTTTGTCAATTGGCTGGAGCATTGGGCACCCCTGTCTTTTAGTGTCTTTGCTTCATACAGTGTCTTCTTCCTTGTTTGCTATATAGTTATTTGCCCTTTTGCACCGGCCTGTATTCATGACCGTTTGGTCACAATAGGTAAAGCGGGCGCACTTATCTCTTGCCTAATAAACAATGGGTTAATAAACATAACTATCTGCCTAATTTACTAATCCCTACGGCATACAATGGATTAAGGTCCTTCACTTCCTACCATAGGGCTTCATCCTTTGTTACCCCATCCCAACACATTTAACCCCCTCTATTAACAACCAACTACTGCATTTTAGGCAAACTAGGCAAAACATGACAGATTGCACTACATATAAAAACAAATGTTATAAAATGACTACAGGTGTATCCCCAATGATCTTCCAGGTACTACAGTTAAAAGCCTCTCTGCTCAGTGTTGCTCCAACAAATTCTGTGTATATATATATATATATGTGTGTGTGTGTAGAAGAAAAAGTCCCAAACGCGTAAACTGTTTGAGGTGATGTAGGGGTTAAAACCAATTCCTTGCTGCTATTGCCACATGGGGGACTCCGCTCTCCCTCTAGGTACCTTTCACAGGATCTTCAAAAAATGGAACGAGGTACAGCGCACCAGAATCAATAGCAAATAAGTGTATTTAAAAACACACAAACATACATAACTACCTCACATGGACAGTAAATAAAAGCAAACTCCTCGCAGTCCCGAGTGAGAGCTTGCACTGACCGACGATCACAATGTCGAGGACCCACCGTTTTGAAAGAGATGCGATAAGAAGCTCAATAGCTGATCAGCCACTGAGAACGTCCTGTATGCAGCCGCCTGCACAGATGCCAAACGGGGGAAGCCTCGCTAGCACATCTAACCAGCTGAGCCGTTTACAGCTGATCAGGATCAGGAGGCTCCACCACCAATGTGCGTGATGATGTGGTTGCTTCTTTAGTGACGACCTCAATGCATTTCGCACGGGGAGTGCATCATCAGGGGGTGACATCATTGGCGTGGGGGCATTGATATTTATACCCCACCCTTGGACCTAATAGTCCCAATTCACAAAGCTATGGCTAATCTCACAAATTGCATTGAATATTCAACTAGACTGCAATGACTGCATTACTATGACTACTATAGAAAAGCTGTTCGTGAAAAAACAGAGAATAGCAATCATTTGTTAACAATATACTAAAATAAAAAAGGGGAATTCAAATTTTCTACCTCAGTAATGCTGATCATTACAATCCTTATTTGTGTACAAAGACATACATGATATGCATATTTTATACAAATAATCCAAAATGCACACAAATCATGACATCCTACTTCTGTCTATGTGGAAACTTTAATAAAATCACCTACCCTGTGCTGTGATAAAAAAAACTCTGAACTAAAAAAATATATCCTCACGCGCAGGGCCAGTGAAACTAACATTCAATATGCAAATGGTTTACACACCTCTGATTGGCTGTGAAAACCATGTGGGTTTCTTTGGTGACGTCATGTAAAGGAAGTGAAGCCAGCCAATCAGAATGGCCGTGCTTCCTTTCCCCTTAACATGACGTCACCAAAAGCAACTTGGCTGCCGGCACATGGTACTTCAGAAAATCAGATTGTGGGAACTATATCCCCAATCTGATTGTTTTCAGTAGACCATGTGACAGTTTTTTTTTGGGAAAGGATGGGACGTCTTCTAAAGGGAGCCACATAATACAGTTCCCACAATCTGATTGGCTGAAGTACCATGTGATGGCAGCCATCTTGCTTTTGGTGTCATAATGTTAAATGGAAAGGAAGCACAGCCATTCTAATTGGCTGGTTTCACTTCCTTGACATGTCGTCATGGTACGGTAGCCAATCAGAGCGTGGGAACGAAATCCCAACTCTGATTGGCTGTGGTAGACCATGTGACAGAGGCTTTGCTTCAGCCAATCAGAGTGTGTCATGTGTCGTCGGCCATCTTTGTTTTGATGACGTCATCTTAAAGGCAATTGAAGCTCAGCCATTCTGATTGGCTGGCGTCATTGCCTTTAAACGACGTCATCATTTCTTTATTTTTTTCACCAAAACACATGTTTTTTACGGCCCAATCAGGGCCGTGGGAAACATTTGACCAAAATGTGACATCATAGGCCTATAAAAGCCTATGTCGTCTCATTTTGAAGCCAGACGCCGAGGAGGGAAGACCTCCCCTCCTAAGAAAAGAAGGGCATGGCATAAGAAGATGGAAGAAGATGGAGAAGACCCCAAGACTGACAGAAAGGATTACAAATAGAAGAAAGAAGACACCGTTGTGGATTGTAAGGGTTTATTATTTTATGGTTACCTTTGGATTGGTTCCAGTGCTTCAGGGTCCCCTGGATTTCGGTGAGTGTACATCTAATGTTAAGTAAACAAAAAAAAAGTTTATTATTTTAACTTTTACAGGTTTTTTTGATTATTTATTCATGTGTTTTATTTTTTAATTTCCATTTAATGCCCCTGAAATGATCTATGTACCTATGGATATACATACATTCAGGGACACAGCATGGGTGTATTCTATGTGATTTTTGGATGTAAATGCATTGTTTTTTATGCTCTATTATTGCCCCTGTATGTTATGTATATCTATCTATATGGATATACATACAGGGATAATAATAGATTGTTTTGCTAATGTTTATGTTCTATTCATGTATTAGAAATGTATTTAGCAGCTTTATTTATACATTGGTGTGTGTAATGTCATTTTTATTTAGGAACATGTAATTTTTAATGGTTTATTTCTGGTAGTTAGATTGGAATGATGGTGGTTACATTGACTTTTGAATTTATTTGACAATGGTTTGGCTTTAGGAATTGAATAGTGAATTGTATAATTGATTTGGATTGTATTGTAATTGGTTTAGGAAATTGATTAATTGATTGATGGTAAATGTATTTATGTTGCTTAGTTTCTATTTGATTTTGTGGATGGCATTGTTGGTTAGGGGACATTGTTCATAGTGTATTTTATTTTGAAATTGATTTTGCATAGTGTTTCATGATGCACTGATTAATTGCATCATGTACACACTCAAATGCAATTGTTTGAGATTTGATATATATTTGTCTAGGTGCTGGTTTGTTGGGAGAGGAGCTATCATTTATTTTTAAAAGTGCTGGTGATTTAATTTAATTTAATAAATGTGCTGATGATGAGATTCTGATTTCATGTTTTTATTTATACATGTGTATGTAATCCATAACCATTTATTTGTATATTGGTGTTATGTATATATGTATATATATATATATATATATAATATATATATATATATATCCCACTGTACAAATTAATGGGGGCAGGGTGGATTAACCCCTTCATTACTGTCGCAGTTATTATCCGCTCAGGTGATTAAGGGGTTAACTGGCATTTGTAAATATTTTATATGGTTTTTTTGCCAATGGTGGCCGTTTGATGCCCGGATGCCCACCATTGCCAGGGGGTAAGTAGAACTCCATTTATTTCTGCTGATTTATATATTTAATAATGGGCAAATAATCTATTATCCATATCTGGATAATAGTTATTTTGCACATTATTGTACTGTATGTGTTAGGGGGGTGTATTTAGTTAGAAATATTTTTTATTTTTTTGGGAGGCACAACATTTTTACTGCAGGCCCGCGGGTACCCGGGACTCCCGTGGGGACCCCCGGACTCCCGTGGGGACCCCCGCTTGGTGAGCCGGGGACCCCCGCGGGGTCAGCCGGGGACACCCACCGGCCTGTTGTATGGGTGTTGCGCCTGCAAAAATGTAAACAAAGAAATTTTTCTAAGTGTTGATTCTTTTCCGTCTGCCTTGGGCTGGCGTGTTTTGTTTGGCGGGTTTATAAAGAACGGTCTAAGCGTAGCTTAGAGAATCCCGCAGAAGGGCAGAAATCTGTGTATTTAGCTGATCGTGCGGGTTTGTTGGGACTTAGAAAAATTTGTGGGAAAAAGGCAGTTTAAGAACGGAAAGTGCTTGTTAGCGCTGCTCTGTGAATCGCGCTGAGCGGAATATCACGTTCGCTAAGCACTTTCTGCTCTTAAAGCCACTTTACGGAGCTTAGTGCATAGGCCCCTTAGACACAATCTCCCGGCTCCTTATACTTTCGCTAGAGCACGACTTAGAAAATTGTTTCATCCTCGCCACCTTATTGCTGATGAGAGATATTCCGAACCCACATACCTGGTTCTCGGGGTTGGGGCATACACTGAGGGGGGCCCTTACTATACTGGGGACCCCTTGAATGTTCCCGGGATGTGATTTATTCCCATGCCCCGTTTTATCTTTATCGTCTGTGTTGAAGCAGGGAGACCTGGTGGTGAGTCGCGTAACTGCTTTCTAGGGCGAATTTTGTCCGGAGGTCTTTGCCTACATGTCCCCGGGAATCTGACCCGATTCCCGGAGACATTTTTGGGGTTGCCAGCAAGTCTGGTCCCCTTCTATCTTGGCACAATCCGACAACGCTTCTACTGTAAAATCCCCACCTGAAACTCTGAAAACTATGCACTTAAGAAAGTCCAAGAGCAAACCCAATTCCAGCAGATGGTAGCGGCAAGCACCTTTATAGAATAATGCACGTATACAAGGAACAATGCAAGTACTGTATACTTAAATGCCCTGTTTAAAACCAATTGATTAGCTAAGTGAGCAGGCTATTTGGGGACTTAATGTAAGTCAGTATACAGTCCAGCAAAATGAGAGCCTGAGTTAAGACTGTATAAGACTGCACAAACAAAGGAGATACAGGAGATGATCAAGTTGAATGTCTGGGTGCCTTATTGACATCTGTGTTCAATCCAATCCAGTAACTGATTCCTATATGTCAGTGCAGTGACCTACTAAACTCCAAAAGACAATAATCCGGATTAACTCAGTGATATAAATGGGCCATTATTATGGTGCTATGGAATGATATATATATAACAAAGTGCAATTTAGAAACCACAGGTAAAATGCAAAAGTGATATTCCCTTTCGAATAATTGACAAATCAACATAGTTCCTCGCAAGATGAACCTGGGACATTAAGATGTCAATAAGGAGTATGACCATAATAGTTTTTGTATAATCTCCTGAACTCCACTGACAATTTGGCGCCAGGTTTTTCTTTATTTTGTGTTATTCTGTTAGTACTGGCAGTATCACCGGGCAGCCAACCTTTATTAGAAGTTATTTTTAATATCACACTGTGTTTTACACTTTAGCGCTAGTTCACAATTTTTTTGTTCACCATTTTTGTATAATCTGTATACAATGTAATCTGTCTAAATCTGTGTAATACAGATTTTTTTGAATGATAAGGGCTGGCCATCACTATGCAATATTAAGATACTTTAAGGGTTCTAGAATTTTTTTTGCGAAGGAGTTGTTTTTGGACCATCAGGATTAAAACCATCTTTTGTGTCGATGAGCAATTTATCCTGAAAAGTATTGAGCAATCAAAAAAGGTAAATCCTCTGTGTTTCCAATGATAAAGTTAACCTTTGGTGGTGTTATATTTGCTCTGTGGAAGCCTGCACAGGTGAAGCTCATAGGTTGAGAACCCTGGACCTTGAGAGCACCCGTTGCAATTACCTGTCTATCCTGCGAATTGGCACCGAATTCAATTACTGTCTGGACGTCAGCTATTGCGCTAAGTATGTGGGGGAGATCCGTAGCAGCAGAAGCAGAATCAGCCACGAAGAACAGCTGTTTCACTACAACGCGGTGTCCCACTACTAGATAAACTATTTGGAAATAGCTTTGCCGAAATTTAAGTGGCCCCTGTGACCCAGAACACAGAGATTCATGCAACAGGAGCTGAAGGGACACTTGTATTTTGCCGAGAGGGCACCACTCATGCAGAGCGGTCTATCAAGTAAGATACACTTACACAAACCCTGCACGAATTGCCTAAAAGGCAACACACATATACAGCCATACCCCGCATTAACGTACGCAATGGGACCGGAGCATGTATGTAATGCGAAAATGTACTTAAAGTGAAGCACTACCTTTTTTCCACTTATCGATGCATGTACTGTACTGCAATCGTCATATACGTGCATAACTGATGTAAATAACGCATTTGTAACAGGCTCTATAGTCTCCCTGCTTGCGCACAGCTTCGGCACAGGTAGGGAGCCGGTATTGCTGTTCATGATGTTCTGACAGGCGCATGCGTGAGCTGCCGTTTGCCTATTTGGCGATATGTCCTTACTCGCGAGTGTACTTAAAGTGAGTGTCCTTATACCGGGGTATGCCTGTATAAGCATTCAGGGGCAACTACCCCAGCTATTCTAAAAATACACTCTTACTGATTTGCTTACATAAGATCCAAAGAAACAGAATTCCACAAAGCAAATTTAACACCATAAGAGGTTAACTTCATCACTGGAAACAGAGGATTTACCTTTTTTGATTGCTCAATACTACTTCAGGATAAATTGCTGCTCATCCACACAAAAGGTGGTTTTAAAAATGGCCCATTTTCCCCTGCTATGCACGTTGCTGTGAAAGCTCCACTAATAAGTCCACGGTTCACCAGCACATGTGTTGCGGTAGGTTGTAGATACAACTGGCTACATCTGTATGTGTCATAAATCTCTTCACTTCTTGTTTTAAAGTATATAAGTGTGATTCATGACAGTCACTGCAGTTCCCTCTCACCCAAATGAAGCTTTAAAAGAGAAAGTGAAAGATGTGTTGGTGGATTCCAATATGGTGGCCACACACATGGAGCAAGTTTAGCTCATTTCTGCCTTACACCGTCAGATGGACGTTGATGGCAGCGAAACCATGTGTCACCAAGCATTAAGATAAAGGACTCCTGAGGAAGCTTCTATCGAAGCAAAAAACGTAGCGTTGAGACTGAATAGGCCCTGTGAGCTCCAGTGACTGCCCCACACCCACAGCTCCGAAAAACGGAATTATCCGAAACCGGAAGTGACACGGTCGACCGCCGGAAGTGACGTGACGCTGTCCGGGAGCCTAGAGGAATTGGGCCATCTATAATTTCTATGTGTACATGCCATTGTGTTCAAATGTAAGTGTGATACCATTTGTTATAATACAACTTATATTGAACTAACAATGTTGCACTAAGAGTGCGTTCTTCTTATATTGAGGACAAACGCGCTGTGTCTACCTGAGCTGACCATCCATCGGGTTTAACAATTGCTGTTGATTCACTGGGAAAGTGTGAGTCCACATTTCTGTTTTTACCAAAGATGTCTCTTATCTAAGAAAATACTACACTACATATTGTTTATATTTTTTTCATATACAGTTGTTTCTGCGCTCCCCAAAACCTACATTTGAAGAGAATTGGACCGTCTCTACAAAAGGGTTGAGCTGCGATTTTATATCACCAAATAACCTTAATAAACAAATTTGCACGGATAAATTTTTATTGAGCACTATATATATATACCGTATTTCCTAGATTGTAAGACGCAGGTTTTTTCCCTTTTTCACGTGGCTGAAATAGGTCTGCGTGTTACAATCGATGTACTGGAAAAAAAACAAAAAAAAACAGCCAGGGGGCGCTGCTGTAGATGCCTGCCGGTTTTCTGTGTGCAGCAAAAATGTCTGCGATCACGGGCTCCCCTCCTCCCCCTCGTGCAGAGAAATATGCTGCAGATGCGGCCGGTCTTCGGTGTTCTGCAAACAGCATAGCTGCGATCACAGCCACTCCCTCTCCTCCGTGCAGAGAGATCACGCCTCCCCCCCCAACCCCTCCATGAGGTGCAGAGTTCAGTGGAGATGCCGGGGACAGGGCTCTGTCTTCACAGCAGCTCCCCTCCTCCCCCCTGGCAAATCTCTGTGAGCTGCACGTGCAGAAGGAGGTGTGTGTTTGTCTGTGTGTATCTCTGTGTGTGTGTGTGTGTTTGTGTGTGTGTGTGTCTGTCTGTGTGTGTCCTTCCATTCTCTCCCTCTCCCCTTCCCTCCTATCTCTCTCCCCCCATCCCTCTCCCCCTCTTCCCCCTATCCCTCTCCCCCTTCCCTTATCCCTCTCCACCCATCTCTCTCCCCCTTCCCCCCTATCCCTCTCCCCCCATCTCTCTACCCAATTCCCCCCATCTCTCTCCCCCCTTCTCCCATCTCTTTCCCCCCTTCCCTCTCCCCCCCTTCCCCCTATCCCTCTCCCCCTTCCTCCTATCCCTCTCCCCCTTCCCCTATCCCTCTCCCCCTTCCCCTTATCCCTCTCCCCCTTCCCCCTATCCCTCTCCCCCCATCTCTCCCCCCTCCCCCTCCCCCCATCTCTCCCCCCTTCCCTCTCCCTCTCTCCCCCCCTCTCCCTCTCTCCCACCCTCCCTCTCCCTCTCTCCCCCTCCCTCTCCCTCTCTCCCCCTCCCTCTCCCTCTATCCCCCTCCCTCTCCCTCTCTCCCCATCCCTCTCCCTCCCCCCCCTCCCTCTCTCCCCCTCCCTCCTCTCTCTCTTCCGCACCTCCCTCCTCTCTCTCTCCCCCACCTCCCTCCTCTCTCTCTCCCCCCTCCTCTCTCTCTCTCCCCCCCCTCCTCTCTCTCTCCCCCCTCCTTTCTCTCCCCCCTCCTCTCTCTCTCCCCCACTCCCATCTCTCTCTCCCCCCTCTCCCCTCTCTCTCCCCTCAGAAAAAAAATTCTGCACATTTAATATAGTTTTTTCCCCCCCAAATTTTTTTATTAAATCAAGGGTGCGTCTTAGAATCGATGGCGTCTAAAAATCGAGGAAATAGGGTCATTTATTGTATTGTTTGATACAGTATAATTGCACTTGATTTTCTCCCAGAAAGGAGCGCCCACAATCACATATTTTTCTTTGTACTAAATGCAGAGAGAGCGAGTTCAGTAAAGTGTAAAATATTTATTTAAAAAAATCACAATTCCACACTTACATATAGGAAAGTCCATATCGGCGACTGCAGGGTCCGTGTAGAGATCAGTCTCACTGCATTTACTGTACCCTGACCGTGGGGGAGGATTACTGGTCGGATCGTGGACCAAGCGACTGAGAACTTCTGACACCACTTCCTTGAGGGAACAAGAAATTGATGCAAATAAACCTTTGAGGGATCTGGCACTCACACAGGGCAGTGTGAGGAATAGTATCTATCTATCTATATCTATAGATCCCCGTCTGGTCCCTTAGTACTAGTACAAGTACTTTGACTGGGGTTGTTTACCCCTTGAGCACAACGCTGTGTATGTGCATGGAGGTCTGACTACCACATTGATTATATGATTGTCTTATCTATCACCAGCACTTTTTAATATTACTGTATATTTCTACAATTGAATTATCTGAAGATCGTGTGTTTATCCTCTGATCCCCTATTTTCTTTTTGTTCACATAATTTCTACACTACTATGTACAGTACACCTGATAGAACTACTTCATATAGTAGGATAATGTCTTCACATATCAGTGCACTTATTCACCAGATGACAAAAGTTATATAAACTGCACTTAGTAGGAATCCTCATATTTTGAAAGGAGCACTGATTCTCTTACACCGGGAATGGTTGTATTTCCATTGGAGCCAAGAGAAAACACAGCATAACATATTATTAAGTTCACTAAGATTCTGAGTTTAGGATTTATAATGGTTATGTGAGGCTAAAACATTTCCTACTGTGTGATATATAAGGAGATATGCACTCTAAGAAGAGACAATTGTGAGTTCTGCCAATTCTACAGAGGGCAAATAAATTATGTAATGCAAAATATATGTGAGAAAAGTATTGCAATGATGTGTGTATGAATGCTTAATCGACACCAAGTTGGATTGAATAGAATCAAGCTTTCTGTGAGAGGTAGCAAACTGTAAACATGGACTATAAATCCCCTGCAGGTGAACACAATTATAGCTCGAGTGAAAAATGGATTGCTAAAAGATTAACTTTTCATATTGTCTTGTTGCTACATATATTTTTATATTGAACAATGTATTATATAACAATACATTTGTAATTGTCTAGATGTTGTAGACGTTATTTATCATTTTTGTAGACATTTATTTATTTTTCTGGGTATTTTTGGGCATGCTGCTCTGTTCTTTCGTCCAACTCTTTGTTTCTTTCTCCTTATTTCCTGTTATATTGTGTATACAGCACTTCACTTAAATGGTTTTAGTGAAACACTTACACCACATGCTGCTGTTTTTATGGCCGTATAAAAAAAAATCATTAACTTTTACTCCTTGACAGGGATTTCCAGATTTAATTCACAGTATTTCACAATGACATTGTTTTCTCTTAATTAAAATACTGTTGTAACTGAAATAATAATCTGGTATTGCTGATATATCAATAGCTACACATACAAAGAACACCCGCACAGCTGAGCTAATGAACCACGGTGAGGTGCTAACTAGGTAGAAACATGAATGTATATTAGAGAAAAAGAAACCTAGTATGCAAGCACTCTGTCACAGCTAAATGTATAATGATTTAATTAAAATACTTTATTAATAACCAATGAATAAAAAAAGGGGGTTTAAAATAAAATGTATATCAAACAGCACGTGACTGTGTCATTTATAACATAACTATGAGTAGTTAAGTTGATGGTACATATGGAGATCCTTGATTGATATTCAGGATCTTGTGCTATATTTATAGCTGCCTATAGACAGTGGTCGACAAATCACCAAAAAATCTACTCGCCCAACAAAAAAATCTACTCGCCACCTAGTTCCACACATGTGCTGCTTGGGTCAATAGGAGCTCGCCACAATGTTAAATCCACTCGCCCGGGGCGTGCAAATGTATAGGTTTGTCGAAACACTGCCTATAGATATAGGAATGGGGCCGTAGTGGGACCACTGTCTAGATAAGATATTTTCCTAGTGTATATGTATCAGCGCGTGTGATTATAGACGTGCTATACTTGACTTGGTAAGGTATATATGTTAATAATCCTAGGCAACAAATGCGAGGATAGATCCAATCTGTGTAACTACCTATAATAGATGGTTAATAATGAACCAGAGGGTAACCTCGTTCTTACTTCTTGGCAAAATGCCAAGCTGTGAGGATAACACTAGAGGTGAAAACTACTTGTGGTGACACACCTTACGCCGTTTTAGCCAAAAGAGGGGAAAACAGAGTATGCACAATATAATGGAAGGTGCACACACCCACAGTAGGGTATTAATGCATGCGTTGCCAACCTAATGCAATGAGGTATATTGTGGCTGGCTATTCGGCTAGGTACAGGGGGTTGTGATACATCCTCTAGGAGTAATATGAACTAGTCTCCAAAGAGGAGATGACTAGTAAGGAGTGTGAACCCTCACAGTGCTCACTATAGGGGTGGTTGGGACAGATAATTACTGTGTAATCGCTTAGAGATTCGTATTGAAATGATAGGCTATAGCAAAGCACTAAAGAGAGCCGCTGCATTACATGAGTATTATACACATTGCATGGTAGGCACCGCGTGATTAGCGCATGTAGTGTATGATAGGCATGATAGAAGTAGTGGGCTTAGTGACTGGATGGTGCTGCTTACCCAGACACTGATCTAAAAACGGCTGAAAATGGCTGATTCCTACAGTAATCAGGTAAATGTCGTGTGTTGCGGTCAGTGTAACCCCGCAGTCCACGGGCACCCCCTACACGCTTCAGTAGGTATGCATATCAGCATCAATGTATAATCATGTGCAATAGTATGTCAGGTTGGACCACCGTGTATGCACGAAAGAATACAATACAGGCTCTAGTCAATAATTAACATAAAGTGCAGGATGGTTTCAGCCGAAGGGTACTTTCTTATAGCCGGTGTGTATCAGCTGATACGAGCGTGTGTATGGTGTGTATCAGCTTATACATCAGAGGCAAGTGCCGTGCAGTGTGTCCGTCACCCACGTGAACCCTCACCCTTGAAACAACAAGGTGAAGGAGTAGGCAGGTAAGTATAGTTAATTATAGGAGATGCACAGCCAATTTGATTATACTTTGAGCCTGAGTATGCAGTATAGTGTAACTAATTGTCCAATTTGGACAACCATAGGTAGTTTATATGCCTGCTCCTAGCTCAATGGGCAAATCAGCAAACACCGCCGATAGTGCTTTTGAAAAAAACGGAAAAAACAGCTAATGGGCGTGAATCCTCAATAGGCAAGTGCCGTGAGATAGGATCTCCGTGGATCCGAACCCTCCCGCACCCCTTTCAAGCAAGACAAACGAATGGAGGTTACATATATAAGGTAGAACACAGAAATGCCAACGCATAGTCCCCTATATCAGCGCTGATCACTGATATGTTCGAGGGCATGCCTAACAAGATAGTGGGCTTCTGAACAGCCCCTCAGGGCAGATGGATCCTGCGGTGTAAAGTATATCTCGCAGGATCACCATATCAAATACACGGGGGTTGCTGAAAATATGGTAGCATGAAACAGTATCAACACAATGCTACATTCAAAATAAAAAGCTTCCTGCGTGTGCATGAGAGTGTGTGGCCGACGCGCGCGTTTCACGTATGAACGCTTCTTCAGGGCAAGTAAGGGGAGGTCCCTGTGTCTGGATAGACCTTTAAATAGTCACTGTAAGTATGTCTGTGAGCGCACTTAACCCCATAGTTGCTGAGTCAGAACAGATGGTGTGTCTCACTACAAGAAGCGCACCGTGGGTGGGCTGATGGTAATAGCAACTATGATAGCCAGACCCAGATGCCCCTAATGAATTGCAGGCTGTGTATGTCAGTTGGCAAATCATTAAAAAGGCTGGGTATCTGCGGCTAAAAAATAATAAATATTAATGTGAGACATTTGTGTTGTAGATGCTCACAAGAAGTGGGGTAGGTGTGATACTCAGTTTTAATATTCATTGATGTTAGTGATGGTTAGTCACTGTGTTTCATGGTTGGTATAACAAAATTTCAAGGATATACCAGGATGATACAATATCTTCCATATTGATAATTAAATAAATAAATAAATTGCACACTGATGGTCTCTGTGTTGTTAGTGATTGTATTATGATTATATGGCATGCTTGGAGGTAGAATAAATTGCTGTACAGATAGTTTATAGTTTAACTACTCATAGTTATGTTATAAATGACACAGTCACGTGCTGTTTGATATACATTTTATTTTAAACCCCCTTTTTTTATTCATTGGTTATTAATAAAGTATTTTAACTAAATCATTATACATTTAGCTGTGACAGAGTGCTTGCATACTAGGTTTCTTTTTCTCTAGTATACACTGATATATCAATAGCATGCATTATTTTCTCTAAAATACCTGAAAACAAATGTACAGTATAAGCAAATACACAGAGCTGTTACACTAGAGCATATTGTTACTAATGAATAGAAATTATTGTGTGGTGTTTGTTTGCAAGTAGTTATTTTTTTCTTACAATATTTGCTTTCCTCACACCATGCTTTGCGCGCCTTGAGGTTTGATGTGGCAGCTTATGCAACCACTCCTTCCTTTTATTCTTTTGTGACTCTGCATACAACCATTCTGGCATATGGCTGCTTCACAAATAAAAGCAAAAAAGCTACAGGGAGAATCTCGACTCAATATGAGACCATCATACTAAAGATGGCAAAGTTAGGCTTTTGGGGAAAATCAGCAGGACCCTGTATTAATGAGACCCATAAGTTTATTGTACTTTCTATTGCTTTCATATTTCATAAATTATACTGATATAATAAAGAGCTATTGTGAAAAAAATATTTTAATGTACTTTATATGAACTAGACATTATTACTTTCTGCACTGTATTAATCTGAAGTTATTTGCTCATAAAGCGCCATAAAAATAACACTTTAGGAGCTAAAATCCTAATACTAAAATCTTAATACAACATACAGCATATATCCATCAAAAAAGAAATGACATTATAAATGAATATTTGTAGGTCTGCTACATTAGCACAGCATAGTGGTTATTTGGAATTTAGTTTGTCTTTTTGGATACAACTTCCTTAGTTGACAGCGTATTACAACAATGTATATTGTAGTACCTCAATAATTATTGCTGTTACATATTTTAATGGGCTGACACTCATTTTTTTAACTGCACAAGCGTTCCACTGTTGTCCTGGGGGAATCAGTGCATGCTGTCTTTTGCATAGGCTGCCATTTTTTTCTGATTGCTCCTGTCGTTTCTCCATATTGAGCGCCTTTTCTCTGGGAAACATTAACAGATTGACTTCCCCAGAGAAAATAAAAAAAAAGGAAGCAAACATGTTCAATCTATAAAAGTGATAAAGAACATGCCATGGCTGGGAGATTACAAAGATAATGCTAAAAAAAAAGTGTCTGTGCGTCCCGAGTGTACTATAAGTATTGTTAAAGACATTTTTTATAACATTTTATAAAATATTCATGATTATAGAAACAATTGTTGAGAGGTTAAATGTAAAGTGGGCCTTCCTAGAGAAGCTGCTTTACCAACTTGGAGCATCCTTTAGGGAAACCCTATCACAAAATATGAAATCAAGTTATTATTATGATAATAGATTGCTGTCCTTTCTTTTCTTAA
Organism: Ascaphus truei; assembly: GCF_040206685.1. Taxonomy (NCBI): domain Eukaryota; kingdom Metazoa; phylum Chordata; class Amphibia; order Anura; family Ascaphidae; genus Ascaphus; species Ascaphus truei. Next base: position 366,223,986 of record NC_134483.1, read on the forward strand.
TCTTACTTTTCTTGATACAACAAAAAATATGTTTTAAATCGTATTTCTGTTAAAACCTCAGGTTTGTAGTACTTTTAGAATTGATGCTTAAATACTGATTAAATTAAATTAAAAGTAACAATATTTTTTATGGGAATGGCTAGCAAAATGTATTTTCTTAGTTTACATAGTCAGAAGAAGGAAGGATAGTAGAAAAGTTACAAACACACACAGCCCCTTGCACAGCAAGTACATAATCCTCTTTAAATGTTCTTGCACCAGCTGCAGCAGTCAGAGAATCTGCTTGTTAGTATTGAGGCTCGGATACAGGGCTCACAATTGCTGAATATTACTGCGACCTCCCAGCCAGTTGGGCCGACTTTCTCTTCCTGAGACCCCAATCTTTTTCTGGGGTAGCCTAAGCTGAAACTATTTTTCTGTAGTCTATAAGCATATGTTATGTGGATCCTACTTTAACTCAGGCTCAACAGGCAACCCACTTACATACATGCAGTCACATCCCTGCAAAAACACTGGGGGATGTGCTTGTCAGGGTTGATAATGCTGAGACTTTGCAGCAGGAGTGATGTACTCCTCAGGCACACACCTCCAGCCAGGAGTCTGCCTGCCTCTTCCTGAGCAATTTCTTTCTCCTTCTGGGGGAATTCAAACTAACATTACCTTCCTGGAGTCAAAGAAGATTTTTCCCACTGTTTTCCCTACACTATTTTAGATCCTTATTGCTGACTATGGTGCTCCTTCTTCACCTCCTATAGTTTTCCCTTCAATTTTGTGATCCCCTTATTATTGATATTAAGACTCCTGCTTAAAAACAAGTTCCTAATTTCCTGTTTGCTGTATCAGAAGACACTCACATGATCAGAGAATAGCAAACTGAGTTGCTCAGTGTAAGGTAGGGACAACGCTTTACAAACAGGTATCCATGTCCTGTTAGTCTGCCTGTAGCGCTACCGCTCCACCATCGACGTCATGAATGACATCACTAAATTCTGATGGGCCATTTCGCATGAGATCCACGCTTCATCAGGGTAGGAGGAGTCAGTCATCACTCCTACACTCAGCTAATATATACCCTGTAATTGGAGGCCCATGGTGCTCTTTGGCCAATCAGAAGAGAATCCTTAATAGCAGTATGGCTGCTCAATTTCTGAGCCTAAACCCTGCTATTAACCGCATCACGAGCTATTTATTCAGCTTAAGAGAGTTGGATGGGGCTTATAAGAAAAAGCCCACTTCCTGAATATTATTTAGAGGAATCAATTCACACTGAGCTCAATGCATTACACGTATATTGAGCCTTAACTGAATTGGACTTGTAACATAGGTAACATGTCTAGATAGTATAGCATTTTTTAATAATGTGTATCAATGTACTAAATTGATTGTTTAATGCTATTGTTTCCTAGTAATTAACTCATCAAAACTCGACTAAAATCCAGATGATGTACAGTATGTAAAGATATTTGACAGAACTCAAACTGCAAGGACATGGGAGACGTGGCTAATTTCTGTTAACTTGAACCACTATTGATTGTTAATGTAAATAAAAGTTAAATTAAATTGAAATTAAATGAATAAAACAATAAAAAAAATATCAAAATAAATCTATGATATATAAACATGTGTATATTCTAATATTGTGAATAAAAATAGGTGGGGATATAGAATTGAGTTTATCTTAAGGGAGCACGCGTCTTGAAGTCAAAACGGGTCCAAGGGAGTGTTACAACTCAACTGTATACCAAGTGTGGAGGTTGTAGAGCATGTGCTTACACTTCAGGTACCAAAAATTATTTCTCAGACTCTAACAAATCCAATATATATCAGATAAAAGACTACCTAAACTGCCTTGCTACAGGAGTGATTTACCTTATCACGTGTAAATATGGTAACCAGTATGTCGGGAAGACACTGTAACAATGCTCGTCTCATGCAGGAGAGGGACCCGCAGGGCTAAGGTAGGAAGGTGAAAGAACCAACCTGAGCTGAGAGACAAAGTCCTGATAGAGTAGTGAGTCATAAGCTGAAGGTCAGGGCTAGCAGCAGAGTTGCGTAGTCTGTATGGATGCAGAGGCCGAGGCAGGCTGAAATCAAAGGTTAGTCGAGGTACGTTAGCCGGGTCTGGTAACTGAAGATAATAAGAAAGCACGTTGCATGTACTCAGCATGAACTGAAACTTTGCTCGACAACTTCCTGCTAACAGGGCTGTCCTTCTTAAAGAAGTTGCCAGGAGCAAAAATGGATTATCCAGCCACAGAGGGCGAGAAAGAGCAAAATATTGAACCGGAATGTGAAAACCCAGAAAGGATTTTGCCAAATCTCATAGTACCCCCGCACCCCCCTCCCTCCAGAATCGATCTCCAGACAATTTAACCCGGGCCTGTCAGGGAACCTCCAGTGGAAACCTCGGATCAAGGAGGAAGCGTGGACATGACAATATATATGTCCTATATGCTGCATTGATTGATGCCATAACATGTTGAATGTACTTAATATCTTCAGGTGCGTTTGAGTTCGTAGGAGGGGCTATATAAACTAACCCTCAATCTTGCCCCAACCACACTTCTTGAAAAAGGGCTGTATAACCCGAAACATGTGGGAGAATTTTTCCTGTCCTGTCCTTAGTATGTTTTTTAATTTGTAGTACAATAAAAGTTTTTTTTATTTTTGTATCTAACCTGGTGAGTTGATTGGTGTTTTTTTACTGGATTCGGCTGTTTCAACCAATCTTTTTCCTGCTCGTGGACATCACTAGCCTTCACCCAAGAATTCTCCTCTGGACCATATCCCCTCCAAGATACAAGGTACTGGAGACTGCCTCGAGATCCACAGGAATCTAGAATTTGACGAGCTACATACTCCACTTGGCCAACTACCAGAACTTGAGAGCAGAAGAGGAGTTGTTGCAGACCACAGCCTTTAGGAGAGACGCATGGAAGAAAAGAGGAATCTTTAGGTAGCTGGTAGCTACAATTTAAACGCCACCAGATTCACTTGTTTAGCAATCTTGTAAGGACCTATAAACCTGGGTTTGAGCTTCAGGGAAGGAATTTTAAGACAGATGTTCCTGGTAGCTAGCCATACGTGATGTCCAATCTAGAAGAGGGGAGCTGGCCGCCGACGCTTATCTGTGTGATCTTTCTGCTGAAGGGAAACTTTAGTTACATTGGCATGAATCTTCCTCCAGATAGACTGTAGCTCCTGGACCTTGTCATCCAATGCAGGAACTCCAGATAGAGAGGCGGACGAGGGAAGAGTAGAAGAAACTGCCGAAATAGTCTGAGACAGTGGAATGGCTCCTGGAAACAAGTTGATTGGACCATCGAATGCCCGATTCGGTGGTTACCCCTTTGGCTTGCTACTTTTTGAAAATATCCCCAAAATCCTGCTATGTGAAGGGAAGACCATCGGGGAGAGATAAAGATGCCAGTGGTGAGTCAGAGCTGGGGCAAAGTGTAGACAAACAATTCCCATGACATCGCTGGACCCAGACTGTCACTTACCATGTAAACCAGTCAACTGTAGGGTTGTGGGCATGCAACCAAGGGAGACCTAACACTATAGGTGCTGAAGGTGCATTTATTTCCATGAAACAGTGTAGCTCCTTATGTAGAACTCGGATGTACACTACCAGGAGAAGGGACATCTGGGTGATAATTCCGGGTCCTAAAGGTCTTCCGTCCATCTCCACAATCTCTAACACAATCTCCAAAGAGCGAAGGTGAATTGCATGGTGTTTGGCGAACGAAAAATAGAGGAAGTTACTCTCTGCTCCGGAATCCATGAAGGCCTGAGTAGAGACTGAGGCCGAACCCCATGAGAGGGAAACCAGCAGAAGAATCCGGGAAGGCACTGAGGGAGGAAGGATGGAAGCGATGTCCAGTGAATACTCTTCCAACTTCACTGGACACAGGCATTTTCCCAGCCACGCAATTATTGGGCAGTCATGGATCTGGTGGTCCTGGGGCCTACAATACAGACACAAGCCCAAGGTATGCCTCCTACTTCTCTCCTTTTCTGACAGTCTGGTAGTACCCAGCTGCATAGGTGTGACGGTTCAGGGAATTTCTTCCCCTTCATATGTCCCTGACGTCCCACGCTTGCCTACCCCTTCTGATCCTTCCGTGCCTTCCCCTGCTATTCTCCCTCCCTCTGCCTGCAGCTGTCCCTCTGCGGCAGTCTCTGACATCATCTCGGTGTCAGTGCGCACTCCCCGCAAGGCTCGCGCACCCGCTCAGTCTCCTGTTCCCTGCTGTGGTGTACCCTGCTCACGGCTCCCCTCGGTCACTGTTCCAGTCCCCTTACCTCCGGTGGCTTCTCCCTCCATTTCTCCTCCATCCTCAGCAGGTGCTCCCACGGCACTCTGTGCGCCTCATGACGCAGCCTGTGTGCGCGCACTCTAACCTTACAGAGGGCGCACGCACACGCTCCTCTTGTAGGCTCTCTCAGACTCCTGGCTCCTCCTCCCATGCTCTGCAGGCTATCTCCCTCACTGGCTCACCTGTCTCCTCCTCTTCTCCTCCCCTATCCCTGCTTTCTGCCACTTCACCCTCTGCTCCTCCTCTCTCTCCTATTGGAGTTCCCTCCTTTATAACCCCTGTCTGTCCTTTCTCTCATTGCTCTGAATAGTTCTTTGTTACCTCTGTGTGCAGTCCTATGCTTGGCTCTCCTCTGTGTTCCAGCTTTGTTCCTGCTCCTGCTTACCCCTGGATTTCCCTGGTTTGACCTCTGCTCGTCCTGGACACTCTGCTCTCTATTGCCCTTGAACCCTGCTTACGGACACGACTTTGCTGACTTCTGTGAACCCTGGACTTTGGCTTACGAACTTTACGATTCTGATCTCTGTACCCCTGGACTCTGGCGCACGGACACCACTACTCTTACTCTGAACTCCAAAGGTGTTGCAAGTATTACTAACCATCTCTCTACAGGCCTGGCAATGCCATACCACACTCCAGGCACGCCCTCGCTGCTGTGGATGTGTGGTAATACCCTTCCCACCTCAGTACTGGGGACTGAACAGGTCTGCAGGCATACAGGCATGACAATAGGCTCGTCATCTGGAGGGGGCGGAGAAATTAAGTTTAGGGCCAACCGAGTAGTCGGCTCCTAACAGCACGGCACTACTTCTCGGTCAGGCATTCCTGAATTCTATGATCGATCTGTACGCCAAGAAAAATGAACTCCTCAAGGTCCATAGGGAGGTCCCGGCCAGTAAGCTCATCCTTTAAGTGGTGACAACAGAACAAAGTTTCATAGGAAGCGGTGCTACAAATGAACCGGGTACCCAATCACAGAAACATGAATACATAAGTTTGCTTGAAGAGAAGAAATCATAAAGGCGAGCTGAAATAGGTGAGTGCTGGTAACCATAGGTATAAGGCTAATTTAAAGGAGGCGTATGAAAGTCCTGGTAGATAATGCAGGTGGGAGGTACTTTATCCATCCCACTGGTTCTCCTCCTATTTGGACTGGCCCCCTAGAGCATCAAATGTCCCTGTGGTTTCAATACCAGTAATATCCAATGCTATATAAGCAATAAATGGCATAAAGTACTCACATATGTTCGCCTGGTTTTCTTCTGTTGGCGTGCGTCACGTGGTATATGCAAATAGATAATCCCAGAGGATTATCCCTTAGAGGAGTCTTTTTATCTGTCAGTACCATGTTACTGAGTGTACATTAAAGATTTTTTTCAACTATACCATGCTGTAGCCCCAGATTACCCACTCTTTTCACGGCTGTGCTCCGCTTTCTTTTCCGTCCTGGGATTATCTGTTCATCGTTTAAATGCTCCGATAGTCCCTGCTAAAAGACCGATACTTGATCTTAATTATTCCAGCCGTCTCAGCCGCGAGGGTGTGAAACTCAATGGCGTATTGGACTACCATGCGAGTTCCCTGGCAAATCCACAGGCTTGGAGCTGATGCTGAAGATACTCGTCCTGGAGCATCAAACACCAACTGGAAGGCACGGATGAAGGCAGGGGAATCATTGATCAGGGGCGAATCCTTCTCCCAGAGCGGAGAGGTCAAGGTCATTGCCTCATCAGTGAGAAGAGAAACAATGTAGACCACCCGGGTTCGGTGCGTGGTGAACATGGATGGTTGTAATTGAAATTGGATAGAGCATTGATTAAGGAATCCCCTGCATGCCATAGGGTCCCCACCATACCATAGAGGAGTCAGGTCCGAGGTTCTCTGATCAATGGAGATAACTTAAACGGTATTGGAACCACATCTGCAGCCTTCAAGTCCAGCTGATGGGTGTCAATAAGGGTAACTAAGTCCTGCACCGCTTCACACATCCGTGCCAGTTGTTAATCGTGTAGGGTGAGGTGTTGCTCATGATCCCCCAAGTCCTGTCCTTGACAGGTAAATGCTCATCCTACATCAGCAGGGTCCAAAATATAACGATGATCGTCTCAAGCAGAAAACGGATCCACAGGGCTGAGGTAGGAAGGGGAAAGAACCGATCTGAGCCGAGGGACAGAGTCCTGATAGAGTAGGGAGTTATAAGCTGAAGGTCATAGCTGTGGATGCAGGGGTTGAGGCAGGCTGAAATCAAAGGTTAGTCAAGGTAAGAGAGCCGGGACTGGTAACATGAAGACAATAGGAAAGCACGTGTACTCAGCATGAACTGAAACTTTGCTCGACTTCTTCCTGCTAACAGGGCTGTCCTTTCAAAGGAAGTTACCAGGAGCAAAAATGGATGATCCAGCCACAGAGGGCGAGCAAGAACAAAATTCTGAACCGGAATGTGAAAAAACTGAAAGGATTTTGCCAAACCTCATAGAGACACAGACCACTGAAAGTGAGAATGCTCAAACATGTCAGATTTGTAAGAAATCGTACTGACACTCCGGTAGCTAGACACATTGTTGATAAACAGTGGTGACGCTGGATTTCTACAACTCTGTGGCATTGAACACGTCCCATGGGGGCCAAGAAAGGGAGTTTCGGACAAACGACTAATACAAAGAGTGTAGGCGAATACACATTTTACAGACATTAAACCCTGATGGATTGAATGAGAGGTACACGTATACAACTTTCCTTTAGTCCATCATATTCCACCTACCTGTGGTATCTGCCTTTTGTAGTTGAGTTTTATCTACACTATCACTATTGACCTTATCACCATTTATATCAATGGCTAGTATTTAGGTCTATCATGAGAATAACTACATCTGTTAGGTAGGGCTCCTATCCACATTCACATCTGACACAATAAACTTTATCACACTTACCGTGTCACGTTTATTTCTGTTTTTGTGGGTTTAAGGGGTTCCTGGGATACAGTTGAGTGATCTCACTCCCCCGGACCCGTTTTGACTCTTAGAGGCGGACCCATGTAAGTTTCACACAATTTTACACCCTTACATATTTTGTACCTCTTCACCCCCCTTTATCTACTGTATCTGTCATGTTTGAGTAGGATCACCACACAATAGATATAGGGTTGGCCCTATTCAACTTGCGACATTTTACTACAGTAGAGGCAACGTTTATTTTAACATTTGCCGTAAACTGGCCGGGTTACATTCTGGGTATGTGCTGGGTATGTGCTGGGTATGTTCTGGGCTAGTTTGAGGCACGTTTAAGGCATTTCTGCATTGACTAACGACCCATAGGATTAACACAGCAGGGATCCCTGGCAGTCCAATTCAGTTTGAATGGGACTGCCAGGGACCCCCACTGTTAATCTGATAGGCCATTAATCAATGCAGAAATGCTGGGGCTAGTTTAAGAAAAGTTTACGGCATGTATTCAGAATGTACCTGGGTGTTTCCTGGGTTTTTTGGGGAATTGCCACTGGTTTTTGTTCGAATAAGAGTTGCCTCTACTGTATGTAGTTTAACACTATACACTGTTTCACTCATCTTACAGTAGGTAGTGAGTGATAATTTATCACATAGATCGTTATAACTATCATATCATTCCTGTGTTTACTACACACTATATTGCTCCAATTACATTACACCATTCTTTTTGGGTATGGGGACACTTGGGACACAGTTGAGTTGTAACTTTACTACACTGTATGTGACACCTATATATTTTGCTACTAGGTTATTATTAACATCTAACACTAGCTGTACCTCCTAGGGACCAGATTACAGGTTTGTAATGCGTTCAATTAATGTTTATTGATGACATTGGAGTCTGTTAGTATTTTGCATTCAAATTAGAGACAGTGTTACCATTTGTGAACGGTTTCCATGTAGCAAGTAACACTGAAAATAATACAACTACTATGTACATGGATACATTTATCTAATGTGAGATTGATGTGGTTCCATAGTATGACTCTCAGAACTGTGGAGGGACATTTATACTCAGGGAGTATTTATTCCTTGTGGGGCAATTTTGCCTTAATCACATACTGTGTATTCCCTATTCCTACTACAGTACTACTACCAATATTGTAATCAATCATTTGTGTATATATATATCCTCACACCCTCTGTCCCTATTTTGATATTAATTCAAATGTATTTTATTGTTATGGTCTACTATTCCATAGAAGGGCTTTAAGGGAATATTTGTACCCTGGACAACTTTATCCCCATATTTACCTTCAATCATTTGGGTCATGTAATTGTCTTTAAGCACCCGAAAAAAACCTGTTTCCTTTTGTTGTAATGCTAATCTCATTGCCCCAGTCTATGTCTCGATAATTAAAATCATCCATTATGCAAACATGACCTAGTTTTGATGCCTTCTCTATTTGTAAAAGTATTTAGCTTCCTCAATCTCACAGATATTTGGGGGTTTATAGCATATCCCTACAAACATTTTCTTTATACTTTAACCCCAACTACTAATTTCTATCCACAAGGTCTCTACATTTTCATAATTCCCTTCATAAACATATTCCCTTATAATAGGTATAATGCACAAGCAGTTGCAATTGTGTCTTTTGAGTTTGCTTCTTCTTCTCAACTCGATATAAGAAGTCATTATGCAGCTCAAAATTAGAAAAAATACTGCCCCCTTGTGGGTTTATTACATTCTTGTCTACCACTGCCACCTGGTCGTACACCCGGCTTAAGTAATTGTCCTTTTTTGCTCAACTAGATAATGTGAAAATCCTTTCACCACAGCCTCCAGTAAGGGAGGGTTATCTATTCCTTGCCCCTTCAACCATTGGGGGACAAATAAGGGGATAGTATCCGAGTCTTTCATTGAACACCCTCAATCATTGCATGTGCTGTCTTGTCCAGACTCAATCTGTGGCAGAGCATCCTCATGAACTTCTGCGTGTTGATCTGAGTAGTGGAGTTGCTTCGCTGGAACTTACGCCTTTATGCTTTTGACCAATTCTGTGTGCTTCCTGCATCATGCTCTGGTGCCCCCATGGAGAGATTGGCCCACCTTGAGTCGGCCTTCTATCAAGGTCTCACTGAAGAGCCTGTAGGATCATCCGGAGAATGCTTCTGAATGGGGTGAGTAATGTCAGGTTCTTCCTGGGCATCCTGCTCCCAGCCACAGTTCCTTTGATTGTCCACTGGGAGTGCTGCTGCTTCATCATCATCATCATCATCATTATTATTATTATTATCTGCTCTGGATTTTTTTCTGTCTGACTCTTCTTGATTCTCTTGTGTTTCTTCTATTCTTGTCTGCCTTTATAGTTTTCTCTTCTGTTCTCCTTGCCTTTATTTTGTGTTTCCTGGTCTTCTCTGTCACAGCCTGTTCCTGATCCCTGATTCTATATTTGTTCAGTCCTTGCTAATAAAGGTCCTTGCCTGTAATTAAGCTTGTCCCAGTCTGTGCCTTGCCCTGTCCCTGCCATAGCCCCTGTCCCTTTTCCTGTGGAATCTCTAATGCTGACCTCTGCTTGTGACCCCAACTATGATTATTTACGCCTGCCCTGGACCCCTGCCTGTGACTCTGATTAAGACTTGCCTTCCCCCTGCTGTTTTGGCCACTGAGGTCCAACCCACACCTGAAGTCCTTACAGTAGAAGGGTCTTATCCCAATTTAATTTTTGACGGACAGTATTATCACCAGACTTAGGCTCCAGCAATGGGTACAGCTTGCACACCCACCTATGCCATCTTGTATCTTGGCTGGTGGGAGGATATTCATGTGTTCAACACTGAGTTATCTTTGTACACTGATCCCATTGACATGTGTATCAGGTACATAGATGACATTCTAATTTTGTGAAACGATCCTGCAATGCTTGTCTCTGAATTTGTGGCACATCTGAATAATAACCAGCTTGACCTAAAATTAACAACTGAAATAAGTCAAACATCAATTACCTTTCTGGATCTCTATATCTATATTGATTCAGACAGAAACACCCAAACTTAAATATTTAGGAAAATCATGGATACCAATAACCTATTCTTGGGACAGAGACAACATACATCAAGTTTTATTGGCAGGGATACCCACTGGACAATATCTCTGGTTAAGGAGGAACTTTTCAACTTTGCATGAATACAAAACTCAATCCAAAGATTTGAAGGACTGCTTTGTGATCCATGGTTATAGTCTTAATGTCCTGAAGAGATCCTATAATCAAGCATTCGGAGGTACAGTAATTAATATAATTCATTTTGAAAAATATCTCCCCCCCACCCAAAACTGACAAAACAATATCATGCATTGGCACCTACAATAAAAGATGTTGGGCAATTAAAAACATCTTCTTAAACAAGTGGCACCTTCTACTTGCTGTAGAATACCCTGTACATCCTGAGTCCTCTTCCAGCTATAATGAGTAGACGGTCAAAATATCTACGTGACCACTTAGTCATTAGCAACCATCAGTAGGCAAGACTAACAAACTAGCTTACCTCCCCAGTTAAGGGGATATATACATGTCAGGGCAGAAAAGCCTGCAATCCTGTCTCCCCCTCTAAAACATTCTCCAGCCATGACAATAGTAAACATTTCTCAATTGACACATTCATCTACTATCGAATTATTAATGTCATATACTGTATCTCATCATATGCACCTGTGGTAAAATAACTAGTTGGTAAACCAACCAGAGAGCTGCACAGACACATTCTGGAGCACATCAATTCTATCAAACACACATTAGACACTCCAGTTGCGAGACACATCAAACCGAAACAGGATGTGAGCTATGCTACTTTTTATTGGCATATACCATCTCAAATGTCCAGCAAGAGTAAGCGACATTGATGAGAAACTACTCCGTATAGAAGCTGAGTGGATTTATAAACTGAAGACTGGGACTCCGCTTCTTAGAGTGGGAACTTGGACAAACTTGACAATCTAACAAACATTGCTATTGTTTCAGTATTATGCAACCCTGGGATTCCCAGCTATGACATTGAATCGCATTTTCTAGTGCAGTATATGTAGATATGAATGTGTGCATTTCTCTATTCACCCGTTGGTATTTAGCTATATAGTTATTGAGTGTGACTACGTGCTTGTATATTTCTGTGTTAATCAGAGTAGACTCATCACTTGACATATTCAACTTTATGGTACATTTACTATCTGACTATACACGTTTTGGTGTGTAATATACCATTTTATCCCAACTGAGGGAGGAGTGCATGGTCAGATTGAATTGAAGTACCATAGGCCCTATGGGTCTGTGGGAATGGGCCAGAAGAAGGGGCATCCCGCTTTGAAATGTTGTCCCCCTCATCCTACCACATTTCTCTTTATCACTGTTGTCTTATACCCTTTTCTCTTCCCCTTTTCCTCCACCTCCCTTCAGTCATTTCCCTTCCTTGCCCCACACCCCTCCCTCTCCATTACAATTAGTTCATACTTTTATATACACCTTGATCATATTGCACAGAACACAGGATTATATGTAGCATCTGACTGTTTCTTCTAAATATATATTTCTCTTTTGGCATGTACACAGTGTTGAATCTTCATTTATCCAGTGTGCTGGGAATCTGTAATGCCTGTATGCCCGCAGACCTGGCCAGTCCCAAGTACTGAGGTGGGTAAGGGTATAACATGCACCCACAGCAGTGATGGCGTGCCCGGAGTGTGGTAGTAGCGTTGCTGGGCCTGGTGAGTAAGCGTTAACGTTTATACTTGCTGAGTCCGGGGTGCCAGAGGTAGGAGGGTAATGTCCAAGTGCCAGAGTTCAGGGGTTGGAGAGAGCAGCATAGGGATGTCCGAAAGCCAGGGTTCAAGGGCAGGAGAAGGCAGCGTAGTCAAGTCCAAAGCAGAGATCAAGTTCAAACCAAGGGAAACCAAACAGGGGCAGGGACAGGAACCAGAGCTGAAACAGACAAGGGAGCTAGGCATAGACACTGCACACACCGAAGCTACAAGAAAGCTCTGCAGAGCAAGGACTGAGAGGACAGAGTGAGGTTATATGGGAAGAAGGAGTGGAGGGAGGAGCAGAGGTTTGAGTGGAAACTTGCAGGGATAGGTCTGTGAGAGCAGGGGAGGAGACAGGAAGGTAATCGAGAGTTATTGCCTGCAACCGACGGGGGGCGGAGCCAGAGTGTGGAGGCGGCAGGTTACTAGAGCGGTTGCACGCTCCTCCTGTAACACTGTTATGCGCGCGCACCGTGTGTTCACCAGAGCATGGGGGACGTCCAGCGGAGGGGCGCTCGGCACGGGAGACAGAGGGGAAGGAGGAGCGGAGGAACCAGGTAGGGAAAGGGCAGGGATGACAGAAACACGCCGAGAGTGCGTGTACCTAGATAGGGGACCCGCGATCGGGATCGCGTGCGCTCGGTGAGGGAACAGCACGCGTGTGCAGAGCGTGAGCCTGGGCGTGCTGACCGTGCCATGGAGGAACGGCTCAGGGAAGGGGATAGAGATTGGGGATGTAGGGGGGCGAGACAGCTAGCCTCTGTGGGACCTGGGGTGACGCGGACACGCTGGGAAGCGCGAGTCCCCCGATCCGTTACAGAATCCCTGTATTTACTCACTTCTATATTATCTTTTGCTCTGTGCCAGGCCATTAAAAGGCATCAATTGATACCCTGTCCCTGAGGTCTGAGTGCTATACAGTGTCATTTGGTGCCGCGACGTCACTTTGCCGTGGCAAAGCAACACCTTGTGACGTTGCAGCGTCATTTGACACTGAAGAAAGGGGAAGGCAGCATGAGGCAGGAGTGTTGCACAGAGGAGAAGGTAAGAACTGTACAGAGGCCCCGCACTCTCCTCCGGAAATCAGTGGGAAAGAGACCGTGAGGCCTATGCATATGGGAAAAAATGGGAAATTTGCCACTGCCAAATCTTGCCGCCCTTGGTCCAGGCCTATCAGCCTAATGGGAAATCCGTCACTGCTAGTGTTACATTATTTCATAACAGTGTGCTCCTTTTGCACATATTTATGTTTCTAGTGTATATCACAGAGGCTCCTTAATCTGCTTGTTACACTTTACAGTAGGCAGTAATCTCGTTAGTATCCTCAACTCCCAGTACACTCAGACTCCAGTACAAACAGTGAATTCAATTACTTCTAGCCTCAGTTTCTTTATGGTTATCTGCTAATTCATTTACAGCTCTATTGCCCAAGTCGTGGAGCTAACATTCCTAATTAGGTAGACTATATCTCTTTTAGAATATCAGGTTCACTAATATCACCAATTACTGTACGCTGAGCTATAGTTAAATTAATGTCAGCTCCATCTGCCAATACACCCTACAACTTTACTTTTTAATGACTGTTTATACCTAACAGTGATACATGTTTTAGTATACCTATTAAATGTTATGTTTTCTGAGGGTGGTGTGCAACAAAATGAATTCCTTGGCAGTGCACATATCTGTGTGCTTTCCACTTTCTCTGGTATTCACATACAGTATAATTCACAGTTTCACCCATCACCTATCAACTTCTTTCTCTTCTTCTTTGACGCTACCAGTAGCTCTCCTTTTGACACAAATATAAATGGTGAGGTGGGTTTGGGTTCTGAGCTTGCCATGACTGTGTGTTTGTAAATGCCAATGGTAACAATTGTTTGGAGGTTTGTGAACCCTTCTCGCTGGGTTTAAGCTCACCCACTCCACTTTTAAATAGCAGGTCTTGTGATACACCTGTGAATGACCAGTCTATTAAGATTTCTTCCTCCATCAGAAATGTAAAGATAGTGTTAGGGCTGGCAAAAGGGGGGATACCTTAGCATGGATTGCAAGCTTATAATTTATTGGCCAAATAATTTAACTAAATGAGCCTCATGTATGAAAATAAAAACAGATATGTATGTTACTATATAATTTGTCATATTAGATATACTGTAGCACTGGGACATCTTGTCTTTTGTAATATACAAAGCTTCATGCAATCCGTATTGAACTGTATGAGTTATTCCATTAATGGTGTAGATTTGTAGAAAGATACTTGTCCCCCCCCCCCCCCACATAAATATCACAGTTTAGAGATTGTAGCAGAAATTAGTGGTACTAAAGGGAGATTACTTAGTTCAAAAGTGGGTCAGAAATAAAAGTTTAAGTACTGTGGAGAACATTGGTCTTTTTCTTACAATCTTTCTGAATTTTTGAGCTAGCTCCAGTTGGGCCTAGTGGCCCCTATCAAAATGCTCTTGGTCAGAGCTGAGCTGGTGGCCCAGTTCTGATAACTGTTCCATATATTAATTTACAGTATGATTCCAGTGCAGCCCGTTATGTTTACCATGTCAAACATAAATACAGTTTATCAGGGCTACACTAACATTGACATCCCAACATTGAAGAACTCACAAATCCTCCTATCTGAAACACTTTATTAAACGGGAAGTACTACTGGTAGACCCAAAATACTTTTAGACATTCAGAATATTCTCATGCAACTGATGACGTCTTGATTAGAATGGGTCATGAGCATCTCCAGAAGTAATACATTTTTGTCATTGTCATCTCCAGAAGTGATACATTCTTTGTGTGCAATTATCAACTAAATAGGAAATAACTTTATTTAAACGTATACTTGAAAGTTTTGAACTTACCTGCACCTGTTGGCAGAAAATGACCTAAGATTAATTATTCCATTTTAACTGTCCTTGAAAGGCAAGAGCTAATGAGGAAATATATGTGTTTATACTCAGGAGTAATATATGTGGTGAGGATTAAATAATAATGGGTTTACACCATCATAATCTACATAGTTCCATAAATAAGTTAACACAGCTTCTTTAAAACAAACATTTACTACATGTCCACCACGTTCAACCTTTTCATTTAACTAGGGTAGTGGCCACTTGCCACTTTTTACAATACAAAATTGTAAATTGAAACAATGATTTTGGTGTGCAGTATGCTACTAAACTATAAATCCTTTTATTCACATGTTGGTCCATGTACACATTTTGTCATCCCCAATCGAACGAGAATGTGAAAATTTTGGAAAAGCTGTTATAAATACGGCTATCTGGATGAGCTGTATTACATCAGTTTTATATACTTTCAGCAAATTTAACTAGAACCCCAATAGTATGCTAAGTGCAGTGAGGAAAGGGGGTATTACTTGTGATAATCAGAAATATGGGGTTATTGAGGAATCCCCTAAAATTAATACAGGGGGCACCCTAGTAATATCTTCATAGTCTTAAGTGCCAATGGGGAGGTTGCTCTATGATCATTCCTTGTAATGAAAATAAAACCCTGTAACTACATCTCTCTTCCACTAGTACTCTATATTCTTTATGTCATTGTAGAGTTCAAAGTGTAGTACTCTATATTCTTTATGTCATTGTAGAGTTCAAAGTGGGGGGTGACCCTCTCTGGAGTATTCCACACAGCCATAGGTAGGAAGCTCCTCTAACTGTAGACTCTGCACTGAGACCTCTGTCTTTGGATATGATGGGTACTTATCATTCCTGCAGGGCCAATGGAAGTGGTGACTACAGTCACAAAGGTAGTTTGTGTAGCTTAGTACTCTATTCTCTACCATGACAATCAATGTGTAGCTTTCTCTGAACCCCTCCTGCCAAAGATGCTTTCAGTAATCTTATGTATTGGAAATTCAGAGTAGCAAGCCCTTCTGTGGAGGCAAATGTAAACATCCATTATCTTTAAAGGAGAAGGGGAAAGGGGTCTTCTGTTCTGGGAATGACAGACAGTGATGACATTTTAGGGCTCTCAAGAGGGTCTACATATCAAGACAAAAGTGGTCCAATATTTCGACAACAATTTCCATCAAATATACCAATGAAGAAATCATTCTGCTTTCAATAGAATATTTTTTTTGATGCATGTAGTGCAGTGTTTTGTAACACATTTTCAGCTGATACTGTATATTTACCACAAAGGGTTAGTAGTATACTGGGCAACATATTTATGTACTGTATATATCAAAGCAGCAATGCCAGCTACTCTTTTATTTACCTTTATTGGTTAAAAAAATGTTTGCATCATGAGAACCAGGGGCTCCACATGAGCTTAACTGCATTTTTTTTTTTTTAGCTCTGGGAACCCCTTGCCTCCAGTTACTGGATACTTACTGGTGTACTGTAGTTACTGTTGATTAAGCTCTCTGAAGGGAAATCAAAATGGCAACCAAATCTCGTGGGTCACGTGGGTCAATAGGAAGCTGCAACACCATCTGTAGTGGCTTTCTATTGGGCGATCATCTAAATGTCCACGGAGAACACCGTGACTAGAGTACACTGGTAAGTATCCTTCCCCGAATCTAAAAATAATATGTTTCAGCTTTGGAGGACAAATGTTGTAAAAAAAAAAACTGTCCAAAAACAAAAGGCTAATTTGCATGGATTGTTGCTTTAAAATAGGTATACCAATCATTATTTAACTTTTTGTAGGTTACAGTTATGCATAATTATTTTTAATTATTGACCTTAACATTTTTACAAAGTTATTCTTTATATGCACTTCTTTCCAGATGATGCTCTTTTTATCTGTCTCTAATTTATTTACAGACGTATGCTTTCCATTTCTTTTTTTTTAAACTAACTCAAAAAGTATTTCTTTGCTATTATTCCCATTTCTTGTGTTCTTTTATGTCTTCTTTGTACCATTTTATCATGGATGGAATACAAATGTGGCACAAACCTTCAGTGTAAATAACTTATCCTCTTTCAATTTCCAACACTTAGATGATTATGTTTTCCCAGGGAATACATTTTTGTTTATATGGAACTAATGAATATAACAGAGCATCTCCAATTTCCAAATTTTATTAAAATTCATTTGTTTGTAGAATCTGATGAAGTAGCCAAAAGTAAATATAACTAAGAAGAAACCTTGATTAAAGAGTGATTAGCTGATACAAGCTTTATTAACCATGGTTCTCATTTTTCAATAAGGAATTTGTGGAAATATTATTCTGGTGTCAAAATCATATTTAATGCTAATGTTTAACTTTTTTAGCAAGTGCTACCAGTGCAAGAGTGTAAAACATAATCCAAAACTCATTTTAATTAAAGGTTATGTATATATATTTTTTTATAAATAATGAAAAAGAGTAATGTCGGGTTATATTATACTGTGTGTGTATGTGTGTATGTGTGTATGTATATATATACATATATATATATATATATATATATATATATATATATATATATATATATATATATATATATATATATATATAAATATATATATATATATATATATATATATATGTGTGTGTGTGTGAAACAGAAGAGCAAGCTCCATAGCGTAATACTGTATGAGTTAATTTTAATGTTACAAAAATAAAAAAGGCTCTTTTGGACATGCACTCACAAGAGGACTTGAATAAAACAGCTTTTGTGCGATAAATCTCAGTTGTAGTGATGTCACCATAAAGATAAACAACAGTCCCAGTCGCCAGTTTAGTAAGAATCCCCAATCAGATAGGTGTTAAATCTGGAGCCGATGCACACATTACCAAAGTCCTGGTCAATAAGGAATACTTTAGAAACAACCGCAGGGAGCCTCTGTGTGTTCTCGTTTTTGCTCTTCCACACCACGCACTGCTTGTGCCGGGTTGGAGGGGGTGCCTTGCTTCCTATTACAGAGAGAGTATCCTGGAATCGCCAGGTGGCTGCAGTTGTTTGGTGTGCAAAGATCTCCTCTTGGGTTTGTGAGCGGACCGTGATGACGTCAGTATGTGTAACGTAACGTCTTGACGTGTTTTGTCACATGCCATGACAACCTCTGAGGAAGTTGTGAAGGATAAAATATGGAGATCATATCTCTATGCTTTATAGAAACCACTCGTCTCCATTTATATCTGTTTGCTGTGCTTTTTTACTAATACTGTTTTCTATCCGAGGTGACTGTGGAATTCCGCTGGCACAGACTCTCGCCCACGCAATAAGGAAGTAGCAAAGTGACCTAAAGCCGACTGATTACAGAGAAAACGAAACATAACTTCAGAAAGCAAGGACACACGGCATTTCTGTGAAACTTGCATCAGCCGACAAGACCCCCGCCCCCATCGTGCCTTTTTTCTACTAACTAATGTAATAATTGGATAAGCTTTGCCGCATAATAGGTGTGACATTGAATGATTGGCTAGTGTTAGCCTACTTTGATATAAATAGATTGTAATACAAAAACTCGGCAGTCTTGTCTTGATTACTTGTCTGAGGAAACTAATACGTGACTCTGTGTCATTATTGGGATCCAGGGTGCGCACCCAGACTCTAAGTTACATAATTTGGAGCACACATCTGAGCAGTAGAGACCCTCGATTGAAGGGACCCTAACAGTTGGCGTAGTCGGCAGGATCCTTGTGAAGGGACATCGGAACAATCCTGAACCCATCTCCATCCAAGGAGGACGTCCCCTGTCCGGACTGATCTGGGGGTCTGATCAACCTCTAAGGACAAGGTAAGATATATTCAGAATATATTTTTACCGAACTCCTGTCAGTCTGTTCAGGTTGGCGACACTTGGTTGATGGGCTAAGTATTGTTAATCTATTCAAGACCATAGAGTCCGGTGGTTCCCGCCAAGGATTTATATAGTTGGTAAGGTCTTGTGCCTGCCAGATGTGTGGTTTATGTTCATATGTCATAAGGGTTACGGAATAACGACATTATAAGTAATAAGGGGACGAGTGTGTAAGGATATCTATTGTTAGATAATAGGAGGATCGTCCATACAGGTGACGGTCCGGGGAGTGTCTGCGCGCCTCCCCGTCTAGGTCAATTTATCGCTGAAGCTCAAGAGTCCAGGTACCGCCGGTAATTGGCGCACATGTCCGAGGTTGTTTTTAAAATAGACAATGTTCTCGCAGTTTTTAAAGAAGGATTTGCTTTCTGGTGCACGGGATTCCGTAACTCTTGTGACAGAACGGGAGGGAAAGAAGTATACCAAGAAATGTAAATTGTTGTTTAAAGTATTGGATTTACCCTCTACGGGAAGGTTGCAACCAAAAATGTTGAAAGATAGAATCCAGGCATGTAAAGGAATGTTGAAAGATGGAGGATTGTGGGAGAATGCTGAGAAATTTTTGAGTGTGGCTATTGAGCTTCAAAAGGAAGGTTTCACTGAATTAGAATGTGGAGGAAAAGATAAGAAAAGTTACTGTTATATGAAAGTACCCGAAAGTGACAAAACTACACCTTCTACCCCTAAAGTTGACCCTCCCCCGCCATATCCTCAAAATAGTCAGAAAAGTCCTGAGGTGAGATGAAGGAAGAATTAGTGAGGGTTAGACTTGTGGGTGTTGATTAATGGAGAGAAATAGGTTTGTGTAGCTTGAGAAAGGACAGAATTGCAACAAGATAGCATAAATTTGTAGTGAATGAAGTCAGTGAAACTATAAAAGTTAAAACAGAAAGCATTAAAAAAAACTGAGTGTAGGGAAATAGCATGAGCGTGTGGCGTTATTTGTGTGTTAAGAAGTTATATGAACCTCAGCTATATAAAAGCCTGTTGGTTAATTTTTGAAAGGTCATAAAAAATGTAGTTCTTAGGGCTCTGGATAAAGCTCCATGTATTTAAACTCTAAGCGAAAGTTCCAATCCAATAATTATTATTTTTCAGGAAGAAGCCGTGGTGTACCTTTATCTTATCTTTTCAGGGTCAATTGGCGAAACGCCCAGAAACAAGATGGCTCCTTGCCCGGAAACAAGTCTTATAGAATTATTTTTTCTTTAGTCAGATGAATATGCAGAGTGTCTTTAAAATGATAAAGCTGACCGTGTGCTCAGCACTGTGCAAAGAGATTATATAAAGCAAGAAATTAGTGTGAAGTCTTATACAAAATCATTTGTCTATTAACTGAATGTGATGTATGTTATAACGAATTAACCATTTATTTTTTCCAAAGGTGTCCGTAAGCAGTGGTTATTGTAAAAATTGCTGTGTAATCTAGAATGGGTTTGCCAGAAAGGGGTGAATTTGGGAGTCACCTCTCATTTGTGGGTGTGTCTTGTGTATAGGGTTAAATACAGGGGATACATAGTTGCAAAAGCAGTTACATAAGTGAATAAGGTATGCATTATGTAGAAGGCATTTCAATTTTTTTTAACAGAATAGTTACAGTGGAGTGTTTGGGGTTAAAGCCAGATAGGGATTGGCTAGGGAAATTTGTAGGGGTAAAATAATTGCTTAAATTGGGAGGGAATATTTTTCCATAACAGTGGATAGTATTGGGAAAAGGGATATTGGCCTGTAGTTTGAGACAGTGTTTTTTGTCCCCACTTTTGAAGATTGGGACAAACTCTGGTAGTTTCCCAGGTCTTAGGGATATGGCCTGCAGACAGGATAGAATTAATTATGGAAACAAGTGGTTAGGCAAGATGAGGCCCTAAAGTTTCAGGAACTTAGATTGTATCAAAGTCAGGTTCACATTGGCTACTTAGTTTTAATTTGAGGAACATTAATAGGGAATACCTCTCTATATGTGGATGCTAAGACAGGAGTAAACACATTGATACAAGAATTTAGTCCTAGGTATAAATTATCTCCCTATGAGACACATATGGGATGACTTATGACTATCAGCAATCCAAAGGAACGAATTAAGGACCATATTATTGATAATAAAACAATAAGTTGTATGCAACTAATACATTTTTTGAGTCTCTCTAGGCAACGTTGAAAGTGCACCTACTCGAGATGGGATTAATAGTCACATATTTCCTGCGCAAGCATGCTTTTCATCTCAGGTGAAAAGGCCTAAAGTAACCACCAATACAGCAAAATCAAAGCGGCAGAGTCATTTTCCTGGACCCAAAGTACAGTAAAGCTCATTCCAGCTCCACCAAAGACCAGAGTCACCTAAAGCACAGCCGCATCAAGTTAACGTCTTGCCGAGTCAAAACTCTAACCGTTAACCAACGAGGAAAATAAGACACCAGGCTAAGGCCAGATTTTATCAGAACTTTTCATTTTTGCAGAGACTCAATATTTTTATTCTTTAGAGTGTGTTAAGTTAGAAATTTAAGGTGTATGTAGAATTGAGCCTTGATGGGAGGATTGGTTTCCTGGAAGCGTGGCTTGTGAAAGCTCTTGTATGTGTTTTGGCAGTACTCTTCACTCTCTATGTATGTGTCATGTGCATAAAAACTTTGATCCAGAAGTGTGTTGCACCTCCACCGAAAGGAGGGGGTCACCCAGGGGCGTGTGTCAGCCACAAGGAAAGGATCATAAGTCAGCCATGTTGACCATCGCAGATATCGTCTGTTCTGATATTCTGAGTGATTGATGTATACAATGCGTGCAGGGGTGAGGATCATGCATTCGCTTCCACAGATACCAAACCCCCTCAATTCTCAGTAATAGAATGTTGTGATGATTCTGAAAATCCAAGAACAGGTTCAGATTAGGCTTATGGCCTTACAAAACAGAATTGCTTTAGACTATGTTTTAGCTTAAAAAGGAGGGGTATGTGTTTGATTAAAGACAATGTTGTGTTTTTATTCCAGATCAGTGTAGCAATGTGCAGCATGAACTAGATTAAATACAAGAGATTCAAAAGAGGTTTACAAAGGGAAGTGACAGATTATCACCCTTGGGGTTAGCTGAATGGCTTAGATCACTTGGAGCAATTTTTTTTGAATGTTTTGATGTGTTTGGGAGTGTTACTTGTTGTCATATATGTGGGTGTCCCGTGTTGCAAAGGTATGATCCACAGGTGTGCGACCCCCTCCTCCAATCTGATGCCACTCTTTACAGATGCCAGAAAACAGCAGTACCGTGAAGAAAGAAGATGCCGACCACAGTTATTCAATTCATCAAAAGACATATTGGCCGCAGCGCCTTACGAGACTATGACAGTGAAGGGCACGCACCCTTGTCCTCTGAGTTATCCCTGGACTATCATCATGAACTTTATTCTCAAAAGCTATGTTTTAAGAATAAAAAGGAGGAAGTGACAAAGTGAGAATATGACGTAAGGGGGGGTCTGACATAACAGCACTGGGATCTAAGCAACCATTTTGAGTCAGCATCCATCTTAGGTGCCTGATATTGTCTATTGTCTGTATGAAAGTTGGAATGAATGTTACTGCACCGACACACTTTATTCGAGCAAATACCCAGTATGTACCTGGCAGATACCTGGAATGCGCCGCTCCTCACCTCTGACAAGCCCCGTTGCGTTTGCCTTCCCAGCCTGGGTTCATGCCTGGCTGATGGGCAGCTGATCTGTTAAATGATAATGATTAGGATTTAATAGGCTGCAATGCTTCGCGTGTCTACCAGATGGCATAAATTCATGAATTGTAATGCAGTTTATATATATATACTGTGCAGTATTGCAGCCAGCGGGAATAAAATGCTTCAATCCCTGCCTGGAAAATACCTCAATGCACTCTGGCAGAAAACAGTCACAAACCTCAATACACCCGGGTATACCCGAATTCGTGGGACTAGCCGAGCTCGAATAAAGTGTGTCGCCAGTGTAGTTTAAAATACATTTTTTCTTCTGAAGTTCCAATTGATATTGAGCGGTTCAGCTAAGCCAAAAACCTTGAGAACAAGAGCAATGTGCCAATGTTATGAAAATATGCCATTACAAAAACGAGAGAACATAAGACCAGTCCACTATAGTACTCTGGAGTGACAGGGGTGACCAATCAAGTTCCCAGACCCTACTCTGTTTGTCGGTAGGGAAGGGACTCCTTGTGTATGTTCTGTAGGTCTTCGAGTTTAGCGAGCAAGCAGTTGTCGGGGATGAGAGAAGCTCATGAACAGCCGACCAACACCTTCAGGTAGTTTTTCTAAGGTTAAGATTAGTCATAGGGAAAGTATATCCTTTTTGGTTTAGGTTTTTAATACTTTTATAAGATTATGTTTGTCTCGTGGTTTCTAGGGGGGACTGTGAAGGATAAAATATGGAGATCATATCTCTATGCTTTATAGAAACCACTCGTCTCCATTTATATCTGTTTGCTGTGCTTTTTTACTAATACTGTTTTCTATCCGAGGTGACTGTGGAATTCCGCTGGCACAGACTCTCGCCCACGCAATAAGGAAGTAGCAAAGTGACCTAAAGCCGACTGATTACAGAGAAAACGAAACATAACTTCAGAAAGCAAGGACACACGGCATTTCTGTGAAACTTGCATCAGCCGACAAGACCCCCGCCCCCATCGTGCCTTTTTTCTACTAACTAATGTAATAATTGGATAAGCTTTGCCGCATAATAGGTGTGGCATTGAATGATTGGCTAGTGTTAGCCTACTTTGATATAAATAGATTGTAATACAAAAACTCGGCAGTCTTGTCTTGACTACTTGTCTGAGGAAACTAATACGTGACTCTGTGTCATTATTGGGATCCAGGGTGCGCACCCAGACTCTAAGTTACATAATTTGGAGCACACATCTGAGCAGTAGAGACCCTCGATTGAAGGGACCTTAACAAAGTGACAGCACGTGACGAAACGCATCAGGTTGTTACCTTACACGTACTGACGTCATCACGGTCTGCTCGCAAACCCACCAGGACTTTGGTAATGTGTTCATCGCCTCCAGATTTAATACCCATCTTATTGGGGATTCTTACTCAACTGGCGACTGGGACTGTTGTTTATCTTTATGGTGACGTTACTACAACTGAGATTTATCGCACAACGCTGTTTTATTCAAGACCTCTTGTGAGTGCATGTACAAAAGAGCCTTTTTTGTTTTTGTAACATTCAAATTAACTCATACAGTATTATGCTATGGAGCTTGCGCTTCTGTTTCTTTTTTTCTTTTAGGTATCATTTCTGAAGCTGCAGTTTTCTCCGATCCGGATTCACTATCATCCTCTGGCATTGGACTTTACCTTTTACATTTTCATCGATTGGTTTGAATATTTACTTATTAAATATCTATTAAGTATATTGTTTATGTTGTTGCTATGGGTTTGGTTATAGGCTGTTAAAGAAATTGGTTTCCCCATTTGTTACAAGTACACTGTGTAATTTGTTTACGCTCTACTATTGAGTATAACCAGTACATAGCCATTATTTTCTATACACATAGTGCAATTTATAGCGTTACTATTGTTTTTGTTTATTTATATATATATTTTTTTTTAGTATTCATTTTATTGTCATTATACTGTATGTCTTAAGCCTGAGAAGTAGTATTCCAATGACGCTTCACTGCAGCATCAAACATAAAGAGAGGAACAAAAAGAGTAATAAACCTAAAATATATAATGAAATAAAATGAAAAACATATCTACTTTTAGTTGTCTATAGCTTTTTGTCCATAGTTTCCTGTCTCTCACCTGCACCATAAACTGTTTTCTCAATTGTTTTTTTTTTCAGCAGCAGTGAATGTAAGAACCTCATTAATCAAGGCTTTTTCATATGAACTACAGTAGATCTAGCATTTTTAATTATCCTTTTTCTGTGTGACTCCACCACATGCAATCCTTAATCATCTGATTATAATATGTTTTGAATGCCTCCAATGTTTGCTTGGATTGTAAATAGGAATAAGTGATTTCTGGGAGGGGAAGGAACCAAGGCTCCCTGATCTCCAAACCATAGCACGGCCCTGCAGGTCTAGGCCTGGACCTAATATAAGGCAAAACTTTATATTCGATTTGGGCTCGGTATGAGACTCTAAGAAAAAGGGTTCTTGCGGCATTTCTTTTATTATCTCTCGCACTTTGGTAAGCCATACCCTCCTTCACTTGCCCCACCATTTTGCATTGGGATCGACAAGGGAAGGGAGGGTGGGAGTGAGGAGGCACAGAGAGAAACACATAGGGGCAGAGAGAGAGACACAGCAAGGCAGAGAGAGACAGACACATCCAGAGTCAAAAAGAGACACAGGCAGACAGAAAATAGAATAATGTAATAATTATTATGTATCATATATAAGTAAATAAACACAAAAAAAATCCATAACCGTTTTCACACAAGAAGTGATCACAGTTTGGTTTGCTGCAAATTACATCTTAATGCAAAGAAGAAATAATGGAAAATGGAAATAAGAACTGACTAAAAAGACAAAAACAATCAACATCCAGAATTTAAAAAAATAACAGCAGAGAATTTAAACTACTGTACAGTAGAGCTCAAAAATCACTGCAGCTTGCTCAAGATGCATGGGGATACTTTAATAAACAATGATAACATTTAATTTACAAGATTTTATTATAAAGTGCACTGAAAGCTGAAGAAATCACTAACAAAAAATAGAATGAGAATATATCTGATGAGACAAATAAGTTATTGAGGAAGTGACAAGAAATTAAACAACCCCAAGATGCAAGAACAAAAATTCAATATACATAGCTGTTCAAGACTACCCACAAGCGTATAACTGAAGATGTACAGTAAAATAATTTTTTAACTGTGGTACAGTTAAGAAAACTATTGAAGATAGCAAAAGTTTAAAGAAGATGAAGCAGTGACTTGTAATTGGAAAAAAGCAAACCATTGCCCTTAAACAAGATGATAGATCAACAATAAAAGCTGTGCTCTTATAAAGAGAGTTGAAGACTTCTACAATACATTGTACAAGAATACAGAAAACACAGGACTGAATCAAGCAGAGGAAGAATGAGGAGAAACCAATACTGATGCACAATGCATCATTCCAGATGAAGTAGCAAAAATAATAAAATCCATTAAGAATGAGGTCCCAGGGGAAGATGTAGTAAAGTAGGAGAACTTGGGAAAGTAGAGAAAATCCTTCCAAAACTTTGTGCATGTTGCTTGAAGGTCAGGACAATTCCACAACATTGGAGCAATGCCAAAGTTTACAGAATCCATAAGAAAGGAGACAAAGATCTAAAGAACTATAGAATAATCTGTCTACTTTCAATCACTTACAAGAGTTTTACAAATATACTTAATAATTGACTACAGACCTTGGGATGTACTGTTACTGTATGTCATCTTATGGTCATAATACCAAAGTATGGGGAAACAGCTTCATTTGAGGAGAAACCTGCTTGTGCGGCAACACAGAATGTATTAACAATGTTTCAGGTCACATATAGACCTTTAATCAGGTGAAAGGTCCATATGGGAACTGAAACTTTGTTATTCCACTGTTCTTGGCTGTCACATTAAATGGAGAACTTTATTATAAACTTGTCAGTAGCGCTCTACTTTGTATCTCAGTCTTTGAGGAGACCTGCACTTTGAAGATTTTGTTTATCTTATGGTCATACCCATTTGTGGGTCTGCTATATGTCAGAATCCAGTCCAACCTGGCTTAGCATTTAACTATAAATGGAAAAAAACCCATTTGATGTATTTGGGGATATATCTTAATAGGGATAATCATTCATTATTCAAATATAATTATCCAGACCTTTTCTCCAAAATAAAAAAAGATCTACAAGCCTGGAACTCCCATTATATCCCATTATATCTCCTGGATAAGGCGAATTACTGTGGTTAAGATTAATATTCTTCCAAGACTTCTGTATTATTTCCAGACGCTGATGATATCTGTCCCACACACATGTATAAAAAAGATCCAAAATCGAAATATGCAATTTATTTAGAAAAAGAAAAGAAACACGAGAATAGCCAGGTCAATCATGTTGGACGCTAAAGAAGGTGGTGGCCTGGTGGTTCCAAACATTCTAAAATACTATTTGGCTTCTCATATGAAGCAACTGGTCTATTGGCACTCCCCTGAGAGGGTTTTATGCTTGGATGGATTTGGAGAGCTCAATCCAAAAAACGATTGGACTCCCTTTCTTGCTGTAGTCGGTTGCTGAGCCTGGGCTTGGGAGACAATCTGTATCAGCATTAATCGGCTTTACTCTGAAAATTTGGCAGACAGCAAAAAAAAAAAATATAAGGTGGTGTCGGTCAAAACCAGGCTCACTCCCCTGTTTGGTAACCCAGGGTTTCTCCCTGGTTTCCAGGGACATGGCTTTGATACTTGGAGGCATAGAGGGATTTTAGAGGTGGGAGATTTGTTGATAAAGGACAAGCTAATGTTGTTCGAGGAATTGAAAGGAAAATATGATCTACCCCAAACTGACTCGTTTAAGTATATGCAGGTCCGATATTTTGTAAGGCAGGGTTTTCAAAGTGTAGAGTTGCCTTGATCCACACGATTCGAAGATTTATCCAAATGAAGACATACCAAAAGGGGCTAATATCATTTTTGTATCAGGGTTTAATTCAAAATGGATACTCTGATCCATAAATATATGGAACAGTGGGCTCTGGATTTCCAGACAGAAATAACAAGAGAAGATATATGGGAGAGTGCGGATAAAACGTCTATTTTTACGGTAACAAAAGAGAACATATATAAAAAATTTGTTACGCTGGTATTACACCCCCAAAAGTTTAAATGAAATGTTCTTGGAGGCCTCGGATAGATGCTGGAGGGGTGTGGAATGATAGGAGACCTGGCACATATCTGGTAGTATTGCCTGGCCATGCAGACATACTGGAGGACAATACTGAATTTAATAAAAGAAAGTGTCGGGTATTACGATCCCAACCCTAATTATTCTAGCTAAACCCATGGAAAATGTGGATCACTACATACTTAAACTGATCTCGCATATACTAACGTCGGCCAGGTGCACTGTGGCAGCGGCATGGAAAAAGAAACTCCCGCTCTCAAAAGAGAGGTTATTAGAAGGGTTAACTATGTCCAACTAATGGAGAAGCTCACCTTGTTTCTGAATCACACTACAACTAAGTACTATAGTGTCTAGGAACCCTGGGATGCTGGTTAAGAGATGATTCCAGAAGCAGAGAGGGTTCGGGAGTGTATTGTGCTAAACGTGACATTTTGTATAGTGCTGCTAGTTTTATGTGGCACCTTACAGAGACATTTTGCAGGCACAGGTCCCTGCCCTGTAGAGCTTACAATCTATGTTTTTTGGTGCCTGAGGCACAGGGAGAAAAAATGACTTGCCCAAGGTCACAAGGAGCCAACAGTGGGAATTGAACCAGGTTCCCTGCTTCAAACTCACTGCCAGAGTTGGTGTCTTACTCACTAAGCCACTCCTTCAGCCTTGATGAGAGTCCTAAAAGCCTTTGTTTTTGCATAAAGTTAGCTATGTGAATCTCTGTTAACCTCAGGGAACATAGCATCCATTGCTCATTTTTATAACATGACGGTATGAGCTCTGACTTAACGTAACTTGCCCTACTGTTAATAAGATTTCAGAATTTTTTTAAATATGTTACTCTGTCCTCCTGCTGCACTTTCACAATAATCCGGTTGTAGAAAACATGTTAACCTCCCATATTTATTTTGGTTCCCACACATCCCAAATGCTCATTACATTTTTAATTTCCATGTTCAGATCCAAGTCAGTGTTTTAACCACATGTTAAATACCTATATTGCCATTATAGACACACAAGCAAATACATACAAAGTCAAAACATCTATAAAATGTATGGCATTTAACTACAGCAACATATATACTCTCTGCATTTGTTTATCTGATGCAAAGGCAAACATACTGCATATTCATTGCAGACAAATGAAATAGCAGCCATACTGCAAGTAATTGAATTGTCTTTAAAACAGTTTAATAATGTATTGATTGCTTTTTTTTTAAATCTGGAACAGATTTTCCTGCACATATGTTAAACCATTTTGTTTAAGTGGAATTGCTTTGGTCAGTATTAAAGATCTCATTAGAAACATGATTAGAAAATTAGCACAGAGATGTACCATTCAGCTGTTACTAGCACATTCTAAATCTTTTAAATGAGAGTCCCTTCAAATCTGTCAAAAAAGTAGATGCAAACAGCAATACATCAGCCAGCACTTCAAATATAAGACATATCATTACAGTCTTGTGAATTTTCAAAGACAAATTTGATAGACATTACAAAAAGGAGCAAATAAAATCAAATGCAGTGATGTCAGGTTAGTCTGACACAACTCATGTTTCAATGACAATTTATATCAGAGATATTTCCTTTGTTTTAGTAAAGCAATACAAATGGAAACCATAGAGTACTTGATACTGATTTTGTAGTGCTACATTTTAATGCAGCACTAAGGACAGTACTAGTTTTATATTTTTTTTCTACTCATATTTCCACTTACAGTAAAAAAAATAATGGGACAGAACTGTTACATAACCACAAAAGCTGTAACTGACACAAACACCGTTGGTTCTCTCAGTAACTTCCAAGCTTTAATTCATAGAGTGAACAATACAAGAACAATGGAATCCTCCAGGGAAATTACAAAAACTTGCCCAAGCCCAGTACCGCATTAAAGAGAATACCAGATCGCAAACCTTTTTCTGACCATGTAAAAAAGAAAACTAATTCAACAGCTGCCAGTGAATATCATTTGATTCTCTAAGCTTGGATGGTATTATAAAGGTGTATATTATAATGAATTCGTAAAAAAAAAAGAACATGATTTACAATGTCACTGTACAACTGCACAATGAAAGCCACATTTTTTTTATATATATAAGACATGGAACTGCAGCTAGTTCTGGGGAACGTGTTATTAAAATAACAAAAAAATACGCAGAAAGGGAGAACGCCAGAAAATGGAATATTGATTGTTATAGGTTTGGACTCTATATCTTTCAGTACATTGCACACTGGATCCCACTAAACAGGGATAAGATACTGCTCTAACAGCAGCAACACCTTTAATATTCTGGAGAGAAGTTCAAATATGAAAGTTCTCTTATAATATCCAACCTTTAACATTCTGTTCCACTTAACAAGTATAACCAATCCACTGTCCCTATTATGTCAATAAGACAAAGTAGCAGGTATTCTCTAGGTTTAAACAAGCTAAGTAGGAAATATACAATTTGATAGTTTTTGATAAAATTCTGCTTCACCGGGAAAACAGTTTGTTAGGCATGGCAAAGTGGTCCATTATAGAGTCTTTTCATTCATGAGCTTTAGGGAACTTCTGCAACATTCCAAAATTAATATGTAGAATATAGTAAGTTCTTCTGTACAACTAAAAACTTATTTTCAGAGATTCTGCGGCAGCACATTTTGTTCAGTCTAAAAAACAGTGGAATTTTTTTTTTTGCAGAATATTTGATCTGAGAGAAGAACCATACATATCATACCAACATATACTTTGTCTTAATTCCAGTAGTTATTTTATAAGTTGTAATTTTCTAATAGTGTCACAGCACAAAATAAGTCTAATATTAAAAAGCAATATTTGCATTTTTTATAACAGCTAGTCCATCAAATTCTCTCAATGCATTTTCTCTGATTCTAAATGACAGTATATTGGTGGTCAATCAGCAGCTGTTTTCAGATGAATACAGTATTAGGGATGAGTCTCTGTTTCATTGCTTCTGTCTTCATGCTACATATCTGGGGAAAATACATTGGATCATATATCAATCTACTCGGCTATTCTCTGAATCTGAACATGTTCATATCATACAGTACCAAATATTTTGGATGTTTATATATGTTGTTAGTCCAGGTGTGGTTTCAGCTCCCACCCACCCCCCCACCCAAAAAAAACCAGGGCCTTGAAACAATTCTGTGCAACTTGATTCCAAATATTCTGTTCACCCCAAACACAGGTTATCTGAAATAGGTTATCAAAAAGCAAAGCACAGGAAAAACATAGTGTATAAATACATATGTAAATATACTGAATACATAGAGCAATTAGTGCTCTAATGAATTGATTCATCAGTACAAGGAGATAATGGTCAGGAGCAGTGGTTTCCAACCTTTTTTGGATAAAGGACCCTAGGATGATATTGTGATATTCTGCGGAACCACAACCCTCTCTAATAGTGTGCCTGAGATCAGATGCATTGTAAATTCTTCTGTATTTGGTACAATTTTCAAATGACCTGAACATTTCAGGTCACACTTAAGGGATTCCCGAGAAAAATCAAGGGTTACTTGGAACACCTATTGAAAAAAAAAACTGGACAAAAGCCAATGTTTGGTAGGGTAAAAATGAGATATTATCACCCCAAAAAAATGCATTATTTCTATCGTGCCAGTCATCAACCTTGTACTGCTAACAATAACACATTTCCATCAGAAAAACCTAAACATAGGAGAACCAGCATCAAAATGAGTAAATAATGCCACTTTACTCATTATGATGCAAGTAATAAATTTCCAATATCTATCGGAACTTGAATAACGTCACAAATACCAAATTTTTAAATCACCTACTCCAGGTTGGCATTAGGCTGCTGTTAGTCCTATCCTGCCTACTGCTGCGGCCGAGTTTATTCGAGCATTTGCCCGTTCTCGGCCGTAGCAGTAACCTGGCGCGCGCCGGAGGGTGCCGGGCGCGCGCCAAAGCAGCGGAAGAGCGCCCTCCGATCGGGGCGCTCTCCCTCCCGCTGCCGGGTCCGCCGGGTCCCCCGGAACCCCCTGCCGCCGTCCCCCACATCGCGGGACACCAGGGCTCCCTCGGGGAGCCCTGGACGCGCGTGCAGGGGGCGCTGACACCCGATGATGCGTGACCGTGCATCGGTGACGCGCAGCACGCCGAGGGAGTGGGGCTAGCAAGCCGGGGCATCCCCCGGCTTGCGGAACTAGCCCTGCTCGGATTAAACGTGTCGGTAGTGTATGTATATAATGGCTAAGATATCGTTAACAAACAAGGAATAGGTGATACAAATAAAACACATTACAGTATATATAAACCCTTTAGTAGCCCAAATTGTCAGATAGTCATGGTTTTACGGAGATAGCTGACCACTCAGGCTGACAAAGCGGTTAATATTAACATTAAACTACGCTAACTATCCCACTTGGCTACCTTAGCAAATACGAATTTACTAATTGCCAAATCAAACACACTAAGGGGGCCTTACCACCCTAACTGGGGAAACTACCCCATCACCCATGCCCCCACCTCCCCAACAAACTAAGCCCCTTCCCTCTCGTGACTAATGGCTACTAACCCTATTAGCCAAACGTAGCAAACGTAGCAAATTAGCCCAACGAAGCAAATTTGGACCATTCAAAATACTAAACAAATAAACGTATTTTAAAAAGAATATATTCTAAATAATTTTTTTTTTTTTTTTTTAACTTTAACCAATTGATTGTCACTGTATCAGGTCTGCAAGGGGGGAAATACAGGGCGAGAGTCTGAAGAGTAGATTCAACCAGGGGTGCAGCACAAGCAGAAGCAGGATCCAAAGTCCGAGTAGGAACAAAGGAGAACACAGGACACAGGAAACTAAACACCGATCACAGATACAGGATATAAGATACAAGTTTGACTGGAGCAGGATTGGAGCAAATTCTGATTAAGGCAAGCTAAAGGCAAAAAGTAGTTTATTACTAAAAGACAAGAACACAAGAAAACAATAACAGAGACAGGGTCAGAAACAGGGCAGAAAACAAAGTGGCAATACAACCTGCTCCAGTCAGGTCGAATGGAAGTTGTGAAGCCAGGAAGTGAATGTGATATACCTTCTTATAGGCTTCAGGGCATTCACATGTTGTAGCCTGTGCAATTGCTTGGAATGCAGCAGTTCCTGTGCCTGGGTCTTTAAACACTGGCAACCTAGGCCATATCAATGGGGGGCCTAGATAGCTACATTGGCAATGAATGGTGACCTTTAAGAAAAATTGGGTTAATTTCCCCCTGATGAAAGCCATCCTCACCTTCAATGATGAAACCCCCTGAAACATTCTAAAAGAGGGACAATACCCAACCATCAAAAAGCCATAAAAACAAATCAAGACATGATGGCCACGAAAAACATACAAAATAATTAAATGCCATATGGGCAAAAAAAAAATCACAACCGACCCCACCCCCCCAAAATGTATCCAGACTGGGTGCCCAACAAATCAATCTCCCATAAAAATAAATCCAGGCCCTTAGAAAGGGGGCGTCACTCCAGGATCGACTATAGATGGCATTTCTTATGTTAGAGTCTGAATTGGAGCAATAACAAGACTTAAATAATTTGACATTATGTAAGTGTAGCAACGGTTCCCCCCTGCCAAGGAAGATCCGGCCACTACATTGGTATTGTTCCCGGTGCTGTAGCTCACCTGCTGGTTCAGGAGGTCTGAGTGATTCCATGTAATGTGTGCTCACCACAAACAAAGCGGGACCGTGAGGCTGAGGTGGGGATGTCGTAGGCCACCAACCTTCAACCGAACAGCCATGTCCGGAGTGCAGAGTGGTAGTCGTGTAGCTGGGACAGGGTAGGAAAAGTCAGATTGGTCGAGGTACTTGCCGTGGTCTAGGATTGGAGAGATCGGATTGGCGTTGTGCGAGCAGAGATCCAGGGGTATAGAATAGTAGTGTCCGTAGCCGTGGTCCAGGGGTCAGAGAAGGCAGGATACAAAAAAGACACAGCGCACAATGCTCATAGTGCATTACAAATATTATTCACATAAACAATAAAAGGGTGAGTAATGTGCGTACATCAATTGCAATAAAATCAAGCAGTTTCGGGATATGTTACCCAACGCCTCCGGAGACCGGATTAGGTGTCCTTGCAGGGGTTAAACTGCTATCCTCGATGGTGCAGGGTCCTATTGGAGTAGGTGCACAACCTCTGCTGGTCCTTGCTCCCCTGTGCACGATTGGGCCGGGAGCTGCTGGTTCCTGTAGTGCTTCAGCAAAGCGAATCTGGTCATCTGCTGGGCGTTTGCACTCTCCTCCGTGTGGAGTGCTTCCTGGTTCGTGACGTCACCACAGGAATTCGGCGCCGTTCGACCACGATCAAATTGCGCAGTAGGGTGCTAATAAAAAGCTAGAGCACTAGTACAAACATGTCCTACGCGTTTCGAAACATAAAGTTTCTTCATCAGAGACTGATATCAAGTGGATTCGGGTAAAGTCTAAATATCCCACGATCATGCCTCATTGGCTCAGCCATCAGTTCTATTATCCAATAGGAAAGCGACTGGGGCGGGGTTAGAGTCCCGAAGTGCATGCGTCACTCACAATGTTAAACATATGCAAAAAAACTTCAAACAAACTTTATTAACAAAGACAATGTTAACCATGACGCGATTGATGTGCTAAAACAAGAAAAAAAGTATTAAAACATGGCAAAGAAACACAATAGCAAGTATTATCATTGCCCTATGGACCTGGATGATCAATGGGGAGATATGTGAAGCATAAGAATGCTCAGAACGGGCTAAACATATAGAGCAGCAAATAGAAGATTAAAATTAGTTCAAAATGTTAAAAGATACTTTTAATAAAGGACATGGAATAGTTAGAATATTAATACTAATTAAAAAAGAGTTGATTGTGTTATAAAAGAATTAGTACAGAGACCAAATATCTATGTCTTCATTTAAACCTCCTGGATGCAAGGTGTTTAATTTGTGTATCCAGAAGGTTTCCTGCCTAGATAGTTCCTTGACCCTATCCCCCCCTCTCCTATTTTTTGGAACATGCTTTATACCTTTAAACAGGAGGGTTGAGGGGTCACTGTTATGGCATGTTGCGTAATGTTTCGAGAGGCTGTGTTTCATAAACCCCAATTTAATATTCCGCAAATGTTCTAAAATGCGTACCTTTAAAGCACGCTTAGTGCGTCCCACATAAAAAAGGCCACAAGGGCATTCTAATAAATACACTACATGGTCGGTATTACAAAGAATAAAATCATTAATATTGATAATTTCACCACTTGGACATTTAAAATGTTTTTTATCAGGATGCATATACTTGCAAACAGAGCATTTCCCACATTTGAAGTTCCCAGTTGGTTTAGTGCTCAACCAATGCCTCTCCCCACTAGGTTGTTCTTTTAATTTAATATCACTAGGGGATAGCGTATTTTTTAAATTTTTAGCCTTTCTATAAATAAATTTCGGGAATTTCGAAAGGTGGGTGCCCAAGAGCGGGTCATTTGAAAGAATTGGCCAGTGTTTTTTTATAATTTTCTCTATCCTGCCTGTGGATAGAGTGGAATAGGATCTTGGATGACTGCTCCATATCATTAATGAAGCTCATTATTTATGAGAGAACTAAAATGTTAAAGACAATGGATAAGGAGATCTCTGATGTTATAAAAGTGCTGGAGCCCCTGGTGGTCGAATATGACTGCTCGGAGCTGGAGCACGACCTCCGCATGAAACTTGAACATGCGGAGGAAGAAATTATAAAAAAGAATCATGAAAAGTTTTTCAGAGACAAAGCTGATTACGATAACAATAGGCAAAGAAATTGGGCTAAAGACCCAGAAAGAAGTAGGTCTGTAAAAACAAACCAGAAAGGTGGGGATAAAAGAGATTCCTCTCAATCCCAAACTAGAAATAATGAGCAGCATAGAAATTTTATATCTATCCCTAACCAAAGAGGCTGGGAAAATTGGAATGAGAGGGGCAGGGATACCCAAATCTATGAAGATAGAAGGGGTTATACCCCAAGCAATGGGTATCCCCGTCAACATAGACAAGAGGGTCATTTTAGAAACCCCAATTACAAAGGTAAAAATTACATTCCAAATTTTAAATATGGACAAAGAGAATATGTTAAATACGAGTCAAATTTTAATCAAAGAGCTTTTAAACCAAGTCCTAGGCAGAGATCACCGGCCCATCCCTCACCCTCGGGTTTTTTAGACTCCGTCAAGAACAGACATATAGATCCCCAAAAAAAGGGGGAGACTCTGGACGTAGTACACAAACCAGAGATAAAAGAAAGAAGGAAAAGTGTCCTGTCAGGCGGGGGACAAGAGGGGGGGCCAGACTTAAAGAAAAGAGACTGCGAAATGCCGTAAAAAGTACACCCTTCAATGGAATTTTTAATCTGTCCACTGTTATTCTGACAGATGATCAAAACAAAGTACTAGATAGAGGCCTCACTTTCTCCCGATCCTGTGGTCCAAGTGGCTTTCAGCTATACTCAGACCTTCAGAAGTTTATACGAAATCTTACTCTGAAGAGACATTTTATTAAATCTGACATTGAAAATATTCCACAAAAAGCTTTTTACAGTAGATGACATCCTGTGCATCTGGGATGGCGACCAGGGTTCAATTGATCTATTCCTACTGTACATAAATAATAACGACAGGAATTTGACTTTTACCCATGTACAGCATGAAAATGAAATAAACTTCCTGGATCTCAATCTTAAGGCATTATCTGATGGGACTGTGGCAAATAAAACCCATTTTAAGGAGGTTGATTCAAACAACCTCCTTATGGCCACAAGTAATCACAAAAAAACGTGGATATCTAATATCCCCAGTGGCCAATATTATAGATTGAAGAAAAACTGCAGTACAGTAGTAGATTTTGAGGATCAAGCCAAAGATTTAACATCAAGATTTTTGGAGAGGGGATACCATCTAGAAAAACTAAATGGGGATCTGGAGAAAATAAGAAAACTAGAGAGAAAATCCATGTTATTAACTAAAGAGAAAAAAAGTAAAAAATTCATAAATGAGGGAAAGAGCAATGTATCTTTTATTACAAATTTTAATTCCATGACAGGCAGGATAGAGAAAATTATAAAAAAACACTGGCCAATTCTTTCAAATGACCCGCTCTTGGGCACCCACCTTTCGAAATTCCCGAAATTTATTTATAGAAAGGCTAGAAATTTAAAAAATAAGCTATCCGCTAGTGATATTAAATTAAAAGAACAACCTAGTGGGGAGAGGCATTGGTTGAGCACTAAACCAACTGGGAACTTCAAATGTGGGAAATGCTCTGTTTGCAAGTATATGTATCCTGATAAAAAACATTTTAAATGTCCAAGTGGTGAAATTATCAATATTAATGATTTTATTCTTTGTAATACTGACCATGTAGTGTATTTATTAGAATGCCCGTGTGGCCTTTTTTATGTGGGACGCACTAAGCGTGCTTTAAAGGTACGCATTTTAGAACATTTGCGGAATATTAAATTGGGGTTTATGAAACACAGCCTCTCGAAACATTACGCAACATGCCATAACAGTGACCCCTCAACCCTCCTGTTTAAAGGTATAAAGCATGTTCCAAAAAATAGGAGAGGGGGGGATAGGGTCAAGGAACTATCTAGGCAGGAAACCTTCTGGATACACAAATGAAACACCTTGCATCCAGGAGGTTTAAATGAAGACATAGATATTTGGTCTCTGTACTAATTCTTTTATAACACAATCAACTCTTTTTTAATTAGTATTAATATTCTAACTATTCCATGTCCTTTATTAAAAGTATCTTTTAACATTTTGAACTAATTTTAATCTTCTATTTGCTGCTCTATATGTTTAGCCCGTTCTGAGCATTCTTATGCTTCACTTATCTCCCCATTGGTCATCCAGGTCCATAGGGCAATGATAATACTTGCTATTGTGTTTCTTTGCCATGTTTTAATACTTTTTTTCTTGTTTTAGCACATCAATTGCGTCATGGTTAACATTGTCTTTGTTAATAAAGTTTATTTGAAGTTTTTTTTGCATATGTTTAACATTGTGAGTGACGCATGCACTTCGGGACTCTAACCCCGCCCCAGTCGCTTTCCTATTGGATAATAGAACTGATGGCTGAGCCAATGAGGCACGATCGTGGGATATTTAGACTTTACCCGAATCCACTTGATATCAGTCCCTGATGAAGAAGTTTAATCCCTGCAAGGACACATAATCCGGTCTCCGGAGGCATTGGGTAACATATCCCGAAACTGCTTGATTTTATTGCAATTGATGTACGCACATTACTCACCCTTTTATTGTTTATGTGAATAATATTTGTAATGCACTATGAGCGTTGTGCGCTGTGTCTTTTTTGTATCCATTTGTTAGCTCCAGGGGGATTCTGAGCCCCCCCCTTCATCACAGCTGCAGACGCTCAATTCTAGGTTAAGTTATTTAATTCACTTATTTTCACTTATCACGTCACGTTACAACTTAGCTGCGCACTGTTATTTCTTCTTTTTTTACACAGAGAAGGCAGGAGTCTGGGTGCAAGCTGAGGTCAAAAATACAAGAAGTAAACAAGACAAAGGCAGGGCCGCAGGAAGCTTGAGGTAAGCACAAGTTACTAGATTAGAGTTTATGCTCAGCAAGTTTGCAAGAGGACTGGCTGAGCCAATAAGGATTAAGCAGCCAATGGAGAAGCAGCAGGAGGCTGTGAGCAATAAGTAATCACAGGTATACTGTGTACTGATAGGTAGGGGCGGAGTGAGTAGCAGCTGTGGAATAGTTGTGAATTAACCCCTTGCTTGCCTGTGTCAGCGCGGCGTCTGTGCGTAGCTAGCGTGTGCCGTGCGTTGCACATGTCGTCACGGGAATGGACCCTGGAGATGGTCCCTTCGGTGTTTCCCTTCCTAGCAACTCGGCGCCTGCGTGCAGGTTGCGGTTGATGAGCATCACTCAAGACGTCGTGAGGTAAGTCACGGGGGCGGGGCCTAAGCACAATCCTGACACTCCGCAGTAGTTTATGAGCGAGACAGGGCAGGCTTTCTCCATCTTTTAACGGTGCAACGCCTCCATCCCATGAGAATCCTGCTGAATACAGGATGGTCCCCACAGGCAATACTCCTCTCCAATAACCACCCACCATAGTTGGTCCAACGGCAGGTTTATTGCATAACATCAATATAGAGAGGAAAACACCTCAATGGTAGGCGCTACAAACTCAGAGACAAAAGCATATAAGCTGGAGATGAGTCCAATTAACCCTTGGAATACCGGAATGGCAACCATGAAGTAGAAGTAAATACTGCAGTTTTCCACCATAGTATAATCCAAATTGGCGATCACATAGTATAGGGACCAACTTACATGCGGAGAACTTGGGGTTCCCCAAAGGGGAACCAGTAGACCTACGTGCTCACAGATTGACTCCCTTAGTGATGCATAAACATGGTGATAAGCAGTAATAGTAAGCGTACTCACAAATCCATATGCAGGTGTGCCAGACTCTCCGGTTTACAGTGTGCGTCCTTTGATGTAGAAGCAAAGTAAAAATTGTAAAAATCGGAGCACTGCAGGAAAAAGAGAACTGGAGGCAAAAATAGAAAAATTACAAAAATGTATTGAAGCATGTAACCTTAATAAAAGAGAAACCTCTAACGTGTTTCTCGCCGGGGCGCTTTATCAAAGAGTGTTATTGCATAACAGCATGATAGTTCACTAGACCTGGAGCAGACCACAGGGGCCTGAGGCCCCAAGAGCCCCTACCAATCTCCTCGACCCTCTTGTAGGGGAAAAAGGTAACACATTGTCCTATAATCATCACCACACAATTTGGTGGTCAGCTTTTATACCCGGGGGGAAGGGCTTGTAACCCTGCCCCATAACAGGTTAGGTCCAGGTACTAACAGGCATCACACTACATACATGTGACCCAGTAAGTACCCTCCCCAGGTATGATACTCCAACTGCCGGTTTAGGCCTGCCCCTGGATAAGACAACATAGTACCCTTCCAGGCTAAGGCTAGACCCTGTGCAGGAGTTTAACTACAACACTGCCTGTTCCTATCAGGACATAGTGTTGTGGCCAGTAGAAGGCTATAGCCAGGGGCACTTGGCTAAATAAGTAATAACTGAAAAATAGGACATTGCTGGCCAATAATGCCCTCGTTTTAGACTTAATAGCTCGAGGCTAAATGTATGTTTTATTTCCTTTCATTTCTCATTAATAATATAGACGTTTGTCTTTCTGGAACTCTTCTACATATTCTACATGACCTTTTATTGTACTTAGTGTAACACACAGACACACACACTATTGTAGTACTCTACTCTTTATTTGTTATTAATTTGTCAGGAAACAATTCAAGTTTTTTTTTTTTACTGTGAATATCATGGGAATACAAACGTATGATTTGTGTGTAGTCATTAGCAAAATTCTCTATTTGGCTTTGAAACCTTGTGGCAGAACAGCCTGTAGGCGAGGTCAGACAATAGTCCGCACATGCAGTTTTAGGGTAAACCAAATGTATTGGTTTTATTTCTCCACAACACAAATAAACATTTGGGCACACTTTAAGGAAAAACAAAATTCATAAAATGAACACCTACTCCCCATTGGAAGATCTTGCTAAACATTCCAGGCCCTATCTATCGGGCTGGCTGGCTTTGTCCCGTTCCCAACCCCTAAACATATACCACAATAGTTATTGAACAATATTAAAGTCCTTACTGTATCTTTTTTTGGGAATCTCTGTTCCTAGAGAGAGTTTAGGAAATCCGTCTGGATAGGAGCTTGCCCAGGACAGCTCTGTAGTCTGCCACCTACTACAAGCAGAAGCCTCCTTATCAAGCTGGTTGTCAGCTGTCTCAGCTTACTTCCTGATTGTTCAAGAATTCTTACTGGGTTAACCTTCTGAGTGCTGGATGAAGGACTCAGATGTATGTTTACCAGGCATAATTATCAGTACCTGACTTCACCCTGTCACAAACCTCAATAAAGATTGATAAATGTATACACATAAGAAGAAAAACACCTGAGGATTTTAACATATTCCACTCTCTGTGGAGTGTCTTTCCATTTAGTTGTGTTTCTTCTTGTTTCCCTATATATCTTTTAAAATTTATTTTGAATGTTATTGTACCTTAGAAACATAATGGATATCCTGAGAGTAATTTATCATCTCTACTAGAGAGAAACCTTTGTATATTTATAGAATAGATGAGTTTAGAACCTGAAAATCAGAACAAAAGAGAAAACAGCAAGACATGGAATATTACCTTGTATTGACACAAAGGTATTATAACTAAAAACGAAACATTTACGCACCTCGGTCTATCAGCCTCAAACCGACGGCCTAGTTGAGCGATTTAACAAGTCTCTTAAACATATGCTGCGGAAGGCCATAGACCGAGATGGTAAAAACTGGGATTTCCTCTTACCATATTTATTGTGTGCCATAAGAGAAGTTTCTCAGGCCTCTACAGATTATTCCCCTTTTGAGTTGTTGTATGGGAGACACCCACGGGGTATACTTGATATGCTCAAAGAGACATGGGAAACAGAGTCAATGCCCCACTGTAGCATAATAGAACATATTTCACAGTGCAGGATCGCATTTCAGCAGTGTTGCCTATTGTGCGACAATACATGCAGCAAACCCAGAGTTCTCAGCAGAACTCTTATAATCGGAATGCCAGACTTAGGGTGTTTAGGCCAGGGGCTAAGGTATTAGTGCTGGTACCTACAGTAGAATGGGGCAATATTTCAGGAACCGCAGTAAACCAGGGAATACATACAATAGAATAAAGAAAAAAGAAAGAAAGACACACAATGGTGCAATGCTGATAGTTGCTTGCAGCTGGTATAGTGCACTTTGGATACGTATGCACTCACATGAAATAAGGATATGTGTCAGGCTCAATGCCCCAGGGAAAGACTCCTGTAATGGCTCTCACTAGGGGCTGGACAGATGA
The DNA here is from genome assembly GCF_040206685.1 of Ascaphus truei. NCBI lineage: Eukaryota > Metazoa > Chordata > Amphibia > Anura > Ascaphidae > Ascaphus > Ascaphus truei. The sequence continues at coordinate 366,265,600 of NC_134483.1, forward strand.
GGGTTGAATTACCCTCTTGTCTCACGTACAGTAGGTAGCAGACCATATGAATCAAAGACAAATGGACACAATAGTGTAGGCTGTCACTAGTGTATTGCAAAAAGAGCACAGTAGCAGGAGGCTATTCACATAGTAGCCCTCTGCCAGGGCATTTGTACAATAGACATCAAGGGATACGTCTGCCGATGGAGGTGAGGGTCCCGCTGGTGTGCAGGCTTCTGCACCGGAGCTGGTGCTCTGTCGGCTCCCTGAGTTGTTTATTCCGCCGGCACTTCCGCTTTCCTCAACTCACGTGGTCAACGCTACACGTGATGACGTAGACCATCGGGAATCCCGTACTAGATCGCTCGCAATCGGAACGGGGGCGGGAGTGATCTCTCTTTGTGGCTGTCTCCATCAGCCTGGACAGACAGCCGATATCAGCATAAGCCAATTGAGGGCTTATGAAGGTTGAGCTGCATAAAACTGGTTGTTATACTTTTTATCACATATTTTATTGTATATATCTGCTGTTGTATTTTATTAATGATTCACGGCAATTAGTGACTTTTATTTGGGTCCACACTGCCAGAGGATTGCCAGGTGAAAATCTGTTTTACCTACAGTATAATGTAAGTTTGGCCACCTGGCAGGGACCCTACAAAGTCCTAGAAAGAGTAGGAGAGGTCATCACCATACACCCTGGACTACTCAAAAGCCTTGCACTATCTACTGAATGTTGGTGGAGAACTCTAAAAACCAGCACACCAACCACTGCTCACTCAAATGGCCAACACCACAAATCTACAACTTGCAAACAACTAACCAAATTTCTACTCATACTATTACTCTCTTTAGCAGGTGATATTGAACCTAACCCAGGTCCTCCCATTTCAGCTCTGTCCCATGCCTCTGAGAATTCCACCTTTAAATTCCAAAAAGGGCTATCTGTCGCCCATATAAACATCCGGAACCTGCTGCCCAAACTGGACGAACTAAGGGCATGGTGCCTTATGCATAAACCCAAAGCCATCGTTCTTACAGAAACATGGCTATCCCCTAAAACCTCTGATGCAAATATTGCCATTCAGGGATACTCAATTTTTAGGAGAGATAGGTCAAAGAGAGGAGGAGGGGTGTTATTTTATATTGCAGACACATTACAATCTACACTGTTAAATTGCCCACCAAGCCCACCCTCTTTTGAAATTCTAGTTGGCAAAATCTGCCTCCCCTTTTCTAAGCCCATCTTGCTTGCTGGCATCTACCGCCCCCCTAAAGCCCCTCTGCAATCCTTGACTGATATCACCCAATTTCTTGGCTCCATTTCCTCTCTGAATGAGAAGAGTGAGCTGCTAGTTCTTGGGGATTTCAACTTCAATTGGCTTGACCCTAAAAACCACAAAATCCAGATACAACTCAAGTCACTTAACCTATCGCAACTCATCTCCCAACCCACACGGATAAACCTGAAATCTCATAACCATTCCTTGCTAGACTGGATTCTCTCCTCAAACCCCAGCAGAATCCAATCCTCTGGCATCCTTCCTGATATTTTCAGTGGCCATGCAATAAAGGAAAATTAAACCGCCCCATTCAAGCCCTAAAGTTCTCCTCACTAGAACATTTAAAAACTTTAACCCACAACAGTTTCTGGATGACCTTACCAACTGCCCATGGCACAGAATCGATTTAATCCCCAACCCTGATTCTGTGCTCGACTATTTCCAATCCGAGTTCTTAAAACTCTGCGATACCCATACTCCACTACGCAAAATAAGGGTACGGGGGGCCCACCTTCCATGGGTTACACAAGACCTTATAGCACTCTACCAGTTCAGGGATGCCTTGTGGAAAAGCTACAAAGTAACTGGCACTACCAAGGATCTCAATCACTACAGATGCATGCGGAACATGTGCACAAGGCAAACAAGGCATGCAAAAGCACAATATTACTCTGACAATCTCCACCAGAATACATCAAACCCAGCTAACTTCTGGAAGGTTATCGACCATATATTCCAGCCTCCTAACCATCAATAACCAAGTAATATCACTAAGGGGGATATTACTCTGACAAACCCCACTGACATCGCAAATGCATTCAATGATTACTTTGTGGGGTGTGCCACTAACTTATTAGCGAAACGCAGCACAAACCCCAAACATGAATCTCATCCTGGGAGTATCCCTACAGTCCCATCCCCTCCCAACACTGCCCACAATTTTCAATTTGGCCCTGTATCTAAAGAGGAGATTATACAAGCGCTCCTCAAACTAAAACTAAGCAGCCAATGTGGACCCGACTTACCACAATCTAGGTTCCTACGACTTGGTGCCCCAGCCATTGCCAAACCAATTGCGTCCATAGTCAACTCTATCCTGTCTGCAGGCCATATCCCTAAGACCTGGAAAACTGCCAGAGTTGTCCCAATCTTCAAAAGTGGGGACAAAAACACTGTCCCAAACTACAGGCCAATCTCACTTCTCCCAATTCTATCCAAAGTCATGGAAAAATGTGTCCACTCTCAATTAAGCGATTTCTACACCAAGACAAATTTCCCTAGCCAATTCCAATCTGGATTTCGCTCCAAACACTTCACCGTAACTACCCTGCTAAAAGTTTGCAATGAAATACAGTGTGGAATGGAACGGGGACAACTCACTGGTGCAGTATTCCTAGATTTTGCAAAGGCTTTTGATACAGTTTATCATGCTATCCTGCTTAACAAACTCCAGAGCTCTGGAATAGGGAAACATGCTTTAAACTGGTTTCAGTCCTACCTATCCTGAAGATCCCAACATGTGTCCATTTCAGGCTCTAACTCCAAACCCCTGGATATCACCTGTGGTGTCCTGCAAGGCTCTGTTCTGGGGCCCCTACTCTTCTCAGTGTTCATTAATGATCTTCCCACAGCTTGTAAGGAAGCCTCAATACACATGTATGCAGATGACACAATCCTATATGCACACAGTCATAGCCTCTATGACCTTCAACACATACTTCAGTCTGACTTTTTGAGACTCGAAAACTGGATTTCCCAAAACAAACTGTTTTTAAACACTGACAAGACTGTAACAATGGTATTTGGGACCAAGACTAAATGTGTAAAGCTTCCAGTGACTGAGCTTCTGATTCGAACCAACGCTAACACCACCCTAACACCTGTCACTAGTTTTAAATACCTGGGCTTATGGTTTGACTCCCACTTAACATGCACATTGATACCCTGACAACCAAGACCTATGCCAAACTAGGGGTACTTTACAGGAACAAATCCTTCCTAAGTCTCCTGGTCAGAAAGCGTATCGCACAGCAGATGCTAATGCCAATTATTGACTATGGAGACATACTGCTGCGGCCGAGTTTATTCGAGCATTTGCCCGTTCTCGGCCGCAGCAGTAACCTGGCGCACGCCGGAGGGTGCCGGGCACGCGCCGAAGCAGCGGAAGAGCGCCCTCCAATCGGGGCGCTCTCCCTCCCGCTGCCGGGTCCGCCGGGTCCCCCGGAACCCCCTGCCGCCGTCCCCCACATCGCGGGACACCAGGGCTCCCTCGGGGAGCCCTGGACGCACATGCAGGGGGCGCTGGCACCCGATGACGTGTGACCGCGCATCGGTGACGCGCGGCACGCCGAGGGAGTGGGGCTAGCAAGCCAGGGCATCCCCCGGCTTGCGGAACTAGCCCTGCTCGGATTAAGTGTGTCGGTAGTGTAGTATATGGCTCGGCTCCTCAAACCCACCTTAGCAAACTTGACACCCTCTACAATTCAATTTGTCGTTTTGTTCTCCAATGCAACTACAACACACATCACTGCGAAATGCTCAAAGAACTAGATTGGTCAACACTAGAGTCTAGGCGCAAAGTTCACCTTTCCTGTCTTGCCTTTAAATTCTTCATGGGCAAGCTACCCAGCTACCTGAACAAGCTCCTCACCCCTACCACCTGCAGCACTTATAACCTGAGATCAGACTCCAAAAGACTATTCATGGTCCCAAGGCTCAACAAAGTATCCGGACGTTCCTCCTTCTCCTTCCGTGCACCCCAAAACTGGAACAACCTACCAGAGACTGTCACATCCACCACCAGTTTAAGTTCTTTCAAATCTAAGGCTGTCTCACATTTTAACCTGGTCTGTAACTGTTTCATACGCTCATAATATACATTTTCTTTAACTGTGCACGCAATGTCTTGTATATAATGTATACCCTGTTCATTTATGTAACTGTACTTGTAACCATGTACTATTTGTTTTACTCTGTGCCCAGGACATACTTGAAAACGAGAGGTAACAATCAATGTATTACTTCCAGGTAAAATATTTTATAAATAAATAAATAAATAATTATAATGTTAGCCAGCCTGGAAGGCGGAAGCCAGAACAGTTATATAATGTTAATCTCTTAAAGACCTGGAAAGAGAGGAGAGCATTGGTTGCTGTAGTTCAGACTGTTTCGTATAGGGAGCCCTCTATTCCTGAAGTAAGAATTTCAAACACCTTGTCTGGACCTCAGAGACAGGAGGTAAAGGAATTCCTTGTGCGCAATGCCCGAGTTTTCTCCCCTGTACCCAGAAGAACCTTGGTTATTGAGCATAACATCAATACAGAGCCTGGGAAGGTCATACTGCTGCGGCACATCTGAGTCTAACACATCACCGGTTTTTCCCTGGCTTTTTCCTGGAATGCGACGCTTTTCACCTGGCGCATGCCGCGTTCATTTTGCGTTCCCAGCCACGGGTCATGCGCGGCTGACGTGCGGTTGATGCGTTTATTGAGAATGGTTCGGATTTAATAGGTTGCAATTCTTCGCGTGTCCGCCAGATGGCAGATATTCATGAATTGTAATGCGCATGTGCTTCAGTAATGTGTCGACTTGCAGGTGTTTCGTTTAAAAAAGATACCACAGTGTGCTATTGTAACTTGGCCTTGAGACTGAAGGAAGAGGTTGCAAAAATGTATCAATTTAGGCTTTTCATATTAAAGAAAGACAAAGACCAGTTTCGGTTACAGTATTCTCCAGAGACCCGCCGTCACCATGAGTGTTCAAGTGCAGCCCGCTTTCCAAAAACCCGACAGAAGTTACGCGTATTTGATATGGGTCGCAATTAATGTAACAGAGGATAAGATGGCAATAGTTGTTCAAATTTATCAGTATTTTGTCGAAAACTATGACTTTTACAAATTTTCGCCAGCTCTTCATACGTGGAAGCGTGCAATAAGGAAAAGGTTATGTAGCGATCCCTGTTTTTATCGTATTGAGCCACAATTTGTTGGAGAGTATTGGTGTGTATCACCGGCTTTTTCCTGTATCTATGATCATGATGACGGCAAAAGGCGAAGGGTCGTGTTAAAACCAACTAAGGAACAACAGTCGCTGCCAAGCAATGCACCAGCACCGGCTTCCAGTGACAAGCCTGAGCCGGATTTCGCGTGCAGTTTCGATCAAGCTTGAATGTACCTAAGCAATTTCCAGCCTCATCAGCTGACTACAGGTGGACTAGTCCCGCTGCAAACTATCGACGTGGATGATCAAGAACGCTGGACTGGCAGTGGACCGGCGCCAGCGCCAGCTGAATGTGAAATTCTATGGTGAGTATTGTTGCCGTATTATTTTCTGTGTTTTTTTTATTTTGACAATACAGTATCAATATCGGTGCGATTCAAAAGTCAAGCGATTCTCCTGTAAGCAATATTATTGGCTGAGTGGTTTCTACAGTACTGTACTGCAGATACTGAACTACTGTATTGGTGGAACGCTAGGCGCATGTGCATTGGAACCTTCTTGAAACGCATATAGTATGCGTGTCATTACATCGACGGTAGGCGCATGCGCATGTGAACAGGAGACGCCCCCCGAGAAAATTATTGATGGGACTGACTGGGAACTTCTTTAGGGGGCTAACCATTACAGTAAAACCTTTCTTTTTGTTTTTCCTCAGAAAAGAAAACGGCTAATCGAGGGAATTCGATGAATAATATCGCTATGTGTAACAATGCCTGCTGAATCGGATTTAAAAAACCACGTACCGGAGTGTACAGTTTAGCGGCCGTAGTTATTGATTAGGATAGAATACTGTAATACTGTACCTGAAACAGTATGCTGATGTTTTCCGGCCGTACAGTATACTGTACAATACTTTTTTATATACAGTACATTTTATATACAGTACAGTGTAATAAAGCCGAAAAAATAAAAACTATGCATTTATTCTACATGTATCACATACATTATGTGTCTTCTACAGTATACAGTGCCAGTACCTACAGTACAGTACAGTTTGTGCCGTCTATTTTTTTTTAACACTCATACTGAGCATGCTTACAGTATACAGTGCAGTATGCCTCGACATTCTAGAAACACTTTATTTTGTTACAGTAGCAAAGGAGCAAATGGAACAATGTAAAACAAATCAACATGTTCTTTTATTGGTGGAGTAAGTACAAAAACATTTATTTACAAATACTGTACAATGTAGAAACATTTTAAGTGCACAGCAATTCAAAACATCAACAGGTGTATGGTTTACTGCTACATTTGTGAAAACATTTATGTCAGTCAGTATGGTTTACAGTCACATGTTTTAAAAACAAATTATTTATTCATAAAATAAGCAAAACGCAACATCTCCTTTATTAAAGAACGGCAAGTCAAAACATATACTGTAAGTGGGATGGTGTGCAAAACAGTCTGCACCAGTACAGTCCTTGAAGGCAGCAAACAGGGCGGGTTTTCAGGGTAACCTTTGAAAACCGTGCCTGTTTGCGGCCCCCAGGGACTGGAATTGTGCAGGTCCTGTGTGTGGACAGCAAGTTAAAACATTTCTGTATAAATACAAGTAAAAAACCACACAACAACATCTCCTTTATTTAAGTACAGCAGGTGAAAACATGTAGAGTACAATACAGTTCAGCACAACAGTATGGTCTTACCTGTGATTACAAAAAAAACTTTATTCATAAAATACAGTATACAAACGAAACATCTCCTTTATTAAAGAAACATATACAGTACAGTGGGATGGTGTGCAAAACTGTTAGTCAGACCTGCACCACTACAGTCCTCGAGGGCAGCAAACAGGGCAGGTTTTCAGGACAACCTTGAAAACCGTGCCTGTTTGCGGCCCTCAGGGACTGGAATTGTGCAGGTCCTATGTGTGTGGACAGCAAGTTAAAACATTTCTGTATAATTACAAGTGAAAAAACACACAACAACATCTCCTTTATTTAAGTACAGCAGGTCAAATCATGTAGAGTACAATACAGTTCAGCACAACAGTATGGTCTTACAGAAAGTCCTCCACATTGTCCGTCCATGGCCGATTCCTTGCATGGCGCAAAACGCCATTAATGCAGTCTCGAACGCCTTTCATTACAGGATCTGTAATTGGATAAAAGCGCCGCATTTCATCCTGAATGTTCTTTCTTAAATTGGCAGGAAGCGCCTTTTTAACGCGATTTCCTTCGTAGTTCACTTTGAAGGCCCAGTCGTAGTACAACGAGTAGGGAACATGGTGCTTAAAAAGTAGCAAGGCATACTTGTGGGGTGCACCAGCACTCTTCACCCTATACTTCTCCCTGAGCGCCGGTGGCATATCGCACAGGGTGATGTCGGGCACCGTATCGATGCGAGCGAATGTAGGTCTTTTGGGAGCGGGTGTGCTTGAGGCGACGGGCGATGGTAGGTTGTCTGTGAGGAAGCTTTCCTCAGGTCTTGGTCGCCGTGTTGTCTCCTGGCGTGGTCTTGACGGGGTTGTCATGTCCTCCTCAACGGCATACATGTACACTACATCTTCTGGTGGAGGGGGTGCGCTTGGTGATGGAAGGGGGTCGAAGGTCCCATTCATCACATCCATGTCACCCCCCTGCTCGGGGAAACAGGGGCAGTAACACCGAGCAAATAATGTATGCCCGCTATGTCAGCCTCTATCTTCTCCATCCGTCGATCCATCCATTGATCCATTTGTAGCATCCGTTGCTCCACATTTAGCACTGTCTCCAGAAGCAGATCTATCTTTGCTAGCACATTAGAATTCCCGGGAAGATCCACAGTTATCCCATTCAGCATCCGGTCTAACGAGCTGCTTCTTGTGCATGGCGTGTGAACATCTGGGTGGATGGGTGCAACGGAGGATGAGATGGGGGTTCCATGGAGAGAAGCGGCAGCGACGTCGAAGAAGAGTGGAGGAGGTGACCTGTGGATATCCTGTATAGGAGAAGCGGCAGCGTCGTCGAAGAGGGATGGAGAAAGTGACCTTTGGATTTCCTGGCGAGAAGCAGAGTCGTCTAAGAGCAAAGGAGAAAGTGACCCGTGGATTTCAGAGGCAGCGTCGTCGAATAGAACTGGAGAAGATGGCCTGTGGGTTTCCGTGAGGGTGGCGGCAGCATCAAGGATGAGGGGTGGAGAAGACGGGCTGAAGATTTCCGGGACAGCGGCGGTAGAGTCGTCGAAGCGTATGTGAGGAAGTGGTCTGCGGGTTCGATGGGTTGGCTGCCAATCGTTTTGCGTCGAGAGTACATCACCGTATATCTTCTTGACATAATAAGGCTAACGTCTATGAAAAGCCTTAGCCTTTGGGGTCAGCAGAAGGTTTTCTTTATTGGCCTTAGCCTGTCGCTTTTGCCTTGGCGTGGAAACGGCAACCGCCTTTCGCTTTTTCTGCTTGACAGGCATGGCAGAGGCGAGTGGGTTCCTGCGTCTGTAGAATCGGGGTTGCTCCATGGAAGCAGGTGGCACAATGCAGTATCTGGACAAGGGCAAGTTCAGATAAAGATCATCGAGTGGTGGGCTATGCATGGCGACCAGGTACAGGTGTTGAAAGTGGGCGTACTCTAATGTGAGTCATTACCGTATAAATACACCATCCATTTTGTGGATTCACTGCACATTTAATACACATCGACTAAACATCGAATATACATTCTTGTGTTTGTATTTCTTTCTTCTCGCAGCAATGGTTGTTAAAAAGATTTCCAAGGAGCTCAGCATGCGAGTTAAGGACATGTACACGAGCGGACACCGAATTGCTGCAATCCAATGCTGGTTAGCTACTTCTGGCATCGTTGTGCCAGCAACCACCGTGAGCTATCATGCACACGGAAAAAACAGAGACCGCAAAAGATCACCAAGGGTAACTAACGCGTAAGTATATTTATACAACTTAAAAAAAAAATTTATTTTAATTTAAATCTAATAGTTTTGTTATTTCTGTTGATTTATATTACAACAGTATATATATTTTGTATTTTTATATTTATATCAGTACAGTATATATATTTTGTATATTTATATTTATATTACAACAGTATATATATATTTTGTATATTTATATTTAAAAAACTTTGATAAAAACTTTTGTTCCAAAAATGTTCTGTACATCTACAGTACTGTATCTAATATTTTTGTTTTATATTACAACAGCATATATGTTTTGTATATTTATATTACAACAGTGTATATATTTCGTATATTTATATTTATATTACAACAGTGTATATATTTTGTATATTTATATTTATATTACAACAGTATATATATTTTGTATATTTATATTACAACAGTGTATATATTTTGTATATTTATATTTCAACAGTTTTATATTGCTGCATACTGTATTAATAGAACAATATATTGTATCCTCTTGATCTACTGTCTCTAATTTTTTTACTTACCGGAATGTTTTTCTGTACATTGTAGGGAGACAACTCTTCTGGTGGATAAAATAAGTGAGGAGAATGATGAGAGGATTGCATTAAGGGTCAAATACACTCTGCAGGAAAATCACAATCTCGCTGTATCCGAGACCAGCATAAAGAAGATGAGACGCAGCATTGGATAATATGGACGTGTGAGGTTAGTACTGGACAGTACAGGAGGTAAAAGTGCAGTCTAGGAAACTGTACTTTACCGCAAAAATTATTTATTCCTTGTCATTACAGAGCGTACCCCATGATACGGGACGCAAAGAAAATCAAAAGAGTGGTCCAGGCCCAGGCATGGATCGACAGTGGGGAGACTTTCCAGGATTTCATCTTCATTGATGAGTCTACTGTGTCGCTGGAGAGATTTGCAAGCTTTGCATTCCACAAAAAAGGCTGCATATCTTTGAAGCCGCGGCCAAAACACCCCGTGAAGCTGCATGTGTGGGGTGCCATCTCTAGGCGTGGACCAGGATGCATTGTCATCTTTGAAGGTAAAATATATTAAATATAATGTAGCCTTATGCACTGTACTTACTAGTGTAACCTTACTGTATGCACTGTACTGTACTATTGTGCAGTTTTTTGAGCACTTTTCTTTTCTTGCTATAGGAATAATGAATAAAGTTTTCTTCCAAGACAACATTGTCCCTGAGATAGTGCAATACATCACACGCGAGTTCCCGAATGGTTACCGCTTCTAGCAGGACAACGATCCGAAGCACACCGCGTCAACAGCGCATATCCTTGAGCGCGGTATCAACTGGGTGAAGACGCCAGCGGAGAAAGTGCAGTAGACCGTGTCTCATTTTTTTCCCCCACTGTTTTTATTGTGTACTGTATCTCTTAAACTAATTGTTCTTTTTTTCCAATGACAGATCGCCAGACTTCAATCCGATCGAAATGGTCTGGCATCAGCTGAAGGACCATATCCGGAAAGTGGCGATACCCTCCAAAAAGGACGAGTTGTTGAAAGGCATAATGAGTTTTTGGAACGATGTACTCACCGTGGAATCTGCAATAAATATATAGACCACATTACGACTGTGTTGCCCATTGTGATCGCGCGTAATGGGCAAGCATCAAGAAAGTAGTATTGTGCAGTAGTATTGTAAGTACAGTATGATACAGGTAAGTATGGCACAGATTTTTTCTTTCCCAATAGTCAGAGTATACAGTACAGTAGTTACAGTTTTTTCTTTACAGAGAGAGCAGCACCAGCCATCAGGTTACATACAGTAGTATTTAACATTAGTCAGAGTATACAGTAGTTCCAGTATACTGTAGACTAGTTTGACAGTAGTTCAGTAACTGCCTACTAAATGGTCATTTTTTTTTCTTTTCAGAGAAAGCAGCACCAGCCATCTAAAGTAGTACTACATATCACACAATGCCATAATACAGTACGCACATACAGTAACTGCACTAATTTTTTGTTTTCTTGTCGTTTCAGGAAAAAAGGGTGGCCTGGGGGGAGGTGGGGTGTTGTGTACAGTCTAATCTATTTGTTCAGTCAAATGTACAGTATATAAACAGCAGTATTGATGTACACAAAACCTCTCCTCTCTTAATGAACTACTGTACTGTACACGGAATGAGGAACAAGATAATGACGGAAAAAATAATATTACTATGTACAGTATACTGTATATATATACAGAGTCATACATTTTCTGAATCTTGCCATTGTGTTCTTAATCAGTCCATAGCCGAGCTTCAAAGCCTCACTGCGCCTGCGTGTGATCCTTTTTCAGATGGGAGCTATTTAGCTGCTTAGCTGCTTACTGCGCATGAGTCACCCAACCCCCCCCTCTCCACAGAGTCATTAATTTTCTGAATCTTGCCATTGTGTTCTTAATCCGTCCATAGCCGAGCTACAGTACAAAGCCTCACTGCGCCTGCGTGTAATTCTCTTTGAGACGGGAGCTTTGAGGCTTTGTTTACGGCAATGTTTTGGAAAATCCCTTCTCGAATTTGATTTGCACAGAGCATCACCTTGATATTCTAATAATAATAATAGCATGTTTTTGTATTGCGCTGTTAGTTACAGTATACGTAGCGCTTTCCAGAGACATTTTGCAGGCACAGGTCCATCCCTGTCCCGTGGAGCTCACAATCTACTGTATGTTTTTGGTGCCTGAGGCACAGGGAGATAAAGTGACTTGCTTTTTATGTACTGTATTTGGGGGTTGTATTTGGGGGTTTATTGATCAAATTTTTATGATGAACTGCCTTTTGAAATTAGTGTACTCTACTCTACAGTATGTAATTTCTTTGAACTGCAGCACAACTAATCCTTCATCCCTCCCCCACGCACACACAAACTCTTTTCGACAGACACCTCCACAGAGTCATTCATTTTCTGAAGTTAGTCATTGTGTTTTTAATCCGTCCCTAGCCGAGCGTCAATCGCCTCACTGCACCTGCGTGTACTCTAAGCCTCTTTGAGATGGGAGCTAGCTGCTTATTGCGCATGAGTCACCCAACCCCCCCCTCTCCACAGAGTCATTCGACAGACATCTCCACAGAGTCATTAATTTTCTGAAGTTAGTCATTGTGTTTTTAATCCGTCCCTAATCGAGCGTCAATCGTCTCACTGCGCCTGCGTGTACTCTAAGCCTCTTTGAGATGGGAGCTTGCTGATTACTGCACATGACTCACCCAACCCCCCCCCCAACCCTTTGAGGCTTTGTTTATGGTAACACTTTGGAAAATCCCTTCTCAAATTTGAAATGTAAATCTGATTTGCACAGCATTGTGAGAATTGAGAGTAAAAAAAAACCATTAACTGATTCATGTTGTTTTGTCATTCATTCTTATACTGTAGGGGTGGGGGGGGGGGGGGTGGTTGTTGTCAATGATTATGATTACCAGGAATGTGAATAAAAATTTATTTTATTTCATCAGGAACAAAAAAATACAAATATAAAAATCATCATGAATAATACATAATGCAGTCTTTATTAAGTTCTTCTGGCAGATTGAAATTGGATAAACATTTAGAAAACATTTGTAAAACATGGAGAAACATGAATTATGCACATTTATAAGAATATTATGTAATAATATATAATACACTGTAATGTTAACAGCATTACAGCACTGCAAATGCATGTATACTTTAAATATGCAAATTTACAATTACTGCGCGCGCACACACAGACTGTGTACTGACGTAGGTTGAACCGCAAAGGTATTAGACTTCCAAGACAACAGCTCGCAAACGGCCCCCTGAGTTTTTACATGGCATTGCAGTATTGCACACAGCAAGAATAAAATGCTAATATCACAAGCGCGAAAATAACGCAGTTCACTCAGGGCGAAAACGACACAAAACCGCACATAACCGGGATAATCTGAAAATCGCGGATCTAGCCGATTTAGACTCAGGTCGGCCGCCACTGTACATGTTAAACCCTATAGATTAACTGAGGCTAGGCGACAGGCCGTTAAAGAGGAGGAACAGAAAATGTTGGAACTCGGCATAATCGAGGAACTGTTCAGTAACTGGTTGAGTCTTATCGTGCTGGTTCCTAAACCGGATGGCTCGATCAGGTTCTGCAATGATTTTAGGAAACTAAATGCAGTCTCCAAATTTGAAACGTACCCTATGCCCCGGGAGGACAAACTTATAGACAGGATAGGTTATGCCCAATACTTAACCACCCTCGACCTGAGTATGGGGTATTGGCAGGTACCACTAACACAGACAGCTAAAGAAAAAATGGTGTTTTCCACACCAGGTGGGCTGAACCAATATAAGGTCCTACCCTTGGGTCTACATGGGGCTCTTCAGAGGTTGAAGGACCGGGTGTTAAAACCCCACATGGACTATGCCGCAAGCTACCTGGATGATGTGATAATTCACAGTAATGACTAGGACTCTCACCTGAAAAAGTTACAGGTAGTTCTAGACTCCCTGGAGGAAGCCGGTCTGATGGCAAACCCTACTAAGTGTGCCATAGGTTTAGAAGAGACCAAATACTTGGGGTATACGGTTGGTAGAGGGCTTGTGAAACCGCAGGTTATAAAGTTGCAGACTATTAGGGAGTGGCCGAGACTACTAACTAAGAAACAGTTTAAAGCCTTCCTCAGCCTGGCCGGTTACCACCAGATTTTTCCAACCTCTCAGCCCCTCTGTCCGACCTAAAGAAAGGGAAGAGTTTAGTAATGGGGAAGAGGTCTGACCAAGTGGAGAAGGCTTTCCAAAGCTTAATGGTGTGAGGATCAGCGCAAGGCCCCACCCCTGTCACGCATCTTGCGACATCACCAATGACGTGCACAAGCCACTACCGGCGCCCAGGCACCATGTTGCAGGAAGGGCAGACACTGCAGGGACCATTCCCAGGCTCCGCCTCCGTGACGCATCCCACGACGTCACAAGTGATGCATGTCAGCCATAGCCTGTGCACAGGCGCCGCCCCTCTAGGATGACTGACAACGCGGGGACCGCCTCCAGGTGTCACCTCCATGACGACAGGGGCAGACGCCGCTGGGACACAGGCACTTAAGGGGTTAACGAGATCATTTATTCCACAGCTGCTACGGGCTCCGCCCCTGCTTAGCACTATACAGCATTACAGCATACTGATGATGCTCACTCCCTGGAGCCTTCCCATTGGCTCTCTCTCCTTTATATGCTCAGCCTGCCTCTTGGCAAATTGGCAAAGTATAAACTTTCTTGTGTGCTTACCTCCTTGCTTCCTGTTGCCTTGTCTTGTTCGTGTGTTTTGTATTTTTGACCACAGTTTGCATCCGACTCCCAACTTCTCTTACCCCTGGACCATGGCTACGGACTCGACTATTCTTCTCTCTCCACCCATAGACTCTTGCACCACATCAACGACTATCCAAACTCTCCTCTCCTTGACCACAGCAAGTATCTAGATGACTCTCCTACCCTGACCTGGCTACATGACTACCACTCTGCACTCCGGACGTGTCTGCTTGGTGGCTATCAGTATCCTCAATTCAGCCTCGCGGTCCCGCCTTGTTTGTGGTGAGCACTCGAGACAGTATGCTCAGCCCCACAAACATTGAACCCTCTGAGTTCGGTCGACTCTTGACTGCACACACCAACATGTTTGACGACTGGACAAAATTCTGGAGTTAAATAACCAGAGCATGGACATGCTCCAACAGTCGGTTCAAACCGCCACATCTCTGACACATCACCCCGTTTCTCACTTGGCAAACCCCCTGGCTGCTGTTTCTACACCCATCCCTGTGGCTACCATGTCTGAACCACGACGACCTACCCCCAATCGCAACGGCGGTGAACCACATGGGTGTCACCGTTTCCTCAATCAATGTTTCATCGAATTTGAGCTGATGCCTTCCCGTTTAGTGTCTTCCCGATCTAAAGTAGCATACATAATTTCCTTATTGATTGACGACACCTTAGCGTGGGCCTCTCTCCCATCTGGGAGCTGAGATCGAATCTTTCCAGCGAAATCAGACGCTTCACCAAGGAGTTCCGCAGAGTTTTCGATCGGGTTTATTTTCCACATCATAACATGCATTGTCCCTTTAAGGCAAACAAACTATAAAATAAAAGCCTATTTCACAGGAGGGTGGCTAACTACACAAAATTGTCTAACTAACTGAATGCCAAGCTAGGCCAGTTCCAGTCCCAAATACTACAGGCTGCAGAATTTTGTATAAAGAATAAATTGCCCTTAGCTGTGGTGCAGATAATCCATCACAGGAAGCTCCAGGTAATCTCTCTGGCTACTACAGCACCTCACAGACAGGGCAGCTCTGCTACCTCTGCAAGCTTGTTCACTCATGGAGATTCTGTTCCTAGGTGTGGGTTCCAGGCAGTCCCAGCAGGCCTGGAGAACCATACCAAGCAATTGGTTGGAGAAAGTCTTTCTGCTCTCACGGCTTGCTGATTGCTTTAAACCCCCTTTGCAATCAGCAGTTCACTATAATTAACAAGGTGCAGCTGCAAATTGCCTAATTAAAGGAGTTTAACCTCCCACATGCTGGAAAGTATGCACCCTGCAAGTTCTCTCCAACCGACACAGACAGTGACTCTGTCACAATATGTAAACATCTGTCACTTGTTGCTGATTTTCTGTATGTATCACTGATTTCAATTTGGGAGTTTTCTATTTAAATGCATATTTTCTGATCCAGAACTGAAAAATCTCACTGATTCTGGCTTTTAGAGGTTGACAGATCTGAAGTATATACATAAACTAAAGATGTTTTTGCATCAAAAATACTTGTAATATATGACAGGATTTATTAAAGTGTCATGCGGGCTATTATGTAGGTTCTTGCTGCCATTCAAGTGCAAAGCAAAAACTGCCAGAACAGGAGCTATACCCTGCATCATGCTTTGATAAAGACCAGCCATAGAGTATTTTTTATCATACATACAATACAAATGGAGTGACCCTAAGGGACAATGAAACTTTAGAATTAAGGATGATTTTTTTGCAATTTATGTTTATCTCCAACCATGTTCTACAGTGGGTTAACACTATGTTCTGTGCAGTTAATGAATTAAGTAGAAATAGCCGTGTTTGTCCAGTTGTGATAGTGTATTTAAACTATGATTTCCATTAACTTTTTTCTCATAGCACCGGGCAGGAACCTATATATTATTGGGGGTAGAGGATTGAGTGAAGGGGGTAGTTGCCCTGGGGTGGGTAGTTAGGCCTCTTGGGTGGGCAGTGGGAGGGGTTAACCCTTTCTTACCATAACAGTTACTACTGTTAATGTAATGAAGTGGTAAACCCATCCCACAACCTTCCCAGTAGGTCTAACCACCCACCCTTGGGGCAATTACCCCTTTCACTCGCCCCCTATGGCCCCAATAAACCTGCCTACTGTACCTGACTACTGCCTTAACCACTTCATTGCCTAAACTGTTAGCCACTAAGGTAATGAAGCTGCTTTTATTTTATTTTAAAATGACAGTATTGTAGCAGGGGGTCTCCGGAGCTGAACCGCATTTATTTCAGGTCCGGGGACCCCCTGCTTCCCAAGTTACAGGCCCATTATGGGATGCCGGTATCCCTCTGCTTTGTTTAAATCCCTCGATCACGTGGGCGGTGACACGGGATAATTTAAACATGGCCGCCTGGATACCGGCACCCATAGTGGGGGGATCCAGGGAAGTTCCTTTTTTCGGTCGAGGTGCAGCAAGGATTTGGGGCCAGTATTTTTCTGTTTATCCACTATATTCTGTCCACATAGCCTTGTGCCATTTCAAGTTAAGGATACATTATCCCTTTATTCAGGTAGCACCCCCGTTTCTTCCTTATCAGTAACCCCATAATGGGGCTTGTAACTCGGGAAGCAGGGGGTCCCCATACATGAAATCAATGCGGTTCAGCTCCAGAGACCCCCTGCTACAATACTATAATATTAATATGCAATAACACCCCCTCGATCGCCTGTTACATGTGCGCAGGTTGATTGACTGATTCAGTCTATCTCTTACTGAGCGTCTCTAACAGACAGATAGAACCCGGTAGGATTCACACAGCGCGAGTCCCATTCAAACCCAGGGATCCCCGCTGTGTTAATTCGATGGGCCATTAAGTCTGCTTTGGGCTATCTCGCAAGGTTTTTGATCAGAATCTCGAAGTTTTTGGCGAGATGTGGTCGAATACAGGTGGCTGCATCTGTAAGTAAAATACTGTATGCTCATGATTCAAGCTTTGCACCAGTTACCATATTTCTATTTTATTCAGTATGATAATTGTGTTATACAAACCATAGGTTACACATTGTAAGGTCAGCCATAATAATATGCAATACTGCGTCCAGTTGATTCAGGTTCATTTATAATACAACACATCATTTCATTACAATACTGTGGCAGCTCATTTCCAAATTCATTAACTATCAACATGGGATGGCAGATATTATGAGGTGATAATGTTCCTGGCAGAACATAATGCCTAATTATATTCTTCAAGCACTAACTAACAGTAGCTAGCCAGTACATTAGATCACTGTCATTGCAGTACAATAGATATTACACGTATCTACTGTATTACAACAGAGCAAAATAATAATCCACTAAACATTTTAGATTTCATCACTTCAGTCTGACTTATCAAATTACAATGCTGCACCTACAATAAATAAGGCATAAAATTCAAAATTGTTTATTTGATTCATTCTAAAGTTATTGTTCAGCATTTTGCTTATTCTACCTTGGCAACACAGTAAATGCATGTAAAACCAAATGAAGTAGATCTAAAAACTGCTTATATATAATTACTAATAAAAAAACAAATTAAACAGGGATATTTTTGTCACTTTAAATCATTCTTTGAAGTTTTTTTATGTTTTTTTTTTTAAATTATTTTACTTTTTCTTCTGTGTTTAAGCATCAGATGTAGAATGAACCACTGGGCAAATCTGCTGTATATCTTTGCTAAGTGGCTCCCTTATTCTAATATGCAGTAAATGTGGTGAGTCATGAGGAATGGGAGAAATGCCTTCAGAATCTCTATCGTAAATGTTTTTGTCCACCGAACTAGGCATAATTTGGACCACTTAAACCACATTTAAATGAAGTCCTGGAGAGAGGGAGGTGTGCATAAATCCCGAAAACTCTAGTTATGGCATGCTACATATTTAACTTTATCATAGCAGAAGAAGTAGCAGCGCTATTCCCTGGTATCCCATAATAGGTTCCAGTGCTCACCTAACTAATTACCTGTAGGACAATGACTGCGTCTCATGCCAGATGTTACTCAGGATTAATTCATTCACATGTAACAGGTTTTCTCCCACCCTCTGGGAGATTTTACTGTTACCTGGTGTTGTTGTGCTGCTCACCTGCTAGGCTTACTTAGTGTCCGCTGGTGTTCGTTGGGGACGAACAGGACAGGCTTTGGGGATCTTCCCAGTTGTTCTTGTGTGCAGCGCCTCCATTTCCAGCAGGCCCCACCAGAGCTGGGTGCACTTCCTGCAGGAAATCACTCTTGCACTCCCCCTGATAAACTGCCGTCTCAGGCAGGAGTATAAAACAAAGGATGGTCTTTATTCTTCATACAGCATACCAACGTCTACACTCTTTTCTCTCCTTGGTCTCTGGAATCAGCCTCTGGGGCTTGAGGCCCCAAAGGTCTGTCCTGTGCTCCCTTACTCTCTGGTGGAGTAAGGGGTAGTATCCCACTCCCCTGAGGAGGGAAAGGAAAGTGGCCAGAGCCCTGGATCCACACTTCCAACAACCACTAAATTTGGATCTGCAGTCCCTTTTGTACTTAGGGGGGGATCCTAGCTCTGAGCCCCTGATGGGCAGTACACAGGTCTTAAGCACACCCCCCATCACACAAGGGAGTTGTTTACTGCTGCAGCAGCAGCAAGGGCAAAGATTTAACCCTAACACTTCGTGCGTTGGTTCCAGGTTTTATGTGTTAGGTAGTGCAGATTAGTAGCCAAGAGGATACATGGCTACACACATATGGAAACATCTTCTGTAATATCATTTATCACAGTGTCTCCTCCAGAGATCCTGTATCAATGCTTAAGAATACATGGCACCTTGCAAAATTTAGGGCCATATTCACCAAGGGTGGCACAGGTTTGCACACCTGATCCAGCATTAACTCCCATTGACTTGAGGTTGTAGGATCTGCACAGGAAGATCCTGTATCAGGTGGCTGAGAGAGCACTCTACTCTGTCAAGATGAAATCAGACGTACAGTATATATACTCAAAACCCAAACATTAGCAGAATAATATATCTAACAACAGTTTTTTTTGGTTTTGGCTGGAATTTATGTTGGGCTTCTACCTTTGAGTCACAATAAATGTCTCATGTTTGGCTACTTATGAGGTAAGGAGGTGGCCTCTTTCTTTGGAGTTGACACTCCACTTGACTGCGTGACCATTAGTGTGGTAAGTGTTGAGGCAGGACACATGACCTCAATAGCCTGCTGCATCACCTCAACTATTTATATGGTCAGATAGTTGATGCTGTGGTATATTGCTTGCATTGCTACCATGTAGGTGATTCCTACAATCTCTGATTAAGCACTTGTTGTTCCGGTTTTGCGCCCAATGGAGTTCAATCAAAACCTGCTGATACTGCCAAATTGCAGCTTCTTTCACTCTTTTCCCAGATGAAAGCAGGACTTGATTGGTGAAATGCTTTGGAATATAGGGCATTCCAAAACACCCTTATACCGTACAGCAGGAGTAGTGACTGAGAGAGAATCTTGTAGTGCAGACTTGAAATGGAGAATATGTAACTTGTATGTGAGAGGCCCCAGGACAAGCCAGAAAAGTGGGAGCATTCCATAAGAATACAACCAGGTTTTGCCCAAAGAGGTGACAAGAATCAGCCCGAGGACTAGTAAACTATGTTATTCACTCCTTATATAGATATACTATATATCTATTAGTGTAAATGCCCCAGTGATCACATGTGAGAGACGCGCAGTCAGAGTGATTGATTCAGCCTATCTCTTACTGTGCATCTCTTACAGATACTGTAGGCAGATCCTGGTAGGACTCACACAGCAGAGACCCCTGCTGTGTTAATCCGATGGGCCATTCGTCTGCCATGGCCAATTTTGTGTGAATCTCGGGCAAATCTCGAAATGCATTTTGAGAAATGTTCGAATAATGGCCGCTGCATCTGTATGTTAACATACATATCTGCACTAGGTAGGGGCGGAACTGTCCAAATCCATTCCCCGGAATTTACCAAATATTTTAGGCCAAATCCTCCCCCAACCCCAACAAAAAACATCCACGGATTTGGCATTAAAAAAATCTGAGCAGATTGTTAATAATCAGGAATGATTCCAATATCCTTCTCTTTTTTAAATAGGTTTGAGTAAGGGGTCTCCGGAGGTGAACCCCATTAATTTCAACTCAAGGGACCCCTTCTTCCAAATAAATACACCTCCACTGTTTTGGTACATTAAAATCTCCTGGACCTGAGCAATACTTGACCTGTTAGCCAAAAAGGTCTGAATCAAAGTTTGCCTTCAAATGATATCAAATATATAAATTCATGTTATTAATCTTTGTTAAATGTACATGGTTCAGAACACTTTGTAAGGAGGTAATATTACTGGTGGCATGAATAATAGGATCCACGTTGCTAAGTGTTGAAAGATTTGGTGGAATGAAATGAATAAGGTATACAAGTACTAGAATGCGGTATGGAGAGCTAAAGGGATAATTATCCATCCAAATGAAAAGAAATTGAGAGCAGGCGGCAACCATTTGAGAGATATGAAATTCCTGTTAAAAAACTGCACATATTAAAATGTGTTAATACTGAAATATCCACTTTTAGTTCATTCCAAAACATAACATTGTACAGTAGTACAGAGATTTCACACCATGCTGATTTTCAGATCTTTTCAATAGCAAATCAACGACAGTGGGAAATATTTGGAATATACGTTTACATTTTTTCCTCATACATAAAAACAAATGTCGCTAAGATATTTCTTGTGGTTTTTCCCCAAGCAATATATATATATATAGGTGATAAGTAGTAGAGATGATGATCCATCTCAGTCTGTCTTGAACTATTACTGTAAATTGTGATTTATTCTGTTTTGTACTATTCTATGACATTTAATTTCTTTCTGTAGCATGATATATGAAGAAAGAAGTTAATTTAATGCACTAAGAATTGTCACTTACTGCACTGGGAACAGTACGGATAGATAGTAATATGAAATATTCCCAAAATGTTTTGGACTAATAGATTTCAAATCTATCTCTAGCCTGCAAGCCAAAAAATGAATTTATATCCATTGTGACTTTGGAAATCAATGAAAGAAAAGGAAGTGGGAAACTGCTAAATAAAATATTAGTCATGTTAAAATATTCCATGTTTTTTCCAAATCATTTAATGTTTTATTTATTTGCTGTCACTGATGTGGTTCCATTATTGTGTGTTTTAGTGAATCCCTTCAATGGATGAATAATTGAGGTAATATATACAGTATGTATGTATGTATGAATACAGTATATATATATATATATATATATATATATATATATATATATATATATATATATATATACATATATATATATATATATATATATATATATATATATATATATATATATATATACATCCCAAAAGATTGACCTAGGCGCAAGTGGAGACAAGAAAGAGAAGCATAGGGTAGTATGTTCTAACAATTTTACCAACAAAAGGTACGATATGCACTCACATCGTATGAGATAGATTAAGGCCTTGTATCCACTCCGGGATCTGGAACAATGAAGAGAATCTGGAACATCCAGCAGCATGTAATCCACAGCCAAGCGTTAGCTAGTGCGTTATATTACATGTAGAAAGAGAGGTAAAAAACACACATATAGTGTAACACAGTTTAATAAAAATATATAATCCAATAATAATAGGTAAAAAACTCACACTTTGTGAGTTCTCATAAAACGTTTGAGAATTCAGAGTATCTCACACTCATCTGGTGCTAATAATACTCTGTTGATCTTCTAACAGTCTTTGTTGTTATCCTGGTGTGGAGTTATATATCCACTCAGTGTGATTGGCCGGATGCTCTTAGTGACAGTACACTCAGCGATTGCACTATGGATAGTGCCCACGGTCTCCTCAAATTAGATATTCTCCCCATTTGAACGGACCCTCGCGGGTCCCTCTCTGCACCTAATGTGCTTATAGTACTCACGGTACTTTGGGGCTCAAAAGTTCTTATATCGTCTTCCTTTTGCGGTGAATCACGGCCGGATACAAACTCCTCTCCACCTCTGGTAGCTCCCGTCCTCTGCGGTCGTCCGGTACCTCGTGATGATGTGATGACGTCACTCAGTCTCGCGAGAAGGGATGATCTCCCCTGACGAAGCCGAAAGGAGAAACGCGTAGGGCGTGGATTAAACTGCTATTGAGCTAACACAGGACACTGGGTAGCTGTTACGCTACATGTTTTTATGTGGAGGACTGATTACTTTGGCTAAACAGTGAGTTGCGAGGAGCTGAACGGAACTCTCGCGAGACTGAGTGACGTCATCACGTCATCACGAGGTACCGGACGACCGCAGAGGACGCGAGCTACCAGAGGTGGAGAGGAGTTTGTATCCGGCCGTGATTCACCACAAAAGGAGGTCGATATAAGAACTTTTGAGCCCCAAAGTACCGTGAGTACTATAAGCACATTAGGTGCAGAGAGGGACCAGCGAGGGTCCGTAGAAATGGGGAGAATATCTAATTTGAGGAGACCGTGGGCACTATCCATAGTGCAATCGCTGAGTGTACTGTCACTAAGAGCATCCGGCCAATCACACTGAGTGATATATAACTCCACACCAGTATAACAACAAAGACTGTTAGAAGATCAACAGAGTATTATTAGCCCCAGATGAGTGTGAGATACTATGAATTCTCAAACGTTTTATGAGAACTCACAAAGTGTGAGTTTTTTACCTATTATTATTGGATTATATATTTTTATTAAATTGTGTTACACTATCTGTGTTTTTTTACCTCTCTTTCTACATGTAATATAACGCACGAGCTAACGCTTGGCTGTGGATTACATGCTGCTGGATGTTCCAGATTCTCTTCATTGTTCCAGATCCCGGAGTGGATACAAGGCCTTAATCTATCTCATACGCTGTGAGTGCATATCGTACCTTTTGTTGGTAAAATTGTTAGAACATACTACCCTATGCTTCTCTTTCTTGTCTCCACTTGCGCCTAGGTCAATCTTTTGGGAAATCTTTCGTTACCAGCCTGTGGAGCGGTAGACCTTTTGGCAGCAGACCGAGTCAGGGAAAGTTAGATTGTTAGGGTTTATATCCTCCGATATATGTGGTAAATATACCATTTATTAATCTCTGTGTGATTGTGCTAAGTGTATTTCTTTTTGTATATAGCACTGTGTGCTCATTTGCATGTCATTTCCCAGAATCCCTTGCTGCAGTGGAAGTGCTGTTTGCTGGGTGATAATGGTGAAAGACAGGGTTGCAGACCTGTCTAAGACATGCAAATGAATATACAGGAATATTTACAGTTGTGTATATATATATATATATATATATATATATATATATATATATATATATACAGTGGTCGACAAATCACCAAAAAATCTACTCGCCACCTAGTATCACACGTATGCTGCTTGGGCCAATAGGAGCTCGCCACGATGTTAAATCCACTCGCCCAGGGCGTGCAAATGTATAGGTTTGTCGAACACTGTATATATATATATTCTCTAGGAATAATTGGGATTTGATTGTGTTTATTAAAACATATTTGTATACAATTACTTTCTTTTTGATGATAAGCTGTTCCTGCAAGTAAGAGACACTGCACTGGAGGCCATTTGTGCCCCATCCTTTGCTAACTTATTTTTGGGATGGTGGGAGCAGGAGATAGTTAAATTGACCATTGAGTCAGAGAACACTAAGAATATCCCATTGGGGATTAGATATTTGGATAATATCTTTTTTTATAGGATGGTGAAGCTCTGGAGTGTAATAAATGTATACAACAACTACATTTAATATAATATAAGAACTTCTGAAATGTCTATAGTTTCAGTTCCATTTTTGGATCTCAATGTTCAGTTTGCTGATGATGGGAGTATTGAGACTGATATTTATTTATTTTTTCTTGTCTTGCCTTCAAAGATTTTATGGGCAACCTACCAGGCTATCTGAACAAGCTCCTCAC
This sequence comes from Ascaphus truei, assembly GCF_040206685.1. Classification (NCBI taxonomy): domain Eukaryota; kingdom Metazoa; phylum Chordata; class Amphibia; order Anura; family Ascaphidae; genus Ascaphus; species Ascaphus truei. Next base: position 366,289,944 of record NC_134483.1, read on the forward strand.
TCCTACCACGCGCAGCACTTAACACGTGAGATCTGACTCCTAAAAACTGTTACCATGTATTGTCATCATAACTCTGTGCCCAGGACATACTTGAAAACGAGAGGTAACTCTCAATGTATTATTTCCTGGTAAAACATTTTTACAAAAAAATAAATTAGAAATAAAATTAATTTACAGGAAAGAAATAGCTTCAAATAATCTTCTACACTTCAGTATCTTTCAACCGGAACCACTAAACATTGGTATACAGTGGGGAAACTGTTCCGTTTACGGAGGAATTGCTCAGGTGGTGTAACCTGTTCAATGAAATCTGAAGAACAAGAAGGGCTTTTCACTGAGAGAGACTGTAGAAAAGATGCGTTAGGAAGGCATATCTAAAATCTAAGAGCACTAAATGTGAATCGTTGCTTATACCAAAGAATATTAGAGAAATAAATGATTTAGAAACACAAAATAATCCACTATTTACCGTGTTTCCACAAATAAAACACAGTGGAATAGAATTTGCAATGGTTTGCAAAAGCATTGGTTAATATTCAAACCATTTGGATCAAGAATTATTTAAAGATTTAGTGCATATTTTAAAGGCACATCAGGCAATCACAATTCTCATGATTAGAGATCGGCAATTTTTTTTGGTGGATTTAGATCTGCAGCGGATCAAAACAGTTTCTTTGGTCCGTGGAATTCAGCCGATCAAATTTAAAAAGCGGGAGACCAGCACTTTTAACACGTTTTACCTTCGGGGATCATTCTCTAGGCAAAACAAGGTAGTGGAATAAAATGAGGTTTATTCGGGTGAAACCCAGGTACACAAAATTAATATACAAAATACAGACAGAATACACATTTACTGGGGGTCAAAAACTAGCTTCAAATAGGTGCAGGGTGTCTGCTTCGGAAGGTTTACCCTGACCGGGAACTCGTCCCGAGCGTCCTGGTACTCTTTTTAGGTACAATACCCAACCGCGACCGCTACGTTCTATTCTAAGAACTTGGTCTTCGTGACTGCCAAAGCTAGGCAGACTTTCCTAGTTCCAAAAATGAAGCCGGTTGATCTGCTATTCACGACAGAGCAACTTTGAAAATCCCACATTTGCATCAACGACTCAAGCCACTAGATGGTCTGGTTCTCTGACCGAGCAGTCTCCTTACATAGAATCCTCTGTTCCATCTTTAACATGGAAAGAAACTAGCGACCAATCTTAGAACGGATCGTACCTCAGCCTGCCAGAATCAGAATGGGGGATCGTCTGGCTGCTGATACCAGAGGAGGGGGCGTGCCAAGCCGACTCAAAAAGCTGGGCGAGCGGGAAATATGAATCGGCCAATGGGAAACGCTTGGCAGGCTCCTCCAGGTCTGGCAGTCCAAAAGGTGCCCCAGCGGGGTGCCCTTTGTTCTCCGGACCTAATAATTCACCCTTCCCCGCTCACCAAAAGGTCTTCTCACCTCTGGACATCCTTTCTCACTTTTGAACTCCGATGTCTATGCAGACATCCTGGCAACTATGTTGATGCCCGAGCTGAGTGTATAGATATTAATACATATTGTATAAAACATACTACACTGCTTAATTAAACATATACACTGGCGACACACTTTATTCGAGCTCGGCTAGTCCCACGAATTCGGGTATACCCGGGTGTATTGAGGTTTGTGACTGTTTTCTGCCCGAGTGCATTGAGGTATTTTCCAGGCAGGGATTGAAGCATTTTATTCCCGCTGGCTGCAATACTGCACAGTATATATATATATATATATATATATATATATATATATATATATATATATACTGCATTACAATTCATGAATTTATGCCATCTGGTAGACACACGAAGCATTGCAGCCTATTAAATCCTAATCATTATCATTTAACAGATCAGCCGCCCGTCAGCCAGGCATGAACCCAGGCTGGGAAGGCAAACGCAACGGGGCTTGTCAGAGGTGAGGAGCGGCGCATTCCAGGTATCTGCCAGGTACATACTGGGTATTTGCTCGAATAAAGTGTGTCGGTGCAGTATCTCTTGGGGAACCTTATATATGTGGGGAAATGGGTCTTGCTCATTTGTGCATGAAAACCAGGATTCTGGGGGACACTGTGTAGCTCTGGTGTAATTCACCTCGCATACCCACAAATTATACCTGCGCATCGGGGAGAAATACGGACTACCGGTAACGTTGTTCCCCGAACTCCTGCAAATAAGATAAACACATTTTGACCCAAATATCCCACCTAAAACTCCCACTCCCAAAGTCTCATGTTTATTGGGAAAGGGGAACAGGTAAAACTCACAACAGGACAGGTTTAAGATATACACTACATTGTCCCTGGCTTCGCGTTTTGCAGATTGTTTATTATGATTTGCCAATACACTCCGCGGATTTCGCAAGCAATCCGTTGATGGATTTGTAGAATGCAATCCACGGTTTCAGCAATCCGATGATGGATTTTTAAGGATTGGATTCTACAAATCTGTCAACAGATTGTATCCAATGGCGGTTTTTGATTAATCCGCATCGATTAAAACCGACAAAATTCCTTTTGTGGATTTTACACTGTGAAACAGATTTTGGACAGAAAATACGAGAATATCCAGGAAAAGGATTTGCGCGGATTTGCGCGGATTTGCGCGGATTTGCGCAGATTCACCCATCTCTACTCATTATCAGCAGCTCCTCTTATGTATGTACTCTAGAGATACAATAGAGAAGAAGAAGAGAAGAAATCTAGTGCAATATAGTCTATACTTCCTGGAAATAAAATTAAACCTATATTTATTGCACTCACATTCATAAGGAAAAAAACAAGTACATCAAACAATGAGGGTTCTTACCCAGTCTCTCCATGACATTCCCCATGTGGATTTGGCTCCTGCACATGTCCTCTGTGGGTCGCAACATCACTCCTGGCTTCACATGATCTGCCAGGAGCTGCTGAGCATGAGAAATGAGATTGCCTGACATGCTTTGAAAAAAAGGCACTACTGTAAATGTGTAGGTTAAAGACAAGTAACACCATCATTTATTGAAATACCACATTATACATATTTTGACTTTTTCCCTTTTTCCACAAAGACCTGTGCCAACTGACAGGAAGAATTTATCTATTTGGAAGATACAAGTAAGTCTGGCAAGCACTTTCATGAGGACAGCTGTAGTGTAGGGATTAAATAGGGATATTTTTTAAGGTTAAGAGCGCATTAGGGGAAAGATCCAACCAGGAACAACAGGTGCACAGCTGAATGAAGCAACAAGGACGTAGTGACCAAAAAAGGTTTATAATGAATAAAAAACATGAAAAAGAGTAGTGCTGGCTAACCTCTAACACATTTCACACATAGAGTGCTTTGTCAAAGTCAACACTTGGTATATCTATACATTGTTACCACGGAACCACACCCATCTTCAATAGATTAACATTGATACACTAAAGACATTTGGAATTGCTGTATGGTTCATTATTCTGTATTGTGTTGTCTTTGAGCAATGGTCTTTGTTTCTTTTAACCCACTCTTACCAATTTAAGAGCACATTAGGCTATGGCCCCGCAACCTGCACAGCACACGTGTCTGCCAGGCTGGCGGCGTGTGCAGCCGAGTCCCCCGGTCTGCAGTGAACTGCAGTGGGAAAGACTGGGGGGTGCATGAAGGGGGAGTGACGGGGGTGCGGCCATGATGTCACCCGGCAGGTTCACCCTCATTGGCGGAACCACCTGTGGGTGTGGCCTAGCTCTCCGTCGCGAGTCCTGATCTCAATTCTCTTGAGAGCAGGAGACACTGTCAGCAAAGCACGGTGACCCCCCCCCCCCTCGCAGAAGGCCCAGCCCCATTTTGGGGTGGCTCTTGTCCTTGCAGCGTCTGCCACAACGGGTGCTGCAGTAGCCAGTGGGGACCTGGCCTTACTCTGTGTTTACTTAAACATTTTTATATTTATAACTATGGCTTTAATGGGTCCATTTGAAAACTCATATTGGAGTTAAATAGGCGAATAAATAAATGTATAAATATAATTGTTATTATTATGATACTTGTCTAAGTTAATATAGTGAGGAAATATTAAAGATCAGAAGAAAAGAATGACAGAGGAAGATAGAAGGAGAAAGAAGACGAAAGAAAGAAGATTTTTGTACCTGATGTTGATCTTCAAGGAGGATGGACTCGGGTTGCAGTAGATGACGTCGCAGGTCGAGAGCTTCCAGATACACCGAGATTCGGAGGGTGAAGATTTCTAAAGGTAAGATAAATATTGAATGTATGTAATTGTCTTTTTTCAGTTTTTTTTATTGTATTTATTTCTTTTTATGTTTTTCATTGCCCACTGACTGCTAATGTATTAATCTGTGCCCCTTAGTGTACAAATACATACAGTGACAGGTAATGCATTTTTTTGGGCAAATGCTTGTTTACAATTGATTGTTATTTTTTCTATTTCTGTTTATTGTTTTCATTAAATTGTTTGGTATTTGGATGGCTTGATTTTAGTACATTTTTGGATTGGTTAGTGGTTTTATTTCTTGATTAGTTTTTTTTGGTTAGCTGTTTCTTTAATTGTATAATAGTATTTTGGTATAACATCATTTTTATTCGTTTGCAGTTTTGGTGTTAGAATAATTGTATTGATGTGTAGTTGAGGCTTTTTAGTTATTTTATTCTTGTGGTGCATAGGTGCTTGTTTATTTCTTTATTTGTTGTGTATTTATCATCTACATGATTTTTTGTATATGTTGGCCATTAACTGCTAAAGTGGCTTTTCATGTGCCAATCAATGGGTAGAGGGTGGGGGTACTTGTTCCGGGGTTGGTGGTTAGGCCTTCCGGGTTGGTAGCGGGTGAAGGTGGGTTAAATCCCCCCCTGCGCAGCTCCAGTCCTCCCCCCATGCATAGCGCCGACCATTCCTCCCCCCCCCTGCGTGGCTCGGGGCGTGTGTCCCCCGCTACACAGCTCCGGCCGTGCCCCCCCCTGCACCGCTCCTGTCACCGTTACCCCCCCGAGCAGCTCTGTTCCCCCCCCTGTGCAGCACACAGTTAGGCACACATGCACAGACACACACAGCTAGACACACGCGCACACACACACACACACACACACACACACACACACACACACACACACACACACACACACACACACACACACACACACACACACACACACACACACACACACACACACACACACACACAGTGAGACACATGCACACACAGTTAGACGCACACACACACACACACACACACAGTGAGACACACACACAGTGAGACACACGCACACACACAGTGAGACACACGCACACACACAGTGAGAAACACGCACACACACACAATTAGACACACACACATAGTGAAACAGTGACACACACACATACTGTGACACACACACATACTGTGACACACACACACACACACATACTATGACACACACACACATACTGTGACACACACACACACATACTGTGACATACACACACATACTGTGACACACACACATACTGTGACACACACATACTGTGACACACACACACATACAGCAGCGGCAGCATTTATTCTTACTAATCACTGGCATGTACCTGGCATGTTCCTGGAATGCCACTCTGTTCACCTGGAGCATGCCGGGCTCCTATTGCCTACCCAGACAGGCGCATTACACGGCAGACGCGCGGTTGATGTGTTAATTAATAATGGTTCAGGATTTACTAGGCTGCAATGCTTCGCGTGACCGCCAGATGGCATAAATTCATGAATTGTAATGCAGTATATATATGTATATGTATATATATATATATATATATATATACTGTATAACAACAACACCTATAACCCCTAACATACACATACAGTACTGTACTGCTGCGGCAGAGTTTATTCGAGCATTTGCCCGTTCTCTGCCGCAGCAGTAGCCTGGCGCGCGCCCGAGAGTGACGGGCGCGCGCCGAAGCAGCGGAAGAGCGCCCTCCGATCGGGGCGCTCTCCCTACCGCTGCCGGGTCCGCCGGGTCCCCCGGAACCCCCTGCCGCTGTCCCGCGATCGCGGGACACCAGGGCTCCCTCGGGGAGCCCCTGGACGCGCGTGCAGGGGGCGCACGCTCCCGAAGACGCGTGACCGCGCGTCTATGACGCGCGGCACGCCGAGGGGCGGCCACTAGCAAGCCGGGAGATTTTCCGGCTTGCGGTACCGACCACACTCGAATAAAGTGTGTCGGTACTGTATATGCACATCAATGATACTATAGGCCGTCCCCTGGCGAGATGTGTTTGCAGCAGAGAGAGAACCGCTGCTCTCTCTGCGCAAACATCGGCACATTAAAAATGATTTAAAATACATTTTTATTGATAGTGTAGATGTGCAGGGGGTCTCCGGAGCTGAACCGCATTGGTTTCAGGTCGGGGGACCCCCTGCTTCCCGAGATACAGCCCCCTTTATGAGGTGCCGGCATCTATCTGTGTTTAAAGGTCCCGATCACGTGATCGCGGCCTGTAAACCAAGCAGAGCAGAGGGATACCGGCACCCCCTAAAGGGGCCTGTATCTCGGGAAGCAGGGGGTCCCCAGACCTAAAACCAAAACGTTTCTGCTCCGGAGACCCTCTGCACATGTACAGTATGAATAAAAAACATATATAAATAAACACTCCTTCCATACCTTAGCGGCTATGTGCTACGGTAATGAAGCAGCATTTCTGTATTTTAATAATATTGTACAGTGAGCAGGGGGTTCCCTGAGCCAGAAATTAATGCTCAGGGGACCCCCTGCTCCTGAACAATATTATTAAAAATACAGAAATGCTGCTTCATTACCATAGCGGATAGCCGCTAAGGCAATGAAGGGGTTAACTCACCGTGCCTGCTTTATTGTGGGTAGCAGGGGTGGGTGAAGGGGGTATTTGGCCCTTGGTGTGAGTTTAGGACTTGCGGGGGGGTTGCGGGTGCACTTAACCCCTTCACGACCGTAGCAGTTAATACCGCTACGGTCATGAAGGGGTTAAGCCCTCCCCCTCCTGCTACCCCCCCGCAAGCCCTAAACAAGCACCGTTGGGGCTAATACCCCCTTCACCCACCCCCGCTACCCACAATAAAAAAAAACTCATACACAGCAGCCGCCAAAAAATAAATAAATAAATCTAAATAAATAAATAAATAAATGACTATAAATAAATACATTTGAAATACATTTTTATTGATAGTGTAGATGTGCAGGGGGTCTCCGGAGCTGAACTGCATTGGTTTCAGGTCGGGGGACCCCCTGCTTCCCGAGATACTGCCCCCTTTATGAGGTGCCGGTATCCCTCTGCGTTTAAAGGGCCCGATCACGTGATCGCGGCCTGTAAACCAAGCAGAGCAGAGTACCATGTGACAGGCTTTCAATGATGTCACATCCTTTTTCCCCCCAAGCCTCTGTCACATGGTACTAGAGCCAATCAGAGTAGGGATGGAGTTCCCACGCTCTGATTGGCTACCATACAATGTGAGGGCGGCCATGTGTCTTTTCATGACGTCATCTTAAAGGCAATTGAAGCAAAGCCATTCTGATTAGCTGTGCTGTCATTGCCTTTAAGTGACGTCATCATTTTTTTTTTGTCGGCCAAAACACATGGTTTTCACGGCCCAATCAGGACCGTGGGAACCATGATGAAAAATGTGACGTCATAGGCCTTTAAAAGCCTATGTCGTCTCCATTTTGAAGCCAGACGCCGCGGAGGAAGGACCTCCGGGCAAGAAAGAAGACCAGGGCGTGGCCGCAGACAGGGAGAAGACCCCGCCCCGCGCCGCTAGAAGGAGATAGAAGAAAGAAGAATACAGGTGAAGATAAAGATGGATTACAAATAGAAGAACCCGTGGATTGATTTGGATTTTTAATTTAATGTTTATTATTTTATTGTTTTTTATTTTATGGGTTCCTGATCGTGGATTGGTTCATGAGTAAGCTGCGCAACGGGAGTCGATGGGGCCAAGTAATGGTAAGTGAACTAAAGAAATGTATTTTATTTAACTTATTAATTTTTTCAAAAGGTTTTTTAACATGTGTATTTTTTTTTTGTGGTATATCATTTCTTGCCACTGTATGTATGTATGTATATATGTCTAGAGAGATATATACATACAGGGTAAGAAATTATGTTGTTTTAAAAGCTTGATTTGATGTGTTTTAAATTAATTTGTCTATGCTGCTATGCTTTATTGTGAGTTTAAAGTATTTTAAAATTAGATAGATGTATTCCTTGGTATTGTATTGTGTGTTGCCTTGGTTTTAAAGGTTGTATTCTGGTCGGTACTGTATTTTTTCACAGGCTAAATTGTTCTGCTCCAGGCGTGAATTAGTTAATTGTTTCATTGTTCTTGATGGAGTGTGAATTGTTTAGGGATGTAAATAATGATTGCTAATTGATTTTTGTTTACTTGGTTGATTCATTTGCAGAATGTATACATAGATTTTATGCATCATATATATTGGAATGTGAGGTTTTTCATTGGTTTGTGATGATATAGATTGTGAGATCAATTAGGATTATTAAAGGAAATTGATTTTAATGTAGTGTCTGTATGGAGAAGTGTTTGGTTGTAGGACAGTATGCTTTTGATAACCCTTCTACATTTATTTGTATATTGGTTCATCGTGTGTATATATACTGTGTATATATATATATATACTGTATATATATATATATATATATATATATATATATATATATATATATCTGTATATATATTCAGTATATATATATACTGTATATAGTTGCATGATGAAGCCACTGTACAAATTCATGGGTGAAGGGTGGGTATCGGGCCTGTGTGGCTTAACCCCTTAATCACCTTTGCGGTTATTATCTGATAAGGTGTTTAAGGGGTTAATTGATATCTGAATGTACTTGCAATGTATTGGCTTTTGATTTTTGTTTACTTGGTTGATTCATTTGCAGAATGTATATGGTGCATAGATTTTATGCATCATATATATTGGAATGTGAGGTTTTTCATTGGTTTGTGATGATATAGATTGTGAGATCAGTTAGGATTTTTAAAGGAAATTGATTTTAATGTAGTGTCTGTATGGAGAAGTGTTTGGTTGTAGGACAGTATGCTTTTGATAACCCTTCTACATTTATTTGTATATTGGTTCATCGTGTGTATATATACTGTGTATATATATATATATATATATATATATATATATATATATATATATATATATATATATATATATATATATATATATATATATACTGTATATATATATCTCTCTCTCTCTGTATATATATACAGTATATATATATACTATATATAGTTGCATGATGAAGCCACTGTACAAATTCATGGGTGAAGGGTGGGTATCGGGCCTGTGTGGATTAACCCCTTAATCACCTTTGCGGTTATTATCTGATTAGGTGTTTAAGGGGTTAATTGATATCTGAATGTAATTGCAATGTATTGGCTTTTGATTTTTGTTTACTTGGTTGATTCATTTGCAGAATGTATATGGTGCATAGATTTTATGCATCATATATATTGGAATGTGAGGTTTTTCATTGGTTTGTGATGAAATAGATTGTGAGATCAGTTAGGATTTTTAAAGGAAATTGATTTTAATGTAGTGTCTGTATGGAGAAGTGTTTGGTTGTAGGACAGTATGCTTTTGATAACCCTTCTACATTTATTTGTACTGTATATTGGTTTATCATGGGTGTGTATATAACGTGTGTATATATATATATATACTGTATATATCTCTCTCTCTTTCTCTCTGTCTCTCTGTATATATATACAGTATATATATATAGTTGCATGATGAAGCCACAGTACAAATTCATGGGTGAAGGGTGGGTATCGGGCACGTGTGGCTTAACCCCTTAATCACCTTTGTGGTTATTATCCGATAAGGTGTTTAAGGGGTTAATTGATATCTGAATGTACTTGCAATGTATTGGCTTGGTATTGGCTATGTCTTGTATGGGCAAGAGAAGGAAGGCGCTGGCGACGGACACTTCGTATTGATGAGGTCAGTAGTACTTTATTTATTTGTATATGCTAGTTAATGTTTTTAATAATGGGCAATTAATCTATTATCCATATCTGGATAATAGTTATTTTGCACATTATTGTACTGTAGGTGTTGGGGGGGAGGGTGTATGTATTGAATGTATAGGCCAGGTTTATTTTTTTTACATTCAGGGTTGGTTCCGTGGTTTTGCGTGGGACCTCTGGAGACCACCTGTTTTATCTTCGGGTATCCCAAGGGTATCAGGCTGGTGGTTCCACGGGTGACACATGCGGGGATGACGATGTGTGGTCCCACTTCTGTGGGGGCACCGCCGACCCGTAGTCTGCGGGGATGACGATGTGTGGTCCCACTTCTGTGGGGGCACCACCGACACGTAGGTGCGGGGATGATGATGTGTGGTCCCACTTCTGTGGGGGCACCGCGGACCCGTAGTGAGCACCCGTGAGTTCCCCAGACCCCCGAGGGAACCACCCGAGGCCCCGCAGACACCTGTGGGTCTGACCCAGACATCCTTGGGCCTACCGTGGGGACCCAATTGTGGCCCACGGTGACCTCAAGGAGACCACCTGGGGGCCATGGTGCTGGCAGGATCCACCAGCAGGCCTCCAGAACCTGTGTAAAAAGGGCTGCTGGTAAACTGTAGGTCTGTCCAGGTGCCCTGCCAGCCCACCGGGGACTCGCATGGGGCTGCGTTATGAACCCTGTATGTAAAAGAATAAATCTTGTATTTATGGGGGGGCACAGGGGGTGGGTAATGTTTTTAATAAATATAATGCTGTTTATTGTGGGTCATTGTACTGTTTTTATTGTGGGTACTGGGGGTGGGGGAGGGGTGTTTCCCCAACGGTATGTGGGTAGGCCTCCCTTGTGGGTACTGACTGGGTGGTTAGGCCTCACGGGGGGGAGGGGTTAGTGTGGGAGGGTATGTAGGCATCCCGAGTGGTGGGTGAGGGTGGGTTAACCCCTTAATGACTGTAGCGGTTAATAACCGCTATGGTGATTAAGGAGTTAGGGGACATTACTTTGGATGTTTTAATTTTTGTGTCTGTTTTGCAGAAGCGGAGGGGCCATGGCCAGGATGGGGGGGGGGGGGGGGTAACGGTATGTGGGTAGGGGGTGAGGGTGGTTAGACCTCACAGTATGCACATTGGGTCCCCCCCCCCTCCCCACATTTACATACACTACACTCACAGCATTACAGGCAGGGAGGGAGATTTAACAGAAAAATTAGGGGGGAGGGGGCTTTAAATCTCTCTGCCTTCAGTGTAATCTGTTTAAAGCCCCCTCCCCCCTAATGTTTCTGTTAAATCTCTCTGCCTTCAGTGTAATCTGTTTAACAGAAACATTAGGGGGGAGGGGGCTTTAAATCTCTCTGCCTTCAGTGTAATCTGTTTAACAGAAACATTAGGGGGGAGGGGGCTTTAAACAGATTACACTGAAGGCAGAAAGACTTAACAGAAACATTAGTGGGGAGGGGGCTTTAAACAGATTACACTGAAGGCAGGGAGATACAGGGTATGTACTGTACTGTATGTTGTTTATTGCAATGCTTCAATGTGTGTACAGTATAATGTATAATGTTTTTTTACAATTAGATAGATGTAATCCTTGGTATTGTAAGGGTTAGCTTTGGTTTTAAATTGTGTTTTCTGGTTGGTACTTACAGTATATATTGATTTTTGTTTACTTGATTGGTTAAAATAGTTGACTTGTTTGGAAGTGTTTGTATTTACTGGTACAGTAGCTTGCAATGATATTGTTAACATTCATTCGCAGAATGTATATGGTGGATAGATTTTATGCATCATTTATACAATGTAAATGCAATGTACTGTGTGGATTGGAATGTTATGTTTTATATTGTAAGATCAGTTAGGATTATTAAATGGATTATTATTATTATTGTCTGTATGGAGAAGCGTTATTTGTAGGACAGTATGATTTTGATAACCATTCTATATTTATTTGTATATTGGTTCATCATGTGTGTGTATATACTGTGTGTGTGTATATATATATATATATATATATATATATATATATATATATATATATATATATATATATATATATATATATATATATATATATATATGTATATATACAGTATATATATACACACAGTATATACTGTATATGTATAGGGATTGTTATTATATATATAATGTATATATACAGTATATATATATATACAGTATATATTTATTTCTCTTCATGTATTTATTTATTTATATTTAATTATTAATTGTGGGGCTGCTGTGCGTGAATTTTTTTTATTGTGGGTAGCGGGGATAGGTGAAGGGGGTGTTTTGCCCTTGGTGTGAGTTTAGGACTTGCGGGGGGGTTGCGGGTGCACTTAACCCCTTCACGGCCGTAGCAGTTAGTACCGCTACGGTCGTGAAGGGGTTAAGTGCACCCGCTACCCCCCCGCAGGCCCTAAACAACCACCGATGGGGCTAATACCCCCTTCACCCACCCCCACTACCCACAATAAAAAAAATTCACACACAGCAGCAGCAGCACAATTAATAAATAAATCTAAATAAATAAATAAATAAATGAATATAAATAAATACATTTAAAATACATTTTTATTGATAGTGTAGATGTGCAGAGTGTCTCCGGAGCTGAACCGCTGTGGTTTTTTGTCTGGGGACCCCCTGCTCCCCGAGATACAGGCCCCTTTAGGGGGTGCCGGTATCCCTCTGCTCTGCTTGGTTTACAGGCCGTGATCACATGATAGGGCCCTTTAAACGCAGAGGGATACCGGCACCTCATAAAGGGGGCTGTATCTCGGGAAGCAGGGGGTCCCCCGACCTGAAACCAACGCGGTTCAGCTCCGGAGACCCCCTGCACATCTACACTATCAATAAAAATGTATTTCAAATGTATTTATTTATAGTCATTTATTTATTTATTTATTTAGATTTATTTATTTATTTTTTGTCGGCTGCTGTGTGTGTATTTTTTTTATTGTGGGTAGCGGGGGTGGGTGAATGGGGTATTAGCCCCAACGGTGCTTGTTTAGGGCTTGCGGGGGGGGTAGCGGGAGGGCTTAAACCCTTCATGACCGTTGCGGTATTAACTGCTACAGTCGTGAAGGGGTAAAGTGCACCCGCAACCCCCCCACAAGTCCTAAACTCACACCAAGGGCCAAATACCCCCTTCACCCACCCCCGCTACCCACAATAAAGCGGGCACGGTGAGTTAACCCCTTCATTGCCTTAGCGGCTTTCCGCTATGGTAATGAAGCAGCATTTCTGTATTTTTAATAATATTGTGCAGGAGCAGGGGGTCCCCTGAGCATTAATTTCTGGCTCAGGGAACCCCCTGCTCACTGTACAATATTATTAAAATACAGAAATGCTGTTTCATTACCGTAGCACATAGCCGCTAAGGTAAGGAACGAGTGTTTATTTATATATGTTTTCTATTCATACTGTACATGTGCAGAGGGTCTCCGGAGCAGAAACGTTTTGGTTTTAGGTCTGGGGACCCCCTGCTTCCCGAGATACAGTCCCCTTTAGGGGGTGCCGGTATCCCTCTGCTTTGTTTACAGGCCGCGATCACGTGATCGGGACCTTTAAACGCAGAGGGATACCGGCACCTCATAAAGAGGGCTGTATCTCGGGAAGCAGGGGGTCCCCCGACCTGAAACCAATGCGGTTCAGCTCCGGAGACCCCCTGCACATCTACACTATCAATAAAAATGTATTTCAAATGTATTTATTTATAGTCATTTATTTATTTACATTTATTTATTTATTTTTTGGCGGCTGCTGTGTGTGAGTTTTTTTTTTATTGTGGGTAGCGGGGGTGGGTGAATGGGGTATTAGCCCCAATGGTGCTTGTTTAGGGCTTGCGGGGGGATAGCGGGAGGGGGAGGGCTTAACCCCTTCATGACCGTAGCGGTATTAACTGCTACGGTCGTGAAGGGGTTAAGTGCACCCGCAACCCCCCCGCAAGTCCTAAAGTCACACCAAGGGCCAAATACCCCCTTCACCCACCCCGCTACCCACAATAAAGCGGGCACGGTGAGTTAACCCCTTCATTGCCTTAGTGGCTATCCGCTATGGTAATGAAGCAGCATTTCTGTATTTTTAATAATATTGTGCAGGAGCAGGGGGTCCCCTGAGCATTAATTTCTGGCTCAGGGAACCCCCTGCTTACTGTACAATATTATTAAAATACAGAAATGCTGCTTCATTACCGTAGCACATAGCCGCTAAGGTAAGGAACGAGTGTTTATTTATATATGTTTTTTATTCATACTGTACATGTGCAGAGGGTCTCCGGAGCAGAAACGTTTTGGTTTTAGGTCTGGGGACCCCCTGCTTCCCGAGATACAGGCCCCTTTAGGGGGTGCCGGTATCCCTCTGCTTTGTTTACAGGCCGCGATCACGTGATCGGGACCTTTAAACGCAGAGGGATACCGGCACCTCATAAAGGGGGCTGTATCTCGGGAAGCAGGGTGTCCCCCGACCTGAAACCAACGCGGTTCAGCTCCGGAGACCCCCTGCACATCTACACTATCAATAAAAATGTATTTTAAATAATTTTTAATGTGCCGATGTTTGCGCAGAGAGAGCAGCGGTTCTCTCTCTGCTGCAAACACATCTTGCCAGGGGACGGCCTATAGTATCCTTTATGTGCATATACTGTACTGTATGTGTATGTTAGGGGTTATAGGGGTTGTTGTTATACAGTATATACTGTATATATACAGTATATACTGCATTACAATTCATGAATTTCTCGGCTTCAAAGACAACAGCTCGCAAACGCCCCCATGCGTTTTTACACGGCATTGCAGTATTGCAGCCAGCCGGAATAAAATGCTTAAATCACTGCCGCGGAAATAACGCTATACACCCCGGGAGAAAATGATACAAAACCGCACATCACCGGGATACTCTGAAATTCGCGGAGCTAGCCAAGTAAGAATAAATTTGGTCGCCAGTGTACTGTGACACACACACACATACTGTGACACACATACTGTGACACACACACACACATACTGTGACACACACACACACACATAGACACACACACACACACACTGTGACACACACACAGTGACACACACACAGTGACACACACACACACACACACAGTGACAGACACACACACACACAGTGACACACACACACACACACACACACACACACACACACACACACACACACACACACACACACACACACACACACACACACACACACACACACTCACACACACACACACACACACACACACAGTGACACACACACACACACACACACACACACAGTGACACACACACACACACACACACACACACACACACACACACACACACACACACACACACACACACACACACACACACACACACACACACACACACACACACACACACACACAGTGACACACACATACAGTGACACACATACACACACTGTAAGACATGCACACACACACACTGTGAGACACATGTCCTAGGGCACCAAAAACAACTGCAGTGAGGATGCCGCAGCCTCGCCTCCCCAGCGGGGGACACCAGTCCCCTCCGTCCATTCTCCGAGCTCCCACCGGTCCAGAAGGCGCCTCTCTCCAATCCGGGCGCTCTGCCTGGTCGGTCCTGGGTGTGGGGGGTGGAGCATGCAGCGCAGGCCTCCGTGCAACCCGGAGCGTGCGTGAGCCGGCGTCCGGAGGACGGTGAGCCGCCCAAGGAGCGGGAGCAGCCGCGGTCCCGGGCGTGGGGGGCAGAGCATGCAGCGCAGTCCGCCGGGCGCATGGCGCCCCGGAGTATGCACGAGCCGGCGTCGGGAGGACCGTGAGCCGCCCGAGTAGCGGGAGCAGCCGCGCGTGCGTGCACTGCCAGGCTGCTGGACGGCTCGGAATACGCA
The DNA here is from genome assembly GCF_040206685.1 of Ascaphus truei. Taxonomy (NCBI): domain Eukaryota; kingdom Metazoa; phylum Chordata; class Amphibia; order Anura; family Ascaphidae; genus Ascaphus; species Ascaphus truei. The sequence goes on from NC_134483.1 coordinate 366,305,822, forward strand.
GGTGACGGGGGCACCGGAGAAAGGAAGGGGGGACCGACACAGGGGGAAGTGGGGGGGGGCAGTGACACCCAGGGGCAGAGGGGGCAATACCCGGTGGGGGTGATACCCAGGGGCAGGGGGACTAAGCGGGAGACACAACAGGAGGGAGAGGGAGAAGAAGAGAGTGGCCGGGTGGCAGTGCGAGGAGGAGAAGGGCCAGTCCCGGCCACAGAAGCAAGCCAATTAGAGGGGGCGGCCACGGAGCAATCTGATTGGTCTGTCACTCAGCCTCTGGACAATCAGATTGCCCCTAGACACAGGGACATACAACGGTTTAAAAAATATAGATATAGATATATGTTTTTATCTGATTACCATCACTTTAGGGTATGATACACCCTTTATATCAAGTGATACAGAAAAATTAACATAATTGCTAATTGGGACAAATGGACAGGCATGTATAAGATCCAATGATATGGACACACCACATGTTACCATATTTAATAAAATATCTTACTTCAAACTACCAAATTCTTAACAAATCTGAGTTTACGTCTGACCCCATGTGAGTGCATAGAGTTGAATTTTCCTATTTTTTTCATATAACTGTACTTCCCTATAGAAGTTTTCTATCTATTTGTGGGTATTTTTTCCTGCGCTTCACGACTCAAAGAACACTTATATTCTGGTAGTTTTAGATTACAGCACTTCTAATCTGATGAAAGAGTTATGTAAATTCCTACAGAATAAACAGTTATAGATTTATGGTAAGTATACTATTTGGAGATGGACGGACTAGTGAATCATTTTAATAAAGTCTATGCTCCAAGTTTGTCAAAGCTGGTAACTGTGAATGGGACTAGACAATTCCCTACCTGCTTTTTGTCCCACAGACATCCACAGGATTCTTGCCTTTGAAGTTGTTATATGGGCGACAAGTGATGGGCAAATTGTTCAAAGTCTTACCTGTGAACTTTCAGACAACATTTTCTTTTTCTCTGCAAAAGTCTGTTAAAAAAAAGTTTAGTTATTTAAAAATTGTGCAAAAGCATGCACCTAAATCTATTTCACTGTTTTTTGGCTGCAAGGTTTTTTTTTGTATATTTAATTTGCTTCCCTTTAAGGTTTGCTTCACTTTAAAGCAAAACATTTTTTTTTCTGCTTAGTCGAGTTTTAGCATATTAAAGTGAATTTTCAAATATATATATATAGATCCCCTGAGGAAGTCACGTGATAGTGACGAAACTAGTTGGAACAAGGTGGTGACGTCAGCACGCACGGCGGTAGAGAGGAGGTCTCTGTACCTGACGGATAGCCTGGTTGCAAACGCTGCACATGCGGTATGTGTCCAGAGCATTCAGCTGATCGGAGGACTGGCATTAATGTGCTGAGAGACTGGCTTATCGAATGTAGCATTGCGGAAGTGCGACAGGAGTTTCCAGCAGCTGTACCATACCAAGGCAGAGTATTACATTGAACCCCTCCAACCCAGCTGACGTACGCCTTAGAGATTTCTCTCAAATCTTCAGTGTTTTTTTAAATCTTGTAAATGTGATTCCTAGGGACTGCGTGTCATATTAAATGGACCTTATTTTTATACAGTTAAACACTATGGAGCCTGCGTTTCTCTTTGTTTTTTTTTCTGTAGATTTTATTGTGGGTGGCTATACCACATCAAAGGAGCTGCAACAGGCCAATAGTTAGCTGGTGGTCTGAATTCTTTCAATTGCATTACATTCTCAGTGGATCCGGATGGACTCTGATTGTGAACTCTAAGTGTTCTATATATTCATTGGTTTACTAACACTGTATTTTTTATATTGGTTATATCACATATAGATTTAGTACTCATTAGTTTTTGTATCACAATATTATATTTAATTAATATTTCACTTATACTCACTTTAGCCTAACGTTTTTTATTAGTTTCATAGCGCTACTTTATATACAGAAGCAACTTTTTTCAAACACAGATGAATCCACAAAAAGTCAAACTTGTGTATTCTTACTTTGTCGAGAAGTTCACACATCACTAGCGGCAACCTTATGGAATACTCGATCTTGATAGGAGACATGGGTAGCAGATGCTTGTCATGCAGAGAATACAGTTCAGTATGTAATACAGAGCAAACAAACAATTATAAACCCTCTAAAAAGCGCTAACCTACAATTAATATAAATTAATGTGAATAATACTTATCAATATCAGTGTAGTAATAAATAATATAGTGAAAAAAGCAGCCTAGGGGAACAACAAACACCAGATCATTCCTAATCTAATACATAAAATAAAAATACAAATAAGTGTCCCCGGCGCTTAAGTGATCAGTCCACGATACCGTAATCAAACAAAGATAGTCTCTGATACAAGGCTCCTTCTGGACAGGTTGATGAACTGGTTGATTAGAGTTCCAGATGGGTAGGGTGTCCTTATTGCGATGTCTTCACTGTTTCTGAAATTACAGAAAAAAGGGCACACCAATTGCGCAGTATACCACAGCAACAAGTCCCTATCTAAAACTGTCGAATCCTACTCACAGGATAAGAAATTGCATATTCAGGGGAGAGAATCTGTGCACACTTCCCGTCTCAGCACGGCTTCCCACGGACCCCACGTGGTCTAGTTTGTAGATCTTCCCTCAGATAGGTGATGTTGATCGTAGATAGTAACGATGCAGCACCCACCAGCGGTATGGACAGGGAATAGGACAATGATGGTGTAATATGTAACAGACTTTATTAACACACTTAAAATATAAAAACCACACTCACATGGTAAGGGGGTGAGTAGTACAACTCACGGATGCCGTCCGCAACTTGAAAGTCCCTCAATCCGCAGCGGAGAGATTCACTGCAGGAACGCATTGCTGACGTCACCCGTTCTGCTGGTAGCGGGTGTTGCGTGTATGCTGTGGTATACTGCGCAATTGGTGTGTCCTTTTTTCTGTAATTTCAGAAACAGTGAAGACATCGCAATAAGGACACCCTACCCATCTGGAACTCTAATCAACCAGTTCATCAACCTGTCCAGAAGGAGCCTTGTATCAGAGACTATCTTTGTTTGATTACGGTATTGTGGACTGATCACTTAAGCGCCGGGGACACTTATTTGTATTTTTATTTCAGTATGTAATACAGTTGAGGTACACAATTAAATAAGTGGGGACATTTTCCGAAGACAACCTAAAAGGAGCTCAGGGAAAACAGGAAAGCTATTACAAAACTTTAGGAATATCATCCAGGTGACAGATTTCTGTAGCTACTACTGTACTGTACAATTCTCTAAAAGTTAATTATTGTCAAAATGGCAAGGAAATTACAACATCTTATATAGAGTAGGGAAACATACCCCCGTGTAGGGTTGCCAGGGAACCAGTATAAGGAGCACAGTGAATCACCGGAGGACACCGGAATGGACGCAAGACCCCAGCTGGAATGACGAGAGCTGTGGTTGACGGAGACGATTCAAGTGACCCGAGCTGGCACTTTTCTTTAATACTCAACTATCTTTGTGAGTATAAAGCTGATGTATACTCGATTCTTTACATAATGTTGGACTTTTTATGAAAGAGGCTTCAGAACTCATCTGTGGCTGTGTGGGAGCAGAGGAGTCAAAAGAAACCTTTCTGTGCCTGGGGTCAGGCACTTACACGTAAGTGCATACCTCACAAGTATAATCTTTCCTTGTTGCATGAACTTGCTTCACCATTATATTTTTCTTTTCTCTTTTTATTTTTGGAGGTGCGCTGAATTTTCCTGGACTTTATAGAGTAGGGAAAGTAAATCATAAGGTAAGTACATCCAGAAAAAGATGATCACAGATATTTCATGTGAACCTCATTAAACCATTGATTGAACGGGAAGCCTCCCTTATCCGTCCAGTTGAATCTGCACAAAATGTTGGCCCTGAAGCCAGATTAGTACATAATGAAGTGTAGGTGTTGATGGAAAAGAGCCTTCTTGGAGAGTGTAACGATGCGCGGAACACGCCCCCTGCGGCGTGTTCCTTCCTTACCTGTTTACTTCTGATCGTCGCCCTCTAGCTGCGAGTCAAGATCCTGTGTCTTTAAGGATTCTGAAGCAAGCAACGCCATCTTGCTTTCTGGCAAACCCTGCCCTCTTCCTCCTGACAGGAAGTAAGCCTCTCTTTGACTTTCTCTTTGCATTTAGTCTTTTGCTACCAGCCCTGGTGCCTGCTAGTACTCATCGCATACTGTTCCTGTCTGGACCTCCTTGGGACCTTTACTTATCTCCTGTGGATTCCGGAAGACTGGGACAGTCACTCATACTACTGAGGTTAGTTTATCATCAGGAAGTGTAGGTACCTGCTTAGTAGGGTTCACCTTGACGTCGTAGCAGGCTTATAATTCCTTGGCCAATGGATTAGACTAAGAACCCTTATGTTATGTTTAGTTTTGCTGCACCTTGCTGTTTCTGTCACTATGCCTTTAAGAAGTCTGGACGTTCTCCAAGAAGCAGTCCTTCTCTGGATGTTACCTAGTGCTCTGGACTTCATGTTCCATGTTTCCTGGTTTCCGTTTCCAGAATCCCGTGCTGAAGTGTTGGCTTCCCGCAACCCCCGCGTTGGTGCCTGAGAACGCGCGCACTCAGAACTGCTGTCAGAGCATGCGCGCACATGCAGCTGGATCACTTGTGTCTCTGAGCAGGAACCGCACCTCCGGAATGAGAATGCGCAACGCAGTCACGTGACTGCGTGCGCCGATCCCCAGCTGCATGGCAACTTACTCCCTTCGTATCCCCTGTGGCCTCCCCACCTCGCTAGCGGGTCCTTCCCTTTGTTCCCTGCGCTTGTGAGGACAGCACAAGCGTGACATTATGCTCGTCCCAACAAACGGACCCCCAGAGGTGGCCCCGCCTTCCATGTTCCATGCCATGTTCGTGTCCATGTTCCTAGTTCCTGGTTCCTGTGCCCCTGTATCGTTGGGAGATCCTAGTCCCCCCTAGTCTAGTAAGGATCGTTCGGAGTCTGATCCTGAAGGGGGGGATACTGTAAGGAATTGGGGAACACGCCCCCTGCGGCGTGCTCCCTCCTTACTTGCCGCATCTCAGTTCCCGCTCTCCTTATAGAGCATGCATGCACCCGCGGTTCCCTACTCGTACCACGGAGCCCGGCCACCCCCGGTCGCATCACGCATTTTCTCACGTGTGGCGCGTACACGTGACGCCGTGCGCCGCCCTCCAGCTGCGAGTCAACTTTCCCTTTTTCCCTCTATTTCTAACTCTGAATCTTCCATTCCAGCCCTTGAGGTTTTTCCTGCTTTAACCCCTGCTAGGCAGTCCTGTGTGCTTACCAGTCAGAGAAAGAATCCTTTCTACTTCCACGTTCTAAGCTTGAATTTCTAAGTTCTGTTCCCAGGGCTATTCCTGTATTAACCCCTGTGGGGCACCCCATAAGCCTCCTTTGGTAACTCCCTGTTCTTCGCCAGCCAAGGTCACGTCCCTAGCTCCAGAAGAGAAATCCCTTGTGTCTCCCATTACAGAGGAAAAGCTCCCTATTTTTTACTCTCAGGCACTATCTGGCGTATTCTCTACCCATGCCTAGTTTCTCTGATGTCTCTCTGTATGGCATGCGCCGTCCTCTAGCTGCGAGTCAAGATTCCCTGTTTATTCTCTGTGTGGCGGGCGCTGCCTCTTGCTGCGAGTCTTCCTTCCTATGCATCGCTGCCCCTTAGTCTCTTGGATCGCTCGGAGTTCGATCCTTAAGAGGGGGGTACTGTAACGATGCGCGGAACACGCCCCCTGCGGCGTGTTCCTTCCTTACCTGTTTACTTCTGATCGCCGCCCTCTAGCTGCGAGTCAAGATCCTGTGTCTTTAAGGATTCTGAAGCGAGCAACGCCATCTTGCTTTCTGGAAAACCCTGCCCTCTTCCTCCTGACAGGAAGTAAGCCTTTCTTTGACTTTCTCTTTGCATTTAGTCTTTTGCTACCAGTCCTGGTGCCTGCTAGTACTCATCGCATACTGTTCCTGTCTGGACCTCCTTGGGACCTTTACTTATCTCCTGTGGATTCCAGAAGACTGGGACAGTCACTCTTATACTACTGAGGTTAGTTTATCGTCGGGTAGTGTAGGTACCTGCTTAGTAGGGTTCACCTTGACGTGGTAGCAGGCTTATAATTCCTTGGCCAATGGATTAGACTAAGAACCCTTATGTTATGTTTAGTTTCGCTGCACCTTGCTGTTTCTGTCACTATGCCTTTAAGAAGTCTGGACGTTCTCCAAAAAGAAGTCTGGACGTTCTCGTTCTCCATTGGCTTCCCGCAACCCCCACGTTGGTGCCTGAGAACGCGCGCACTCCCGCTCTGCTGTCAAAGCATGCGCGCACATGCAGCTGGATCACTTGTGTCTCTGAGCAGGCACCGCACCTCCGGACGCGTCGCGTATTCTCATGCGCATGGCGCGGTCACGTGATGCGTGCGCCGATCCCCAGCTGCACGGCAACTTACTCCCTTCGTATCCCCTGCGGCCTCCCCACCTCGCTAGCGGGTCCTTCCCTTTCTTCTCTGCGCTTGTGAGGAGAGCACAAGCGTGACAGAGAGCAACTTCTTCAATTGAAGGAGCTAGTTGCATAATTTTGGGATGTCTTAAAAGAGATTCCTAGGAAGACACAACTGATTGAACATAAGACTTCAGTCTTCAGGTTTATGCCTCAGTGTGTAGCTAGACACAGTGCTCTGTCAGCAGATAAACATGGAAGAGCAACCATTCAACATAAGCCTATAATATACATCCTCTCTAACTGTGCATGCAATGTATTGTGTATAATGTATACCCTGTTCATTTATGTAACTGTATTTGTAACCATGTATTATTTGTCATATTAACTGTGCCAAGGACATACTTGAAAACGAGAGGTAACTCTCAATGTATTACTTCCTGGTAAAATTTTTTATAAATAAATAAATAAATTCCTTTATATCAGGCCAAAATAATTATCCATTGGAAACCCACTATTCTATGGAGAAAAAGGCCTGAACGAAACTCTGCAATCACTTTAAAGTAGACCAAGCTGCTTTAAAGTGATTGCAAATGATGAAAGACTCAAACGCCTGAGTAACCAAGTAGTACTTGGCACTGCATCCCTTTGCCCTAAAGGGGCAGCACAGAGAAGGACTAAAATAGCAATGACAACCTTGTCATGTGGTGGCTTTGTTATTGTCTATAAGGCCAGTATACCTCCTCAAAGGGTGGCATATGTGGCAGTAAGGTGGTTAATGAGTTTAGTGCGGGGCTGCTTGCATAGCACACTCGTGCACGGCAGTAAGAGCAATCAGCCACTTTGCCTAAAAAAAGGCTGACAAAAACAAGACTGGTGCTCATATCTGGAGTGAGACTGCATGGGGAAATTCTGTTGGACTGATTCTAGATCTAGGGAGGGCTGGAAGCCACTAATGCAAGTGAAGTTCAGACCGGAGAATTTAAGTGGGACTATGCAAGGTAGCACAAGTCGCATTATTTTGTTTTTGCTGCAATAAAGGCTTCTCTCAAAAGTGGTTGAAATTAATTCTCTCTTTGTGTGGTGTCTGCATCTACAACACAGCCCTGATATAGGGCTGTATTATTTAGTGCCATCTGGAGGCTCTGAGGTGGGCTGATGATTGAAGCCACATGGTTAATGCTGCATAAATGACTGATTTGATCATTTTCTGTATAGGTATTTAATGCTGTTTTGCCTTTGTTTAATATATTAAACCAGTTATAAATTGAGAGTTCTTTATTGAAAATAAAAAATTGTGATAGAATAAAGGAACCATAGTAAAGGGTGACCCTCAGATATCACACTGGATGTGTGAAGGGGGCTTGCGATTAAGGGGTCTGGAAATGATCAAACTATGAATGTGGTATAGTTGTGTTCAGAATTACTACATTTATAACATATGTATTGAGAAATACATTATTTCAGCTCTCTTACTGACACATACTGTAATTGACAGATATATATCCAGGGTTATAATATAAACAACTGGTAAAAGGGCCTGAATGCCACAAACAGAAACTTAAATATCCATCTTAAAAATCTGTGTTGAGTTAGACAGATTAGCAGAAGAAATCTATTAAAAATCCATTTTCTAGTGACACATAATTTGGCTTCTCGAATAAATGACTCTGGCAGAGATGTTCAGTATAATGTTGTTATGTAGAAGGAGTGTTTCTCAATAAAGCTGCTTTCTATCTGAACCATATAAAATATGTTTAAGTAGAACTATAGTATATATATTTTACATAACCACACACACACACACACACACACACACACACACACACACACACACACACACACACACACACACACACACACACACACACACACACACACACACACACACACACACACACACACACACACACACACACACACACACACACACACACACTATACACACATATATAACATAGCATACATAACAACATTATATTGAACATTTTATATATATAGTATTATATAAATGTAATTAATGTATTTTGTTCGTTATACAGTAACTGGGGGTATATTTCAGGAAATTAGACTTGAAATATTTAACCTCTAATGTGATATTACACGGGGCTGGCAATATGCACTTAACAAAAAATGTCTCTTTATATTATATTGTTTATTTGTAGTCATTACATCTGTGTTAAATATTTAACTCATCTATCTTCAAGTCAGCTTTGTCAGACTTTTATTGCACCAGTCACAGAAAACAAAGGAAATAAAGGCTCATATTCACTGGAGGGTGCTAAGTTTAGCACATCTTAACTCCTATTTATTTGAATGGGAGCTAGGCAGTGCTATATCATAGCACCCTTTAGGACATATGCCAGCTATCATCAGATTTATTATAAGAAAAAGCAAATATGAAAATGAGTCACTTTACAACAAAACTACTGTTTGCTACAATGAACCTTATAATCTTCACAGGACAAAAAAATTATGCTAATACAGTATATATTTTATTACATGCACCTTAAAACTGCAGTTGCAATTGTTAAGAAAAAAACAAGTACAGGTAAACCCCGTTATACAGGTAAACCCCGTTAT